>NW_012104031.1:1862550-1870844 GCF_000951045.1 Mandrillus leucophaeus
TCCCTTGAACCCGGGAGGCAGAGGTTGCAGTGAGCCGAGATAGCGCCACTGCACTCCAGCCTGGCGACAGAGTGGGACTCCGTCTCAAAAAAAAAAATAAATAAATAAAATTGGGCGTGGTGGTGCGAGCCTGTAATCCCAGCTCCTCAGGAGGCTGAGGTGGGAGGCTCACTGGAGCACAGGAGGTTGAGGCTGCAGTGAGCCGAGATCGCACCACTGCACTACAGCCTGGGCGACACAGCCAGACCCTGTCTCAAACAAATAAATAATAAAAATTTAAGACTACGATAACCCAATAATTGGCCCACGGGGCATTCAACCTTCCATGGATTGAAAATATTCGGGAAAAATAAAGACAATAAAACATAATACAAATAAATACAATATAACAACTAGTTCCATAGCACTTGCATTGTATTAGGTAATTTACTTAATCTAGGGGATGATTTAAAGTATCTGGGAAGGTGTATGTAGGTTATATGCAAACACTACACCATTTTACATAAGGGACTTGACCAGAATCTGCGGATTCTGGTGTCTACGGCGTCCTGGAACTAATCCCCATTTCACACGAGGCGATGACTGTACACACGTTAGTGTGTATTAGGCCATCAAAACGCCTCCGGGAAATTCTCGGGTTATCTTGAAAACCCCTTTCCTACCCAAGCCCTTTAGCCTAGAGGGCTGTTGGGGCGGTCGCCTAAGAGACCACACAGAAACAACTGCGCATGCGTGCATCCCGCCGGCTGATGCAACCGCGCGCTACCGTGCGGCTCTACCTCGAGTAAGGAAGCCGACAGGGAAATCCGGCGCGACCAATCGGCGGCCACACGGAAGTGGGCGGAAAGCCCCGCCCCCCGGGGCTTTGAGAGAGACGTTGGGCGGCGCGGCGCTAGTGGCGTAGACGCCCAGCAGTCCTGCGTCTCTTCCGGCGGCTGGGGGGTGTCCCGCCGGCGCGCGGGCCCTGCGGCCATTTTGGGCTTCGCTTCCACCGCACCAGCCAACCTACCTAGCCCTTCCGGTGTCGCGTTGCTCAGGGGTTCTACAACCTTCTGTCACTCAGAAAACCACCGCCGAGGCCGTGGGCAGGCTCCTATCGATGGTGTTGAAGCGTCGAGCCGACTAGGGAACGTCCTTTCCCTCCAGGATGGAAGTCGCATCAGCTGCCGCATATTGCGCGGGGTGTTTCTCCCTGTGTTCTGCCGTCCGCTGCCGCATCCGCTGCCCTCTGTGGCTTTTCTGCTGGCTCGGAGATCGGCCTGGAGCACCGACGCCACCGCTAGGCAAGGCCGAGACTCTGTAGGTTTCCTCCGAATCCCGTCCGACCTCCAGCCGCTGAGCCCCGCGGCCCTACCCGAGAAACTGCCAAGGAAAAGGAGATGGAGCCTGAGACAGGCGGATCGCGGAAACGGCCTGGCCCTTGGGCGGGCTTCCGGTTCTGGCCACCCTTTTTCCCTCGGCGATCGCAAGCAGGCTCTTCTAAGTTCCTGACGCCTCTTGCGCCGGAAAACTTCGGGGACCCCACACTGCTTTCCTCTGCCCAGCCCGAGACTCGGGTCAGCTACTGGACGAAGCTGCTCTCCCAGCTCCTTGCGCCGCTCCCCGGATTACTTCAGAAGGTGCTAATTTGGAGCCAACTTTTCGGTGGAATGTTTCCGACCAGATGGCTAGATTTTGCTGGAGTCTACAGATCCCTGAAGGGACGGGAGAAACCAGCCGCCTCCACGGCGCAGAAATCTTTGAGTTCGCTGAAGCTCGACTCCTCAGACACCTCGGCCACCAGTCCCCTTAATTGGCTAGAGGAGGGGATCCACTGGCAGTGTTCGCCCCCAGACTTAGAATTGGAGCTTAAGGCCAAGGGAAGTGCTTTGGACCCTGCAGCACACGCTTTTCTCTTAGAGCAGCAGCTAGGGGGAGTGGAGCTGTTGCCCTGTAGCCTTCAATCCCGTCTGTACTCTGACCGGGAACTTGGCTCTTCGCTCTCTGGGCCTCTAAACATTCAACGCATAGACACTTTTAACGTGGTATCCTATTTGCTGAGCCCCTCCTACCTGGACTGCTTTCCTAGGCTAGAAGTCAGCTATCAGAACAGTGATGGAGATGGCGAGCTAGTTGGCTTCCAGACACTAACCACAGAGAGCAGCTGCCTGAGAGAGGACCCTTGTCATCCCCAGCCGCTGAGTGCAGAACTCACTCCGGCCTCGTGGCAGGGATGTCCACCTCTTTCTACAGAAGGCCTACCAGAAATTCACCATCTTCGCATGAAACGACTGGAATTCCTTCAGCAGGCTAGCAAGGGGCAAGAGTTACCCACCCCTGACCAGGATAATGGCTACCACAGCCTGGAGGAGGAACACAACCTTCTCCGGATGGATCCGAAACACTGCAGAGATAACCCAACACAGTTTGTTCCTGCTGCTGAAGACATTCCTGGAACCACCCAGGAATCCACTGAAGAAAAAATAGAATTATTAACTGCAGAGGTTCCACTTGCTTTGGAAGAACAGAGCCCTTCTGAGAGCTGTCCATCTTGTGAGATACCTATGGAAAAGGAGCCTGGAGAGGGCCGAATAAGTGTAGTAGATTACTCATACCTAAAAGATGACCTTCCCATTTCTGCCAGACCAGCTTGTAGTAACAAACTGATAGATTATATTTTGGGAGGTGCATCCGGTGACCTGGAAACAAGTTCTGATCCAGAAGGTGAGGATTGGGATGAGGAAGCTGAGGATGATGGTTTTGATAGTGATAGCTCACTGTCAGACTCAGACCTTGAGCAAGACCCTGAAGGGCTTCACCTTTGGAACTCTTTCTACAGTGTAGATCCTTATCATCCCCAGAACTTTACAGCAACAATTCAGACTGCTGCCAGAATTGTTCCTGAAGAGCCTTCTGATTCAGAGAAGGATTTGTCTGGCAAGTCTGATCTAGAGAATTCCTCCCAGTCTGGAAGCCTTCCTGAGACCCCTGAGCATAGTTCTGGGGAGGAAGATGACTGGGAATCTAGTGCAGATGAAGCAGAGAGTCTCAAACTGTGGAACTCTTTCTGTAATTCTGATGACCCTTACAACCCTTTAAATTTTAAGGCTCCTTTTCAAACATCAGGGGAAAATGGGAAAGGCTGTCGTGACTCAAAGACCCCATCTGAGTCCATTGTGGCCATTTCTGAGTGTCACACCTTACTTTCTTGTAAGGTGCAGCTGTTGGGGAGCCAAGAAAGTGAATGTCCAGACTCGGTACAGCGTGACGTTCTTTCTGGAGGAAGACAGACACATGTCAAAAGAAGAAAGGTTTGTTTCTTATCTTTTAACATGCCTGATATGTTCTGACTGTTTTGATATGGTTAAATATAGCAGCATGACTTTGGAGGCTTAGGAGTGCATGTGTTTTTGAGGAAGACCTCTAAATTCGTATACTTGCATTGAGAAATATGTAAATGACCCTTCTCCTCTCCCTGACTCCCCACCCCCATGCACATTTTTGCTGTCCACGACGAATATACCAGCGTGTAGATGTTAGCAGGAAAGTGCCATTTTTCTTTGGGTTGGTAGTTCTGGACTGTTTCTTTACAAGCTTCAACTTTTCACACTTTTTAACGGACTATTAAACTTTGTGTATACACGATTTAATTTTTCTAGAGATTGAAAAGGTCCTGTTACAGCCATAGAGTTTTAAACTGATTTTAAATGTATGTTGTTTGCGAATACTTAATATTTTGTTTGCACATAACAAGAGTGTCTTCATTCCTGTCCATTACAACCCAAAGGGATGATGATATCAAGTAGTAAGTTAAGATTTATTTGGTCCAATTTGCCATGAAAGAAAATAGTAATTTCAGTGGTTTTGACGTTACATGATTTTAATTGAAAGTCAAAGCCAATACAGGAAATGGTATTGCCTTTTCTTAGGAATGCAGTGCTAGTTATCAGTGGTCAGCTACAGTTAATATTAATAAAAACAGTGATGGCCACTTACTTGGTTTATCTTGACTAGTTGCTTCCTATTCCCAGGCTAATTTCAGGTTAACCTTATTTTGGGAGTGTTTTGAGTTGGTTTGTTTTTCTTTATAGTTGCTTTAACTAAAGTTATTAATTGAACTCTCCGCAAACCGAAAGGTGTCTATTGTAGAGGGAAAGTTTTTTTAGTTTTCTATGCCGTTACTTGGAAAGAGAAGATATTGGGTGAGTTATTACTGACCTCAGCTTCCGCCGCACTGGGGAGTTTCAGATGGACAGTGCCATAATCTCTTGGCTCCAGATGGCCAGCTTAATACTTTGAAATTATTCCTGGGTAGAAAGTATCTCCAAATGGTGATAATCTTACGTCTTACCTTTAGGGCAGAATAAGTCATGTTAAAAATTAAATTTTAGTTCACACTGTGTAAATGCCATCTCTCTGTCCTTTTAAGGGGCCCCTGACAAAATGACCTATTTAGAATGAATAGGTAAGAAACAAAGTGGGGCAATGGAATGAGCACTTGGCAGCTGGAGCCCCGTGTTCTCTACTCCTCAGTGGTTAAGGCGGAGAGATTTGGAAGGCAGCCAGACCTGGCAAGTTACTTGACTCTCATGGCCTCAATTCACTCTTACTTGATGGGAAAAATAATAATATCTATTGTACAAGTTATTGCAAGATTTAAATGAGACAAGTAAATAAAATTCAGAATTTATTGCCTTGCCTTTAAATGCTAGCTCTTATTGAGAGACCTCAGGCCAGTCTCATGTCTAATTTTAGCTTGCTCATTGAGTAAAATGAAATGAGTGGAGTAGATGATACTGTGAACTAGAAGCAGAATTTGTAAATGATTATGTCTGAATATGATAGAATCATTTGACAGCCTTTGACTATCTGTCGTTGGTATATATGGAGTATGATGTATGGAATATATGGAGTATATAGGATGATGGGTAGTGAGTCTAAAAAACCCTTCTACCTCTGTTTTCTTATCTGTATAATGATCCGTACCTCATAGGGTTAATGTGAGGATTAAATGAGATAAAAATGTGAAGCTCTTTGAAAAGAGCTGGTATATGATAAACGCTGTACGTTTTTATCATTTATCTTAATGACACAATGAATGAGTAGTATTCAAGACTAGAATGCAATAACTGGTAAGGTGTTACATACCTGCTAATTGTCCTCAGGGGCATCCCTTGGCCTGATGTAAAGGGAACAAAAGTAGTAGGCCACAGTAGGGTTAGCTGATGTAACTATTAAACATACTTTAAAGCGAGTATTTGCTTTTGGAGTTTGATAGCTTAGAAAGAAGCTTCATAGAAATTAAGTAGTGATTAAGTAGTAATGAGTAGGGATTGTCACTCATTACATGTCATTATGTATATTAGAATCACAATTTCATATATAGGATAGCATATTGAATACAAAGGTTTTTGAAATCTTAACTACAAAGTTTCTTAGAGTAACACAGCGTTAAAAATACTAATTTTGCTGTACTTTATTTACTAAGTAACTTTTTCTCTTCTGTATTGTTATTGCCAAAGTAATGATACAAAAATAGTACTACATGTTGATTTAAAAGTTGGAAAGTGAAAACATTTTCTAAAAGGAAAAAGAATAGAAGTAAGCAAAAATATTGTTAAAGCCTTTATGCAATGATAAAAACAGTGACTTCCGGGGATATGGCGGTTATTTTCAGAAATATTTTGCTTATCATTTTGAGGGAAGAGTATCACAGAACTGTATTTCCCTAAGGATTAAAAAATAGCAGGGGTTAATAACAGCATGAAAAATTCAATTCCCCATCTGGATTCATTTTATTAACACCAAAAGCCAAGGGCTGGTGGGGGATGCATGGGGGCAGACAACTGTATGTGTGTATTATGCAGATATAGATAAATGAAGGATATATATATATAAATGAAAGATATATGTCTCTACATGAAATATTTAGGTGACATTTGTTCACTATTTTATCCAAATGCCATCTAATCAGAACTTTTTTTTTTTTGAGACAGAGTTTCGCTCTTGTTGCCCAGGCTGAAGTACAGTGGTGCGATCTCGGCTCACTGCAACCTCCACTTCCCAGGTTCAAGCTGTTCTCCTGCCTCAGCCTCCTGAGTAACTGGGATTACAGGCGTGTGCCACCACGCCTGGCTAATTTTTTTGTATTTTTAGTAGAGACAGGGTTTCGCCATGTTGGCCAGGCTGGTCTTGAACTCCTGACCTCAGGTAATCTGCCTGCCTCTGCCTCCCAAAGTGCTGGGATTACAGGCGTGACAGAACTTTTTTTTTTTTCTTTAACTTCAGATATAGCTGGAACCAAATATTCCTAAGAACAAGATGTTATTTTTAGTTGGGAATAGTAAGATATTCTATATTCTGAAAAAATTGGTAGCATGAAGGGTTATTGACCTCAACGCTAATTGTAAGATCCTAGAGAGTTATTAAAATGAGTCTTTGTTTTTGTAGGTAACCTTCCTTGAAGAAGTTACTGAGTATTATATAAGTGGTGATGAGGATCGCAAAGGACCATGGGAAGAATTTGCAAGGGATGGATGCAGGTTCCAGAAACGAATTCAAGAAACAGAAGATGCTATTGGATATTGCTTGACATTTGAGCACAGAGAAAGAATGTTTAATAGACTCCAGGGAGCATGCTTCAAAGGACTTAATGTTTTCAAGCAATGTTAAGATGAGTTGGCAGCCTGTAGTCCTAGCATACACTACCTCTTACCTGAGAGGTGTCTTTTAAAAACAAATCTTGGCAGCTGTCCTTTGACTTTTTTTTTTTTTAAGAGGAAATGTAACTTGGATCTAGTTTAATTTTTTTTTTTCCCAACATATCCCACTCAGAAACATTCAGGTTTGAAGCCAGCCCTGATGATGAAGGATGAACTAGTGTAATTTCGAATCTTCCCTTTTTTGATTTAGTTGGATGTGCTTTTAAATGTCCTTTGCATGCATGAGGTGAAAAGGGGACCTTTTTGAGTTGTCATTTTGCACTTTCAAAACTTATTTTCTTGGAAAACAATATTTATAGGGCTTAAAGCCCATTTTCATTTCTAATCTAAATTATGTGTGCCTATCTGAAAACTTTGGACTCTTGTTTCTTTCCCAAAATTCAGAAGTTAATGGGCTTTTATGTTTTTCTATGTTTTTTTATTTCAATGATTTGGCCTATCTACCTTAGGCTGAAAAATAACCTTGTGTATGCTACCGACTTAAAGTACATTATTTTGTGTCACTTTTTTTTTCTTGTAAAAATGACTTGGGTTGAAAATGTGTGTTAACCTTTCGTTTCTACATTAAGTTATACCTAGGATATTTCCAAGGATTGCCACAAAATCCACATGTGCAGTACTTTACTACTTTGGGAAAGCTGCATCTTTCTACCAAATTTTAATGTCTAATGTATTTAATTTCTTTGGAAACTGTTGTTTGGAGAGGGTTCTGTATATGTTATTGTAGTTCCCAGTTTAATATAGTTCTTTGTATCTCTTTAACAGGTTGAAGTTGTTGCAGAACACTCTGGAAAGTAATAATTACATCATAGTCATTTATTTTTTAAACTTAAAAGCCTAGCAATTTCCTAGAAAGAAAATGGGAGACATCTCAGAGCAATTTGGTTTTGGTGTATATGTTCTCAATAGAAAACCAGTGTTAACGAATATCATGCCTCAGCACTGTCACTTTTAAAACCTGTCAGGATCCCACTGTAAAATTGCAAATGGGCAGTTCTGAATTTTCACGTTTGAAATGTAAAATATAAACTTCAGTCAGTATCCAGGTTTATTGTGTCCTACTGTTTAATAAGGAGAGAAGTAATGGTAAGGCCTTTACTTTCAGGAAAGGATAGAGGTATAGATTAATGACTACAAAGTCTTAATATCTTTAGCCCAAAGCTTGCTTTGAATTAAGTCTTCGCATTGACTGCTTGTGTTTGGTTTATTTGTTTAGCTTTACAAGGTACACATAAGTTAGGCTGAGGGGTAGTTAACTCTTCAGTGGTCTGCTTTCATTCCGTGTGCTTCCTGTCACAGGTAATGGAAGACATAAGTAGAATAGGTGACCTCTTAGTTTTGAACTTATTTAAGTGTGGGGATGAATTTTTCATCAGAAGTGCTTACAGGGTTACTACCTCAGTTTACAATCTACCTGGTCATTATTTTATTTCTGTCTGGTTCTGCGAACTGCCTCCACTGTTTATATATTCATAATTAAACACATTGAGAATGCAACACTATAAAAACTGGTCAAGTTTTTGCAGAGCCCTTATTCTGTGTGTTTTGTGCATCTCCACTTTAGGTAATCATAGGGAGCACATTTACAGGATC
>NW_012104031.1:1871594-1914997 GCF_000951045.1 Mandrillus leucophaeus
GGCCCTAAACCCCCATAATCTTAAAGAGAAAATCTTTAGAGGTTTTAATTAAACATTTTACACATTTGAAGTCTTATTAATGGTGCTTTAAGTGTCAATGTAGCATGTAAAAGGCTTTGTACAGACAGGTAAAAGTTCCATTTCTGAGTAATAAAATTAACACCGCTTCATGTTTGACTTGAAAACTATCAGATTTTATTTTTGTATAATTTAAGGAAGGTAAAGTTAGGGGACTAAAAGACTAAATCGGCTTCTACAGATCAATGATTTAAATGTAACTAGTGTGTTGGGATTTTATAGTTAAAATTATATTTGTGTATATAACATAACTAATCTGTAAATTGTAATAAATATATTTGCAATTATTAAATGTTAAATTATATTTTGGTTCAACTTTATATTATATGTATCAGTATTTTACAGTGGTTTTGGAATTACTAAGCAGGATTAGTATAATTGCGAACAACATTATAGTAGTAGAAGAATTTGGTTCTTGAAGTATTATGAGAGGCCCTTCTAAGAAACTGAAGATTTGATTCTGAAATTGGCCCTAGCTTTTCAGTTCTGCTGCAAAGAAAATTCAACTGGATATTCACAGAAGCAATAACATTCAGATACTTGGCTTAGCCTAGTGCTTATGTAGCAGGGAGATCTCCGTTTTGTGCATTATTTATTTTTTTTTTTTGAGACAGAGCCTTGCTCTGTTACCTAGGCTCCATTGAAGTGGCACGATCTCAGATCACTGCAACCTCCGTCTTGTGGTTTCAAGCGATTCTCCTGCCTCAGCCTCCCGAGTAGCTGGGATTACAGGCACCTGCCACCATGCCTGGCTACATTTTGTATTTTTAGTAGAGATAGGATATCACCATGTTGGCCAGGTTAGTCTCGATCTCCTGACCTCGTGACCTGCCCGCCTCGGCCTACCAAAGTGCTAGGATTACAGGTGTGAGCCACCGTGCCCGGCTGTTTTCTGTGTTATTAATCATGATAATCATGGTATTGTAAAATCATGATGCGCTCTCATTTACAAAAGTGGGCCAGGTATGGTGGCTCATGCCTGTAATTCCAGCACTTTGGGAGACTGAGGTGGGAGGATTGCTTGAGGCCTGGATTTCAAGACCAGTCTGAGCAATACAGTGAGACACCTCTACAAAACAAAAACAAACTGGCCCATGGTGTCGCACACCTGTGGTCCCAGCCTATAGACCTAGTTACTTGGGAGGCTGGGGCAGGAGGGTTGCTTGAGCACAGAAGTTAAGGCCTGCAGTGAGCTGTGATTACACCATTGTACTCCAGCCTGGGTGACAGACTCATCTCAAAAAATAAAGTCAGATGGAATCATGCTTTAATACTGGATACATGGATCATTGAGACTGCCTCAAAAGAAAAAAAAAATAACATCAGAAAAAAATTTTACTCTGAAAAGAAAGCATTTGGGTTATGGCAACCCTATTAATGGATTAAGCCCTATTTGGTTTATGGCAACCTTATTAATGGATTAAAGAATAATAGCACTCTTAATTCAGGTACTTTCAAGATGAAAGGATAATGAAGAAAAGTTATTAAGATACATTTCTGAACTGGAAGGAAAGAAACTAACATTTAGTTGCAGTTAAACAGTATTTAGTACAAACTGAGTTGACATCCCCGGGATATAATTTTATTTCTATCTTGGGGTTAATTGAAGCATGTCTGCCATTCCCCAGTAATAAATGGTTACATTTACGTTAAGCCAGATTTATTGCTATGCTTATCCTGATATTTTGTACAAATTGTGTTATTTTTCTTTTGTACTTTAGTAGAAAGTTAAAAGCAAATATTTAATTGCTGACCTCAGAATTTCTTGTTTTTTTGAGACAGGGTCTTGCTCTGTCCTCCAGGCTGCAGTGCATTGGTGCGATCTTGGCTCACTGCAGCCTCAACAGCCTAAACCTCCCGGCTCAAGCGATTCTCCCACCTCAGCCTTCTGAGTAGCTGGGTCTCCAGGTTCACACCACCACACTCAGCTAATTTTTCTGTTTTTTGTACAGATGGGGTTTTGCCATGTTGGCCCAGCTGCGACCTCAGAAATTTAGATAGTTACTCAGATTTGGGAATTTGATGTTCTCTGGCATATTCTCATTTGGAGACTTCATTTGGACTCTTCTCTGTACCTTTTTAAAATAAAAATGGGAAATTTTCATTTTTTTCTCATAATAATACATGTTGTTTATAAAAGCATCTAATACAGAGATATACAAACACATTTTTGGTACATTAAAAGATAATGCTTCCCAGGGTGCCTTTCTGAGCTGAGAGACTTAATTTCCTTTTATCTGTAAAAAGAGGTTTTGAGAGTTATTTAATGATATACATGTTAGCTATTTGGAATCTTTCCTTATGAACTTAGTTGAATGTTTTGTGATGAACACAAAACACCAATCTTCTTCCTGGGTGTGCTCCAGCGAGACAAGTCTGTGTTGGTCAGTTATAACTTTAAAATACAAAGGCAGCGTGATACTGAGATCTATAATAATCGGTATCATAAAGAGGATACACAAATCTCTTCTAACCCTGCTGACTTTGAGGATTCATCAAGTAGGACCTATGATGCTTTTAACCAATATGTTTCAGTGGCAGATTTGACATCAGGGAATTTAAAGAGAACTAACTCATTCTACACATGGAATGGAGAAGGCGGTTGAGAGTAGGGGTTATGTATTACCATGTAAGCAATTTGAGTTACATCAGTGTTCCACCACTGGCAGACTCCTTAATCTCATCAGGGAGAGACAGGGAAAACTAGGTTTGTGGAAAGTAGGTTGCTTGATCCACAGGGAGGATACCCTAGAGATTGAATGAGTCTGAGAGCCACAAGGCCTGGAAAGCTGTACTACAAGGGAAGCAGCTTTGGAACAATTTTTCAGGTTTTGTTCTTTTAATGTTTTACACTTCCCCCTTTATCTCAGTAATATCCTTTCCGTTTCCTCCTGCCTTTATTTGCTGAATATTTTATTTTCACTGCTGTTCTTACAGATCCTTACCAAGAAGAAGGATGAAGAACTTAATAGCAAAAGAAGAGCACAATTGCCAGAGATGCAAGAAGAAAGGACCTCACACAGTTCTTGACTTTTCTACAAAGCTCATTGCACATTTTCCCACTAAAATGTTGGGTAAATATTTACACTTAAGACTGGATTGGCCAGGGGTGGTGGCTCACACCTGTAATCCCAGCACTTTGGGAGGCCAAGGTAGGAGGATCTCTTGAGCCCAGGAGTTCAAGACCAGTGTGGGCAACATGGCAAAACCGTCTCTACAAAAAAAAAGAAATTAGCTGGGCATAGTGGTGCATGCCTGTAGTCCCAGCTACTCAGGAGGCTGAGTTGGGAGCTGTGATTGAATCGATTGAATCACTGCACTGCAACCTGGGCGACAAAGTGAGACCCTGTCTCAAAAATGTTGGGGGGAAAAAAAAGGATTAACTTTCAGAAACATTCCAAGGATGTTCAGGGTCAAAGAAAGAGGTGGTAGTAAAGCTGAATAATGCTACTTTGGGTTAAGCCTTCTTTTCTTTCTTTTTCTTTTCTTTTTTTTTTTTTTTGAGACAGTGTCTCACTGTCACCCAGGCTCTGAAGTACAGTGGCATGATCACAGCTCTCTGCAGTCTCAACTTCCCAGGCTCAGGCAATCCTCCCACCTTAACCTCTTGAGTAGCTGGGACCATAGGTGTGCACCACTTGGCTCACCTATTTTTTGTAGAGACAGGGTCTCTCACTGTGTTGCCCAGGCTGGTCTTGAACTCCTGGGCTCATGAGCTGCCTGCCTTGGCCTCCCAAAATGCTGGGATTACAGGCATGAGCCACAAAGCTTGGCCTCTTTTTTTTTTTTTTTTTTTAATGTATATAAATAGAGATGGGGTCTGGCTATGTTGCCCATATAGCAACTCCTGGCCTCAAGCAGTCCTCCTGCCTTGGCCTCCCAAAGTGCTGGGATTACATGTGTGAGCCACTGGGCCTGGCCAAGTTAATAGCTTTCCCAAAGTCACCTCTCTTATCAGCTTTATTGAAGTTTCATCCACACAGCCTTGTCTGACCAGAAACAAGTGTGCCACAATCATCAGATGATGTAGAATCACAGAATTTAAATGTCCTCAGAGAAAAGCTACAGTAAGCTTTTAACTAAATTTGTAGAAAGTAATTACAAATTTCAATTTGGCTAGGGATACCACATCCATTAATTCTAGTGTCATTATTAATATAAGATACATTGTTAATTTATGAATTTAATATGCGAGCAAATCAGCTGAGACCCTTCTTTCCTAGAATTAATAGGCTGCATTGGAGTACCAGAGTATTCTTGCCACCACACCAGGGGTTTTAGCTCTTTGACAGAAGATTGGCTTTGGGTTTCTAGTGATGCTCTGTTGTGTCCACCAGATGGCGTTATCTTCCGTCTGGGAGTGCCTGATGGACGCCTGTTACTAGGGATCTGGTTGCTATTGCTCCCCTGGAGGTCGGTCCCCCAGTGTGTAAACAAGCTGGAAAACTGCCCTGCGCTGCCCATTCCAGGCCTACCTGGCCCAGTGTGACTTCACCTTTTTGTGGTAATTACCCAGAAGTAGGGGTTGTTTCTTATGGGAGAACCAAGGTTTGCATTTGAACACAAACAAAGGAACTGATTTTTTTTTTTTTTTTTTTTTTTTTTTTTTTTGAGACGGAGTTATGCTCTGTCACCCAGGCTGGAGTGCAGTGGCGCGATCTCGGCTCACTGCAAGCTCCGCCTCCCAGGTTGACGCCATTCTCCTGCCTCAGCCTCCCGAGTAGCTGGGACCACAGGTCCCCGCCACCACGCCCGGCTAATTTTTGTATTTTTAGTAGAGACGGGGTTTCACTTTGTTAGCCAGGATGGTCTCGATCTCCTGACCTCATGATCCACCCACCTCGGCCTCCTAAAGTGCTGGGATTACAGACGTGAGCCACCGCGCCTGGCCAGGAACTGATTTTTTTTTTTAATCTGCTCAAAGAGAGAGTAAAATGAGCATTGTGCCGGGCGCGGTGGCTCATGCTTATAATCCCAGCACTTTGGGAGGCTGAGGCGGGCAGATCACGAGGTCAGGAGTTCAGGACCAGTCTGGCCAATATGGTGAAACCCCGTGTCTATTAAAAATACAAAAATTAGTTGGGCATGGTGGCGCATGCCTGTAATCCCAGCTACTTGGAAGGCTGAGGCAGGAAAATTGCTTGAACAGGGACCCAGGAGGCGGAGTTTGCAGTGAGCCGAAATGGCGCCACTGCACTCCAGACTGGGCTACAGAGGGAGACTCCGTCTCAAAAAAAAAAAAGAAAAGAAAAAAAAAAAGAGCGTGGTGATTTAGGAGATTGGAGGTGAGATCGAAGAGGCTGGTGTCTGATATTTGCTGCGTTTTGTGTGTTAGAGTTTTTCCACTTTGTCCCTCTCTTTAGTTGTTCAGCATTCAGTTTTCTGTTGCATTTCTGTGCATCAGGGCAGGCATTCTCAATGGGAGGAGGATACCATATTGCTTCTGGAATGGCGGATCACTGTGTTTGATGACAGAGTGGTACATGTGACTGTCCTGAAAGAAGGCAAAAAAGCCAAGAACTTTTGGGTTGGGGGTTAATGCTAGTGTTGCCGGTTTCCTTCTTTGAGCTAATAGCCAAGGCCAGGTAGATAACACACTCCTGTTTGGTAGGTTGATATTAGCTACTTGGGAGGCTGAGGTGGGAGGACTGTTTAAGCCCAAGAGTTTGAGTTGAGGTTGATATTAGCTCCATATGAGCTGAAATCAACAAACCTAGGTGAGGGGCTGTCCTTAAGCTACTTCCAAGTGTACAGAATGGAAGGCATATAGTGTCTGTATGTAACTTCCCCATGCCTGCAGTGACTGAGGCAACTTTCAACCTTATGGTTGTGGTGCTTTTTCTTTTCTTGTTTTTGCTTGATTTGACTGAGTAGGGAGGGCAGGGGTTTCTTTTTGGCATCTCTAAGAATTTACATGGGAGGTTTTTTGTTTTTATTTTTACCACATGTCTAGAAACGTCTAAAATGTTTTGCCACATTTTCTAGACATCCACCTCTGAATGCATTCCCTTCCCCAGGACAATTTGCTGCTGAAAGTCACAGCTCAATTGGCCTGGGGTGTAACCCAGTACTGCCTGAGGGAAGTTACTTCTTATTATTAATTTTTAGATGGAGTTTTGCTGTTGTTGCTCAGGCTGGAGTGCAGTGGTGTGGTCTCAGCTCACTGCAACCTCCGCCTCCTGGGTTCAAGTGATCCTCCAGCCTCAGCCTTCCAAGTAGCTGGGATTATAGGTGCCCACCACCATGCCTGGCTAATTTTTGTATTTTTTAGTAGAGGCGGGATTTCACCATGTTGGCCAGGTTGGTCTCAAACTCCTGATGTCAAGTGACCCACCTGCTTCGGCCTCCCAAAGTGCTGGGATTACAGGCGTGAGCCACCGCACCCATCTGGGAAGGTACTTTTTTAGAGGAATATTGAATTACAGAAGAAGGGTCTTGCTGAGAAGTCCAAAGATGGAAGCAGGTGTATGTTCTTGAAATTAATTTCCCAGGTTATTTCAAACGGAATGAGAAGTTATGCTAAGCCAATGTCCCTTCTTATCCCTCCCACTCAGCACAGACCCCTCTGGGTTCTTTGGGAATGTTTGCCTCCCTTGATCAGGTTTCATCTCCCCTCTAAAGGCTTCCCTGATGATGACTCCATCTCTATTATCTGCAGAACTCTTCATCTTGTTTTCAGTATTACAATACCCTCTACAGCTTTTTCAGAAACTATTTTTTCTTAGAGACAGGGTCTTGCTGTTTTGCCTAGGCTGGAGTACAGGCAGTGGCACGGTCATAGCTCACTGCAGCCTCAAACTCTTGGGCTTAAACAGTCCTCCCACCTCAGCCTCCCAAGTAGCTAGGACCACGGGCATACACCACAATGCCTGGCTAATTTTATTATTTTTGTGTGTAGAGATAGGGTCTCATTATATTGCCCAGGCTGGTCTCAAACTCCTGGCTTCAAGAGATCCTACTGCCTGGGCCTTTCAAAGTGTCGCAATTACAGGCATGAGCCACCTCACTTGGCCCCTGTATGCTTTTTTATCACTGTTCATGTCACATTGACTTTTAATTGTGATTTGCCCTTTTCTTTCTTCCTCTGTGGTGGAAGGGTCTGCGCAGTGACCACAGTATTTTAGACACACAATATACTTTTCTTTAACTCAAGTGACAATTTCTATAGCCTCTCTTTTCCAACACACAGGCTCCCTCCCGACATAACAAGTAATTTATGAATTCATTTCAAAGAACAATTTTATGTGTGAAAAAGTCTATCTTCAATGTTTACATTATTTTTTATTTGTAGTATTTGAGTTTTTTTTTTTTTTTTGAAAAGCTATCATTATTAGTGATGACTTGAAACCTAAGGTTTTAAATCAGTTAATGTAAGGTCTCCTTGACTAATCTTTCCAGTGGTAGCCTGAGGTTCACTGAAACATTGTCATTGCTATGAAAGGCACTTCATTATGCAGGATATCATTCATATCCAGTTTTGTAAGATGGCTGAGGACATTGTTTTTTAAACTTTTCTGTTTTTTAAATTGACAAAAATTGTATATATTTACTGTCTACAACATGATGTTTTGAAATATGTGTACATTGTGGAATGGTAAGTCAAGCTAATTAACATATGTATTACCTTACATACTTAGCATTTTTTTGTGGTGAGAACCCTTAAAATCTACTCTTAGCAATTTTCTTTTTCTATTTATTTATTTATTCGAGACAAGCTGGAGTGCAGTAGCGCAATCTCAGCTCACTGTAATCTCTGCCTCCTGGGCTCAAGCAATTCTCGTGTCTGCCTCCCAAGTAGCTGGGACTACAGGCGTGTGCCACCACACCTGGCTATTTTTTTGTATTTTAGTAGAGATGGGTTTCATCAGGTTGCCCAGGGTGGTCTCGTACTCCTGAGCTCAGGTGATCTGCCCATCTCAGCCTCCCAAAGTGCTGGCATTGCAGGCGTGAGCCATCACACCCGGGCTTTTTTTTTGAGACAGAATCTTGCTCGGTTGCCAGGCTGGAGTGCAGTGGCATGATCATGGCTTTTCAGCCTTAACCTCCTGGGCTCAGGCAATCCTCTTGCCTCAGTTTTCAGAGTAGCTGGGACTACAGGCTCGCAACACCACAACAGGCTAATTTTTAAGTTATCTGTAGAGGTGAGATCTCCCTATATTGCCCAGGCTGGTCTTGAAGTCCTAGGCTCAAGTGTTCCTCCTGCCTCAGCCTCCCAAAGTGTTGGGATTAGAGGTGTGAGCCACCTCACCTGGCAAATTTGCAAGAATATAATACATTGTTATTGACTATGGTCACCATGTTGTACAGTGGATCTCTTGAACTTATTTCTCCTAACTGAAATTTTGTATCCTTTGAGCAAGGTCTCCCCAACCCGCTTCTTGTTTTTTATTAACTTATTGAAGTACAATTTACATACAATAAGTTTCACTCATTTTAAGTATGAATTCAATGAGTTTTAATAAACACGTGGAGTCATACAAACACCACCAGAATCAAAATATGGATCATTTCCATCACCCAGAAAGCTCCCTCATGTTCTGTCGTATTCAGTCCCCTTCCCAACGGCCAGCTTTTGGCAGCCATTGATCTGCTTTTCTCTTCTTTCTTTCTTTTTTTTTTTGAGAGACAGGGTCTCACTGTCACCCAGGCGGGAGTGCAGTGGTGTCATCACGGCTCACTGCAGCCTTATCTCCCTGGGCTCAGGTGATCCTCCCAACTCAGCCTCCTGAGTAGCTGGGACTACAGATATGTGTGACCACACCCACCTGGTTTTTTGTTTTTTGTTTTGTTTTTGCTTTTTTTGTTGTTGTATTTTTAGTAGAGACAAGGTTTTGGCATGTTGCCCAGGCTAGTCTTGAACTTCTGGGCTCAAGAGATCTGCCTGTTTTGGCCTCCCAGTGTGCTGGGATTACAGGTGTGAGCCACCACATCTGGCCTTTGATCTGCTTTCAACACTATTTTAGCTCTTCTAGAATTTCACAAAAATGATATCATATATACAGCATGGACCCTTCTGTGTTGGGCTTCTTTAGTGTAATGCTTTTGAGATTCATCTGTGCTGTTGAGTGTCTCAGTAGTCCATTCCTTCTGTTGAGTATATCAGTAGTCCATTCCTTTTCATGGCTGAGAAGTATTTTGTTGTATAATTATACCACTATTTGTTCATTTACTAGATAATAAACATATTCATATATAAACACATATAAATTTGTACCTATTATGAATAAAGCTTCTATGAACCATTGAGTACAAGTGTTTCAGTGGACATATGTTTTTATTGCTTTTTGATAAATCCAGGAGTGAGATTGCTGGATCATATGGTAAGTATATATCTAATTATATAAGAAACTCCCAAACAGTTTTCCAAAGTGGCTATACTACTTGGCAGCAGCGTATGAACTCCAGTTGCTCCACATCCTTGCCAACACTTGATATTGTAAGTCTTTTTAAGTTTAGCTATTCTAGTGGCATCTTATTTTGGTGTAAATTTGCATTTCCTTGATGTTTAATGATATGGAGCATCTTTCCATATGTTTATTTGCATTGATAAATACCTTCTTCAGTCAAGTGTCTCTTCAAATCTTTTGTCCTTTTTTTTTGAGCCAAATTGTTAGTATTTGTATGGATTTGTATATGTGTGTGTGTCTTTAAAAACATATTCTAGGCCAGGCACGGTGGCTTACGCCTGTAATCCCAGCACTTTGGGAGGCCGAGGCGGGTGGATCACGAGGTCAGGAGATTGAGACCATCCTGGCTAACACGGTGAAACCCCGTCTCTATTAAAAATACAAAAAAATTAGCCAGGCATGATGGCAGGCGCCTGTAGTCCCAGCTCTTTGGGAGGCTGAGGCAGGAGAATGGCGTGAACCCGGGAGGCGGAGGTTGCAGTGAGCGAGATCGCGCCACTGCACTCCAGCCTGGGCAACAGCGCGAGACTTCGTCTGAAAAAAAAAAAAATAAAAACATATTCTAGATGTAAGTCCTTTATATATGTTTCGCAAATATTTCCTCCTAGTCTGTGGCTTGCCTTTTCATTTTTTAAATTATGTAATTTGGAGAGCGGAATTTTTTAATTTTGCAGAAGTTCAGTTTATCAATTTTTTCTTCTGTGATTCATGCTTTTCCAAAGGTCTTAGAAGTTTTTCCCTAAGAAGGCCATGAATATTTCTGTTTATGTTTACTTCTAGAATTTTTGTAGTTTTTTTTTTTTTTTTTTTTTTGTGAGCCAAAGATTTTTTTGTTCATTTCTTGCATTTGAAGTACTCTTCGACAACATCCTTGGCCTGAGACTCCGTTCTATATTCCTTAACTACTACACAACTGCAACCAACCACTTACCGGGTTTCCCCTCTCTGTCAGTTTTACAGAGGCCTACCCATTCTTCTAGTTTCTTGTTGTCATCAACCTTAATTAGGTTGATCTGGTGTTCAGCACAAAGGGCCTCCACCAACTTGACATACATAGGCTCATCACAGTTGGATGCAAGCACACAAAGATGGGCTTGGCGCTTGTCTAAGGCTTTGGCAGCTTCGCGAATTCCACGTGCTAGGCCATCATGGATGAGGGCGGTCTTCAGCACTTCTTGTAAAGCAGTATTAACGTCCATTACACCTCCAGCAGCAATGCCTTCCTCGGCCATGGCGGTGGGTTACGGGTGAAGCGGAATCTCGAACGCACCCAAGCCTCCGCCTCCGCGCGACTCCGCGGCGGCAGGGAAAGAGCAAGTTTTGTAGTTTTAGCTCTGACATTTAAGTCTGTCATTCACTCTGAGTTAACCTTTGTATGTGTTATGAGGGCAAAGGTTAAGCTTCATATTTTTGCACATGGATATTCAATTGTTGAAAAGACTATCCTTTCTCCATTGAGTAATTTTGGCATATTTATCCAACTTCAATTGACTGTGTAGATGGATCTATTTCTGGACCCTGTATTGTTTTTTTTTTTTTTTTGAAACAGAGTCTCGCTCTGTCGCCCAGGCTGCAGTGCAGTGGCTCGATCTCAGCTCACTGCAAGCTCCACCTCCCGGGTTGACGCCATTCTCCTGCCTCAGCCTCCGGAGCAGCTGGGACTACAGGCGCCCGCCACCTCGCCCGGCTAGTTTTTTGTATTTTTTTTAGTAGAGACGGGGTTTCACCATGTTAGCCAGGATGGTCTCGATCTCCTGACCTCGTGATCCACCCGTCTCGGTCTCCCAAAGTGCTGGGATTACAGGCTTGAGCCACCGCGCCCGGCCAGGACCCTGTATTGTTTCATTGATCTGTATCTCTGTGCTTACATAAATACCACACTGCCTTGATTACTGTAACTTTATAGTGAGTCTTGAAATTACTTTGTTCTTTTTCAAAATGTTTTTTTTTTTACTCCAGGCCCTTTCCATTTTTTTTTTAAAAAACAAATCTTTATTGTCTAGAAATACATATTTAAAAAATCCCCTTCAAAAGATGCTATTCACTCATTTCCCCATTTCCTCTTCTTCCACACCTCTGATATAAAGGCCATTATTACACCTTATTGAAACTTCACCTAGATGTCCAGGCAATGCATCATTTATGAATTCTGTGTCTGCAAGCTGCCCGTTCATATAGCCATCTACAGATACCAGGTAGCCCTTATACTCCATTCCCACTTAAGCTTCATCATCACTGGCTCTCCTGTTAATCCACTGAGGAAAGATTTGAGATTGCGGGGTAAACTCATCGTAACTAAAGGGAATGTTGTGGCCTATTTGCCACCGACCTAGCTGCTACTCTCCTGTCCCTCCTAACTCAGCAGGTATTGCAGGTCCCGAACCACTGAGCTCCAAGAGAAATGGCTGCCAAATAGGAGTGTCACCCTTTGCATTTCTATTTGAATTTCAGGACTAGCTTATTAATTCTTACCAAAAAAACGCGGGGCAGGTGGGGGGTGCTGGTGGGGCATTGAATGGGATTACACTGACTCTATGGATTGATTTAGGAAGAGTTGACATCTTAACAATATTGAGTCCTTTGACCCATAAACACACTATATCTCTCCATTTATTTGAGTCTTTTAAAATTTCTCTCAAGTATTCAGTAGTATTCAATATATTGATCTTGTACATATTTTGTTACATTATCCCTAAATATTTTCTTTTTGAGATACTATTGTAAATTGTACTTTTCTCATTTCAATTTCCACTTCTTTGCTAGTAATATAGAAATACAATTTATTTTTCTATATTAACTATCTTGTGACCTTAGAATATTTTACACAGATGATCACGTCTTAGAATAAAAATAGTTTTGCTTCCTTCTTTCTCATCTGTATGCTTTTTATTTATGTTTATTTTGCTTTATTGTACCGGCTAGTATACCAAGTACAAAGTGAAATAGAAGTGGTCAGAGGAAGCATCCTTACCTTGTGTTTAGGATCAGTGATATCTTCTTTTTCATTCCTGATCTTGGCAGTTTATGTCGTCTTCTCTGTCTCTCTCTCTTTCCCTCTCTTTTTTTGCTTATCAGTCTGGCTAGAGGTTTATTAATTTTATTGATCTTTTCAAAGAACCAGCTTTTGGTTTCATTGATTGTTTTCCAATTGTTTTTTATTTTGCTTTATTTTGTCCATTGATTTCTGATCTGTAGTGCATTTTCTTTCTTCTGCTTTTTTGGGGTTCAATTTATTCTTTTTCTAATTCTTAAGGTGGCACTAAGACCACTGATTCAAGACCTTTCTTTTCTTCTAATATACATATCTAATACTAAAAAGTTCCCTATAGGCACCATTAGCTGCTTCTCACATGTGTTTACATGTTGTGTTTTCGTTTTCATTCAGTTCAAGCTATTTTCTAATTTCCTGTGTGATTTCTTCGACCTATAGCTATTGGAAGTGTGTCATTTAGGCCAGTCACAGTTGCTCACACCTGTAATCCCAGCACTTTGGGAGGTCGAGGCAGGAGCATCACTTGAGCCCAGGAGCTCGAGACCAGCCTGGGCAAAATAGGGAGACCCTGTCTCTACAGAAAAACAAACAAAACAACAACAACAACAACAAAAACCTGGACATGGGGGCACACATTTGTGGTCCTAGCTATTCAGGAGACTGAGGTAGAAGGATTTCTTGAGCCTGGGAGGTTGAGGGTGTAGGGAGCTGTGATTGTGCCACTGTACTCCAGCCTAGGTGACAGAGTGAGACCCTGTCTCCAAAAAAAGAAAAATTAAAAGTATGTCACTTAATTTTTAAATTTAAACATTTGAAATATCCCAAATATCTTGTTGACTTCTAACTTGATTTTATGGTGCCTAGATAAAATTACTTTCTTTTATTCGAATCCTTTTAAATGTATTGAGATTTGTTTTATGACCTAGCATATGTCTATCTTGTAGAGGGTTCCATATATGTTTGACCAAAAAAATGTGTATTCTGCCTTTGCTACTGACATGTTCTCTATATGTTGTTTAGGTCAAGTTGATTGATAATGTTGTTCAAGGCCTCTATATACTTACTGATTTTCTAATTGTTTTATAAATTGATATTCCAAGAGAGGAGTATTGAAACACCAACTGTAACTGTTCAACTGAATTGTTTATTTCTGCATTCTCTACTGTCAGTTTTTACTTTCTGTGTTTTAGGGCTCTTTGCTAGGTGCATTTAGATTTATTATTGTTTATCTTCCTGATTTTGCCCCCATGGGGACATTTTGAAAAGTCTGGAGACATTTTTGGTTGTTGTAACTGGGGAGATGCTGCTGGCACCTAGTAGCTAGAAGCCAGAGATACTGCTTAACTTTCTGCAATGCCTGGACAGGCTCTGAAACAAAGACTTATTCAGCTCACAATGTAGAGACTAAGGTCGAGAAACCAAGTTTCTTTTAATACTTAATACCTAAAGCTGTAGCAATTTTTAAATAATAAATGCTTCTCAGTTTTTGGTATGCCTTTGGTTCATTTTCAGATGCCTGAAATGTTTATTTTTTTCAGTTTTTTCCAGTTTTATATTTGCTTTTGAAGAGGAGAATTTGCAGATCTCTTCATAACACCACGAAATGGAAGTCTGTCCATCCTTTAACATTTAACCTGTTGGTGTCTTTATATTTAAAGTAAGTTTTTTTGTAGATAGCATTCAGTGGGATCTTTTTTTAAAAAATGCAATCTGAGGCCGGGCATGGTGGCTCACGCCTGTAATCCCAGCACTTTGGGAGGCTGAGGCAGGCGGATCACGAGGTCAGGAGATCGAGATCATCCTGGCTAACATGGTGAAACCTGGTCTCTACTAAAAAAATACAAAAAATTAGCCGGCGGGCAACTGTAGTCCCAGCTACTCGGGAGGCTGAGGCAGGAGAATGGCATGAACCCAGGAGGTGGAGCTTGCAGTGAGCCGAGATCGTGCCACTGCACTCCAGCCTGGGCAACAGAGCAAAACTCCATCTCAAAAAAAAAAAAAAAAAATGCAATCTGACAATGTCTGCCTTCTAATTGGGAATATTTAGACCATTTACATTTAATGTAATTATTGATAGAGTTAAGATTAAATCTATCTTGTTTTTGTTTTCTGTATTTTTCTTTTCTTACCCTTTTTTGTGGATTATTTTTTGTGACTCCATTTTATCTTCATATTGGCTTATTAGCTACACCTCTTTATTTGATTTTAGCAACTGTTGTTTAAATATATGACTTTAACTCATCATAGTCACAGTATACCTTTAAATAATATTATACCACTTCATGTATATTACCTCACTTGTGTGTGTCTGTGTGTGTGTGTGGGAGCACCTAACAACAGTATGCTTCCATTTCCTCCCTCCTGTCCCTTGTGCTACTGTTGTGGTGCCTTTTTTCTTGTACAAAAGTTATAAGCCTACAATATGTTGCTATTATTTTTGCTTTAAAGAGTTCATCATCTTTTAAAGAGATTGAGAATTAGAAAACATCTTTATTTACCACTTGTTTACCATTTCTGCTGCTTTGTGTAGATCAAATTTTCTATTAGGTATTATTTTCCTTCTGCCTGAAGAGCTTTTTGAACATTTCTTGTCATGTAACCTTGCTGCTGATGATTTCTCTCAGATTTTGTCTGAAAAAGTCTTTACTTCTTCCTTCACTTTCGAAAAATATTTTTATTAGCTTTAGAATTCTAGGTTGATGGTTTTTCTTTCAGTATTTTAAGAACTGGATGTGATAATGGCGTGACTTTTTTTTGAGACAGGGTCTCCCTCTGTCACCCAGGCTGGAGTGCATTAGCACCATCATGGCTTACTACAACCTTGAGCTCCTGGGCTCAAGCAGTCCTCCTGCCTCAGCGTCCCTCCCAAAGTGCTAGGATTACAGGTGTGAGCCAGTGCACCTGGCCAAGTAACTTCTTTAAACTCTTCAAGTCCCTGATTTTGTGCCAGGCTCCTTAAAGTTAAAATGTTAGACGAAACACCTGTCTTCTCAAGTTAACTGTTTTGTTACCTTTTCTCAGTAACAAAGTCTGATATTGCTCTTGGGCTTATACCCATGTTTCCTGTCATTTTTTTTTTTCTTCCCTTGTGGGGTTACACATTGGCCTATCAAGAGCCTTTGACTCTGAGCCTAATATTACTTCCTCATGCTCCTGTGTTTCTCTATGCTCCTTACCAGCACACACATTCTCTTTTACTGACTCCTTCTAAGAGTAAGTTGGAGAGATTAGACCTCTCTGCTTCTTTCCTAGTGCTCTTTCCAGTGCTGTAAAGAGAACCTGGGCATTCGTCCAGAGAGATTTGAGGTTGAATTCCAGCTTTCCATTTCCACCAGTTGTGTGCCCATAAGTAAATTATTTGAGTCTTAAGAGGCCATCTGTAAAATCTGAATAATAATAATATCTCTTAGAGTAGTTGGGAGGATTAAAGTAGGTAATATATGACAAATTCTTACACCATATTTGTCTCATAATATCAAATACTCACATAGTATATATTATGATATAAATCCCGATTTACAGATGAGGGACCTGAAGCATAGTAACCTGCCCAAGTTACATAACTAGGGAATGGCAGAGAACTAGGAGTGAAACCTAGTCTGGCTCCAGATCCCATGCCTCTAACTACAATGCTTCACTCCTTTTCTAGGTAAATGTTAATTCCTTCTTTTTGGATTAGATAGAGTTGGACTTTAACAAATGAGTACTCTTGACTGGGTGGGTGTTGGGGGAATGGGGCAGTTAAAGGGTAGCAAGGCAAAGGATATTTCAAGTAGGAAAAATAGCTTTGGAGAAAAGGTAGAAATGAAAGGATATGGATATGGGAAACATGCTGGGGAAATGGCTAATAGGCTGGTAAAGTTGGGTGGAGGTCCTGGGGGATAGAGAAGGATAGTGGGGGATACAGTTTGCTGTGTAGGGTAGGGTCTAAATGATAGAGTACTTTGAATGCTGTGCTAACAAAGTTGGTCTGTTTTATTCTACATAAAGTGACAAACTATTGTGGGAGTGACATGGTCAGATGGGTTCTTTTGGAATAGCTCTTGGATCATTTGGTGGATGGATTGAACTGAGGAGCAAGTATAATAGGGAGATCAAGTAGAATGCTCTTCTTAAAATACAGCCGCTGAGGTAATGAGCTCAACCAAAGGGATGGTTAGAGTAGAAAGGGGGAGCTGTGGAGGTGTAATAGTTGGCAGGATTCAGGGGCTTATTAGACCAAGGAGAAGGAGAAATCACAAAGGAGTCAGCTTTACTAGGCTTGGTGACAAGGAGGAAGGTGATGTTTTCATTGAGATAGGAAATTCTGAAAGGGGAGCAGGTTGGTGGAGGGAGATGTAAGAGTTCTGTTTCACATGAATAACTGGCCATTTGTAACACCTTATTCCCCTTTCTCATTTGTGGGAAGCAGTGAGGTAGATCACCTAAGGGAAATTTTGTAGGACAGTCCTAAGGGAGGAGGGAAAGAAGAGAAGGGCTTAGGTAAAGAGAGGTGAGATTCACAGACCAGAGGCAGGTTCAAAGCAATTTCAGAGGTGAAAGTTTTTGGGAAGTCCTATGAGTAGATTGGATCAAAAGTTTGCTCCCACAAAACCCCTCAACCCCTGTTATCTATCATTTTTCCCCAAGTCCTAGCTTGGCCAAAAAGCAGCCAATCCTGGCCGGGCGCGGTGACCCATGCCTGTAATCCCAGCACTTTGGGAGGCCGAGGCGTGCGAATCACGAGGTCAGGAGTTCAAGACCAGCCTGACCAAGGTGGTGAAACCCCGTCTCTACTAAAAACACACAAATTAGCTGGGTGTGGTGGTGTGTGCCTGTAATCCCAGCTACTCAGGAGGCCGAGGTAAGGGAATTGCTTGAACCTGGGAGACACTGGTTGCAGTGAGCCGAGATTGCGCCACTGCACTCCAGCCTGGGCAACAGTCAGACTCTATCTCAAAAAAAAAAAAAAAAAAAAAAAAAAAGAAGCCGCAGCAATCAATCCTTCAAGGAATGATGGAGGCTAGAGCCAGGTGCCTATGGAGCTGAAGACTAAAGAGCCCTTCCTGGATCTTTTGGACTCCTGGGACCTCCTTATGACTGTAGAGGTTGTGGGGAGAGGCCCAATAATGACTGAGATTGAATCTGCTGCCACCCCAGTGGAATGAGGACCCAGAGCAGATCACATTTTCTTTAGTTGTAATTTAATTAAATTTTTTTTTAGAGACAAGGTCTTACTCTCTCACCCCAGTCGGAGTGCAGTGGCATGATCATAGCTCACTGTAGCCTCCAAATCCTGGGCTCAAGTGATCTTCCAGCCTCAACCTTCCAAGTAGCTGGGACTACAGTTGTGCACCACCGTGCCCAGCTAATTTTAAAAATTCTTTTGTAAAAATAAGGTTCTACTTTTTTGCCCAGGCTGGTCTCAAACTCCTGGCTTCTAGTGATCTAGCCCCTTGGCCTCCCAAAATGCTGGGATTACAGGTGTGAGCCTCCATAGCCAGCAACATTTTATTTAAGAAAATAAATGAGGCCGGGCGCGGTGGCTCAAGCCTGTAATCCCAGCACTTTGGGAGGCCGAGACGGGCGGATCACAAGGTCAGGAGATCGAGACCATCCTGGCTAACACGGCGAAACCCCGTCTCTACTAAAAAAACACAAAAAATTAGCCGGGCGAGGTGGCGGCGCCTGTGGTCCCAGCTACTCGGGAGGCTGAGGCAGGAGAATGGCGGGAACCCGGGAGGCGGAGCCTGCAGTGAGCTGAGATCTGGCCACTGCACTCCAGCCTGGGCGACAGAGTGAGACTCCGTCTCAAAAAAAAAAAAAAAAAAAAAAAAAAAAAAAAATGAATATGCCACTTCTTATTCCTCATCATATTCAAACTGTTATGCATATTTTGTTTGAAAGGTTGATTTATGCATTTGTTTCCCAGTAGACCATAAAGTCCAAAAGAACCGTATCTTAGGTTATAAAGGTGGGCCCAGTGCCTAGCATGCAGCTTGGTTTTCTCACGAATTTGTTCATTCAGCATCATTTATGAGTACTGTGAGAGGTCCTGTGCTATGCGCTGAATATCCATTTACTCACCAAATATTTATTGAGCACTTACTGTGTGCCAGGGTCCGGGCCAAGTGCTGGGAACACAGATTTGAATAAGACTGGCAAGGTCTCTGCTCTCAAGGAGCTTACACCTTAAGTGGTGGAGTCAGGAAACAAAAATAAGATCACAAGAAGACTTCAGATAGTGATATGTGCTGTAAAGACAACAGAAGAGAGTGATGTGATAGGGAGAAACTTGCAGGGTATCTTTGGATACAATAGTTGGGGAAGGTATCACTGAGGAGGTAACCTTGACCTCAGGCCTGAGTGGTAGGGAGGAGTGGGTCATGAGGTAATCACAGGGGAGGCTGGGATGAAAGATGGCTTCAGTAAGCAGTAATAAATACGGGGGAGAGAACTATGAGACGACGGTGGCTGGGCCAACGGGCCAGATCATGGGGAGACTTCAGGAAAAAAATTTGGATTTATTCTCTGTGTAACTGGAGGGCTTTAGATGGTGAGAGTGTGGGGTGCTACAATCATATTTTCTCTTTGCTATTGATCCTCTGGCTATTGTGTAAAAAAATAAAAAAAATAGCAGGCCAAGTAAGGAGGAAGGGAGGCCAGATGAAGAGGCTGTTTGGATGGTCTATGTAGGACATGATGGAGGCTTGGACCAGGAGGCTTGGACCGGTGGAAGTGGAAAGAGGGAAGATTTGGGGTATATCTGAAAGGAGGTCAAATTGACTGGATGTGGAACGTGAGGAATGAAATCTACGGTGGCTCCTAAGTTGAATGACAAGCCAACCCGGATTGCCTGAGACTGAGGGCTTTCCTGGGACATGGAATTTTCAGGGCTAAAACCAGGACAAGTCCCAGACAACCCAGGATAGTTGGTCACATTACTTTTAGGTTTTTGAGCCAAACAATGGAGTGAGTAGCTGGTGCCATATACAGAGATAGAGACGACTCAGGGAGAACAGATTTCTAGAACAGAGTTCTATTTTGCCCATGTGAAGTTTGAGATGCTAATTAAACATTCACACAGAGATGGAGTAGGCAAATGTATATACACATCTGAAGCCCAAGGAGGAGATCAGATTCAGATAGAACTCCGGGAGCCAGCAATATATAGATGGTATCGAAAACAATGGGGGAGATTACTTAGGGAGAGTATGTAAATAAAGTACAGAAAAGGGCCTAGGGTGGCGTTTGGATATGGAAATTTTGAGGGTAAGCAGAGGAGGAGCAGTCATCCAAGGCATTAAGAAGGAACAGTCAGTGAAGTAGGAGGTAACCCGGGAGAACGTGGTGTCATGGAAGCTTGGAGAAAAATGAGCTCCATGAAGGAGAGAGTGGTCAACTATGTCTAATCCTGCTGAATAAAATGGAGAAAGAAAAGTAGATTAAAACATAGTCCCTGCTCCCAAGGAGTTTCAGTGTAGTGAGGAGATGGGAGAGTCAATTCCTAAACAGCCATGAGTGCTCTAGCAGTGAGAAGCACAGGCTGCCAGGCAAGTACAGAGGGCTCCTTCCTGGGCTGCATTTGGAAGGAGAATTGGAAAACAGGACATGGGTGGAGAAGAGTTCTTCAGGTCGAGGAAGCCACAGGCACAAAGGCACACTCAAGGAACTGTAGGGTTTCAGGATGGCTGGGGCACAGAGTGGTGAAACAAAAGGAGGCAGGAAGTGCAGGGAGTGGGGACAGCCAGGGCTATCACATGCGACAGAGAGGTCACCTAGGATGGGAACTGAAAAGTGTTGGATTTAGCAACCTGGACATAAGGGTCTATCTTTGCCAGAATAGTTTCAGCCATTTCAAGGAGTTGTGGGCACAAAAGCCAGATTATGAGTAACTGGGAAGCAAGGAATAAGACACCCTGAGTGCAGAGATCACTCATTTAAGAAACTTGAAGTAGAAGGAAGGAGAGTGGTAATGTGGCATCTGGGAGTGGGGGTGGGTTTGTGGTTTTTTTTTTCCCTCTATAGTAGAAATCTTGAGCTTAGTTATAGGCTTGAGGGAAAGAACTAGAAGTGAGGGAGAGCTTGAAAATATAGAGGTGAGGAGATAATTGATGGAGTAAGAATTTTGAGAAGCTGGTGAGGGATGGGCACGTGTAGGGTTGGGGACATGTAAAGTTTAGCTTTGGATAGGAGCAAAGAGAGACAGATGGGTAGAAATATAGATAAAATTGTTAATAGTAGGCTTAGGAAGACTGAGGGGAAGTTGTTCTTTTCTGATTGCCTTTATTTTCTCTTAGAATAATGATGAAGTCTGCTGCTGAGAGCAGCTGTAGACCCAGCAAGAGGTATATGGAAGGCTAGAGAGTGAATTTACAGGGGTACAAACTTAATTCCTCCGGTGGCTGGATGTGATATTTTTCTGGGCAGGAGCAGAAAAGTGGATGGATTAATCCAGAGTGGCATCTTGCAGTGTTGATACAGCTGAGGACAAATGGACAAGGATATTAGCAAGGATAAAGTGACAGGCTATGAGTCTGGACTGAATAACGCAGGAAGTGGAATGAGGCTTTGGTTGATAGATTAGGAGGAAATGTACTGAAGGAAGAAGGCAAGGAGCAGGTATAAAGAGAAGAAAGGAATCAGGGTATGAGAAGGACCCAAACTGTTCTCAGGAAGTAGGACATTAGAGTTTAAGTTTTCCAGGTTGGAGCAAATCTGAGTGGTGAGAAAGTCCAAAGTGAGGCCTTGGGTATGAGTAGGTTATTAGAGGCTAGGTGAGTAGCCCCAGAGTTGAGGGAATCAACGTATTGTAAGGTTAGGACACTGGATAGATAGTTCATTCACATTAGTGCTGAAATCACCCAGAATGAGAGGGAGATATGGGAGGGAGAAGAAGCTGCTGAACTGGGAGCCAAGGTCCTTGATGAGCGGAGAGGACTGACCAGCAGGTTGGTGGGTGACAGAGACAAGAGAGGAAGAAGCTGATTGGCTGAAGGCAGAAACAGTTTTTACAGAGATGGAGGCATAATTGTGCCTTATAATTTTATTGAACTAAATTGAACCAAAGTGCTACATTAGTCCCAGGAAATGCCAAAGTCGGCACCAGCTGCTATTTTCTAGAAAAACCCCAGAACACACATTAAAGTCAGCCCTGAAAGAGCATTGCCTACCTAGAAAGAGCTGTCAAGTCAAGAAGAGACCCAGAGAAGAAATGTCAACAGGTGGACTACAGACGGGGCCATTCTTCTGGGCTCCACGGGCCCATATCTTGCCCCGACAATTTCAGTCCTCTCCTCCCCCTCTGGGGAACTGTCAGTGCCAGCTCTCTGCTCCATGACACATCCTGGCAGGAAGAGTCAGCCAGCCATCTTGGGCTGGCGTCAATCCCAGGAGAAGCCAGAGCAGAGGCTTTGAGAGATGGAGCTGAAGGAAGCACATTTCAGCGCACTTTTCTACGGAAGAGCAAGGGCTCATTAGCCAAAATGATCATTTTCCCAGGCCTGTTCTCAGACCAACTTAAAAATCACCTGGGCTGTGTCTCCACCCTTTCACCCAGGAGTACAAGTTGCTTCCTGCTCAGACAGAACCCACCCTAACCTCAGCCCTTCTGGAGCACAGGCACCACTCGTACATTGCTTCTGCTTGTGAGTGATGTGAATACACACAAGGCACACTTCCAGGACACTGCCGTCCTGTTGTTCTCCTGTTTCATGGGCACTTGTTCTCCAGTCTCCTTTGCAGGTTCTTTCTTATTAACTTGACCTCTGACATTTGGAATGCCCCAGTTCTCAGCCATTTATCTCTGTTTCCTGTCTCCCTACACTCATTTCCTTTGTGATCTCAACCGGCCTCAGGGCTATAATACCTTCTAGTCACTGAAAAATACTAATGCATATCTCTACTCCTTAGTCTTCTATTAGGTTGGTGCAAATGTCATTGTGGTTTTTGCTATTGTTTTTAATGGCAAAAACTGAGATGACATTTGCACCAACCTAATAGTCTTATACATCCACTCACCTTGTTGGCATCTCTGCTTGACTATCTCATAGGCATCTCCAACTTAACATGCTCAAAATTGAACTTCTGATTCCCCCAACTCCCTGCCACACCTGCTCTACCTGCAGTCTACCCCCATCTCAGTGAATAGCAACTCTATCCTTCTGGCCGCCCAGACCAAATCCCTTGGAGTCGTCCTGACTCCTCTTCCTCTAAATACAGTCTATCAGGAAATCCTGTCAGTTCTACCTTCAAAAGATACCCAGAATCTTAACTCTTTCTCACTGCTTCTTCCCCCGACATCCTGAACCAAGCCATCATCATGTCTTGCTTGGATTATTACAATAGCCTCCTAACTAGAATCTGCTTCGACCCTGTTTCAAACAGCAGTCAGAGTGATCCTCTAAATACGTGAAGTCCTGAAGATCATGTCACTTCTGCACTCAAAACCAACCAACCATTTTCTGTCTCATTTAGAATAAAAGCAAAACTCCTTACACTGGCTTGGAATGACCTGGCCTGCCTCCACCCTCCATCCTCATCTCATCCTGTTCTCTCCCTCATTCACCCTGCTCCAGCCTTACTGGCCTCCTTGTTGTTTCTCAGACACTTCAAGGCTGCTTCCGCCTCCAGATCTTTGCACTTACTATTTCCTCTGCCTAGAACGTGCTTCCCTGCTATCCACACGATTTGCTGTCTCCTGTCCTTCAAGCCCTTGTGCAAATGCCATTCTTCTCACTGAGGCCCTTCCTCACTACCCTATGTAAAATATACACAATATAGGACAGCAGCACCCACTGTGTTCCTTTTGTTCCCTTTACTCTGTCCATTTCTCTCTATAGACTTATCTTCTGAGACCACATGCTTATTAAATGTGAACTCCGTGAGAGGAGGGACACTCTGTCCTTGCCCACAGAGGGTATCAATAAATATCTGTGGAACCAGTGCAATTCAATATACATGGTTGTGGGGAAACCTCAGAATTCTGCCATCCTCTGGATGCTAGCACTAGAATGGCAGTTTTCATAATGAAACCCTTCTCTTTCAAGTCCTTATAGAGGTATGACTTTAATTAAGCAGCTAGTGTGTCTGAGCCCTTGCATATTTACAGAGCCATATCTCGAATGCCAGCAGAGATGGCTGTTGCCTTCCTTTCCTTTGCTTCCTAGTTCTTAGAAGAAAATCAACAGTGGCTAGTGACCTTGCCTGCAGGTGAGCATAACTATTAAACACCAGCCCTCAATGCAGATTGCTGTTGTGGTTATTCTTTAATAGAGCAAAGGAATCTGTTACAGTCTTCTTGTAACTATGTGCGTCTCTTGGCCAAATATGTTTAAATGATGTAGCAAATGCCTCAATATGAACTTTCTACTGATCAGGTTTTCAGGAGATTTGAGTTTTGGTCTTAACTCTACTGTGGAATTGCCACAACTCTGGGTACTTTCCTGAATTCTCTAGTATCTTCGTTGGGAAAAATGTAATTTTGGGGGTAGATGATCACTAAGACCCTTTCTTGATCTAAAGTTGTGGTTTTCTCAGAACAGAAGAGCTCCTATTTGTGAGTCACTAGAAACACACATGATTATCTCTTTGGCTTTCCCATTACACACAAAAAGCCTTTTTTTCTGTGACTTTTATATTGGTGAGGACTTTTTCATTTTTAGGGGCAGAAACCCAGCTCAAACCAACTAGAAAGGAAGTAAGAGGTCTGTTGGCACCTATAGCTGGAAATTTAGGGGTAGAGCCTCTCTGGCAAGCTGGATCCCAGGGCTCCCAGGATATAAGGAGGACCCAGTCTCTCTCCGTCTTCTGGCTTCACTTCCTCCTGTGTTGGTTTCACTTTCAGGCAGGCCCCACATGACGACACCAGCAACAGCCACACAACATGTGCCACCTTCAAATGCAAGAGGAAAAGGGCTTCTTCCCAGGAATTTGGGGATCTTTAAAAAATGGAGTCTCATTGGTCTCGTCTGAGTCCTGTGTCCTTTCCTGAACCAGGGAAATGGAGAGTTGTCAGATCTCTGGCCAGATCTGTGTCACAGCCCAACCCTCAGTGGAGCTTGAGAGTAAAGGTGGGGAGCCCACCCAACCCACACAGGCTGAGAGTGGCAGAGAGTAGATAGATGTCAAAAGGAAACCTGGGGCTATTAACAGAAGAAGAGAGAGTAGATGCTGGAGAGGTAAAAATAATGGACATTTATTTCAGTCCTCATTGAGGGTTTTGTTTTTTTTTTGAAACAGAGTCTTACTCTGTCACCCAGGCTGGAGTGCAGTGGCACTATCTCAGCTCACTGCAATCTCCACTTCCTGGACTCAAGCTATTCTCATGCCTCAGCCTCCCGAGTAGCTGGGATTACAGGCGTGCGTCACCGAAAAAGTTTTGTATTTTTAGTAGAGACGGGATTGCACCATGTTGGTCAGACTGGTCTTGAACTCCCGACCTCAAGTTATCCACCCGCCTCGGCCTCCCAAAGTGCTGGGATTACAGGTATGAGCCACCACACCTGGCCCTCACTGAGTTTTGATTTTCTTGTAGGTTCTGTATTAATTTCTCATGGCTGCTGTAACAAATTACTACAAATCGGTTGGTTTAAAACAACAGAAATTTATACTCTCACAGTTCAGAATGAAATCAAGGTATTGGCAGGGCTGCACTCTCTCTGGAAGCTCTAGGGGAAAATGTACTCTTTGCCTCTTCTAACTTTTAGTGGCTGCCAACATTCCCTGACTTGTGGTCACATCACTCCAATCTCTGTTTTCATAGTCACATGACTTTCACCTCTTCTATTAAATTTCTTATGTGTCTATTATGAGGACACTTGTCATTAGATTTAGTGCTCACCCCAGTAATCCAGGATGATTTTCTCATCTTAAGATTCTTAATTGTATCTGCAAAGACCTTTTTCCAAATAAGGGAACATTAATAGGTTCCAGGGATTTGATGCAGATAGCTTTTGAGGAGCTGTTTTTCAGCCTACCACAGATATCAAACCAGAAATAGTAACGTTGAAGTGATTAAGACATCAGAATATAATGGAGAATCAGAATAATTTATAAATATGATTGATATATTTTTTCCAAATGCTTGGTTGCCTTTTAAAGAGATAAAAGAGGCCAGACACACTTGCTCACTCCTGTAATCCCAGCATTTTGGGAGGCTGAGGTGGGATGATTGCTTGAGTCCAGGAGTTCAAGGTTGCCGTGAGCTCTGATTGTGCCACTGCACCACCTTAGCCTGTGTGACAAAATGAGATCCTGTTTCTAAGCAAATAAATAAATAAATAAAAAGTTTTTAAAGGGATTAAAAAAAATTTGCTGTGGGGGGAAAAGCAATCAGACAGGTAAATTTCTGACTTCGTTGCCAGTCATGTATGATTTTCATTTTAATATATCAACCTTCCTTCTCTCTTCCAGGTCATTGTTGAACCAATAGCTTCTTCTATTTGGGCTTTCTACTCTTTTTCTACATGTCTTTAGCTCTTTTGCTAAAATGTCATTACTAGCAGTATCCATACTAATCATAATTGATCAACAAGAGCTAGCATGGAAAAAGTCACTAGCGAGACTACACCACAGTTAGGAAAATATTTTCAAACCTGATTTCTTATTTCAAATGAGTAATAAACACTTAAAAATCTGAGCCACTGGCCTTTTCTCATCTAGGTAAATGTCCCTAGGGACCCCAGGCTAGATTAGACATTAAACAAGACAAAAATCTTGTGGAGAAAGAGATCAACAGGCACTCAAAGAAGACAGTGGTGTAATACATGTTTTCAAATATATGTCATCTTGTCCCTGTTTCCGCCCACGTTCAGCACAAGCAGCTGCCCTTACTGGTTGCTCAGGTTGGACTGGAAGTGCACTGATTGCTGGTATTTTCCCTTGAGGCATCTTGGCAGCAACTCTGGCAGTTTATATTCTTGGCCATAACAGGGGCTAGGCAGGTGGCTCTGTGCTTTGTCAGTGGCGTGAGTTCTACAGGTGTTTCATACGGCTGGTGACAGGGGACTGCAGCCTGGCAGAGTCTGCTCCCTTGATCTGCCAAGCTTCCCCAATTCAGAAACGAAGGGGCACCTAGACCTTCATCTGTGCTTCCCAAGTGCAGCTCTGCTTTACTGTCAAGTGAAGCTTTCTCTGCTAGAAATTTGTAGGATCTGAGAAGAGAGAAATAATTTGGACATTATGGATTTCTGCATGTCTTCTGCTTCTGGAGAATGGACTTAACTTAGATCTGGCAGCCAGGATGTTGGCAGAGTCCATTTCCAGTGTTGGAGTGAGAATGATGTAATGAAAACAGCTCTGGCCTGAGACATTGGTGGGCAGATCCTTTTCAGCCACCACCTTTCTCGGTGACCTTGACCAGCCCCTTTCCCTTCTCTGTTCCTCAGTTGCCATATTCAAAACAAGAGGATTGGACTAAATGTTCTCTGAGGCATTTCCTAGCTTTACCATCTATCAGATGTATACATTTTAAACCCTCCAGGTTGAGCATTTGGGATCTATGAGAAGGATCACAAGCTGTTTCTTTTCCCAGAAAGAGCTCCCCACGCACACCCTGATGATGCTGATGGTTATATTCAGAGTGCCTCTAAATAAAGTCTAAAAGTATAGGACTGTGGTTAGAGTTAAGAGTAGTTCCCAGTTATGACCATATCAAGCATTCATCAAATGTTAATTGGGCCAGGCGCGGTGGCTCATGCCTGTAAATCCCAGCACTTTGGGAAACTGAGGCAGGTGGATCAGATCACTTTAGGTCAGGAGTTTGAGACCAGTCTGGCCAACATGGTGAAACCCCTTGTCTAGTAAAAATGCAAAAAAATTAGCCAAGCATGGTAGTGAGTGTCTGTAGCCCCAGCTACTCTGGAGGCTGAGGTGAGAGGATCACTTGAATCCGGGAGGTGGAGGTTGCAGTGAGCCGAGATTGCACCACTGCACTCCAGCCTGGGCGATAGAGCGAGACTCTGTCTCAAAAAAAATAAATAAATAAATAAATAAATAAATAAAAATTGTTAATTGGGTGCCACAGACAGCTGCCAGGGCTATAAAGATGGGTAAGATGGAGTTCCTGCCCCAAGGAGCACACATGGAGGAGACAGATGACTAAATCAAGGATTGCATTACAGTGTGATAAGTGCTACTATAAGGTTATTCATCAGGTGCCTTGACACATGGAGGATGGACCTATAAATCTCTCTGCGGTAGTGTCAGGAATGGCTTCCTGGAGGAGGTGGCACATGAGTAGACACTGAAAGGATGAATAGGAATTACCTATGTGAAATGGGGATCAAGTCTCCTAGAATACTCACAAAATGTATGTTTGCCCAACAGATAATTGCCAACTGTCATGGAACACATTGCTCCCTTTAAACACAGGTGTCTCTCTCATTGTCTAATTATTCTCTTGGGCCTGGCACATGGATTGGAACTGTATGTACCTAAATGGAGCCCCAGGGGCAGATCCGGACTAAGCCGGGAAAGCCAAATGGACTCCAGCATTTTTTCTTTTTTGAGACAGGGTCTCGCTCTGTTGCCCAGGCTGGAGTGCACTGGCAGGATCACAGCTCACTGCAGCCTCGACCTCCCAGGTTCAAAGTGATCCTCCTGACAGTGTTCTGAGTTGCTGGGATTACAGGCTTATGCCACCAGGTCCAGCTAATTAATTATTATTATTTTGTAGTGACAGGGTCTTGCTATGTTGCCTAAGCCGGCTAACTTTAATATAGACCCTGAGATAGCAAAACTGTGGGCTCCAGCAATACTGTTTTTGGTATGCCAGTATGAAATGCTTGCAGTCTACATTCCGTACACATAACATTCCCTTCTCTCTCTCTTTCTATTTTTCTTTCTTTTTCCTTTTCGATTGCTGGTGCAAGTTAGGGGGAATGGAATGGAGGGACATAAACGCTGTTGGTTTCTGAGTATTTCTAAGGTCTCCCTGTGACTCTACTTAGTCATGGCAGGCTTCTTGGAGGAGGTGCTGGTAAAGAAAGGTAAGGACTAGCTTGACTAATCAGGCTGGCATCTGAGCTAGGAGAGGCTCCCCGGGTCCCCGGCTGCTCATAGCCCCGCCACACTTCCGTGCCTGTGACCTTTGTTTCTCTCCTAACCTCCCACCAGATAGAACCAGGTTTAATCACTTCCCCTTTTCCCTTCAGTGGCTGGACATATCCATCAGGTTCCTGATTCAAAGCACTTTCAGTCAAACTGGTTCCCCGCGCGGTGCGCCTGGACTGGGGGACTTGGGGCTGCCGGCTAGTTCTCCGCGCTGTGAATTACCTTCCGAGGCGGCGGCGCGGCTCCGCCCCCAGCCCCGCCGGTGGTTCAAGTGCAAGATCCGAGCTGGGAGCGGAGAGGCAACACCCCTGCTCGCACTGCAACCTGCTCCCTTCGGGGAGGGATCCTCCCCGCTCCAGCTTCTGCTCGCCGGGCTCCGCCAGGCTGGAGGGCAGCAGTGCCAGGAGGAACGGAGACCCAGCGCTGCCCGTTAACAGTCCCGGCAGGAAAGCCATCATAATTACTCACCGCGCTAATTGCCCGTCATTAAAGTTCAGGAAACGGTCCGAAGAGGAGCTCCGAGTCGAGGAGGGGGCAGGTGGTGTCTGGGGCTCCCGGCCGGCCAGGGTTAAGCGCTTGCCTGCTCCCTGCCTCCCGGCTTGAAGCCAGCGCGTCTTCAGTGGGAGGCCAGCCACTGCCAGGGACCCGGGAGCGACGCCGCCTGCCCGGCCGGACCCCCTCCCCCACCACGGCCTCTAGAAGGGGGCAGCAAGTGGGGGGTCCCGGGTACCAAGCCCCCTGCCCAGCCGGCACCTGGAGGCACAGAGAGCCAGAGGGGCTGCAGGGACACCGAGATGGCCGATGAGATTGACTGGCTGGACCTGCCCGGCCGGTGGGCCTACGGAGTTGACGGTGGTGGGAGAATCTTCTTCATCAAGTATGTTGGTCTCCCTCTTCTTTTTATTTCAATTTTTTCCTTTAAGTTGTCCAACTTGAAAAGTGGCGGGGTTGGGGGCAGGCTGGAGAAGGTGGGTGAAGCGGTGGGTGAAGCGGTGGCTGCAAGGGCGGGCATGACTAATAAGTTTATCACCATGCCTGTTTGAATGTGTCTCCCGCCTTTTCCTCAATGGGTCAAAGTCCAGCAAAGGCTTGGCATTCTCTCAGCTCGGAGAGGCAGGGCAGGGCAGGGGAGTGCTGCCCTTTCTCCCTCTCCTTGGTCACATGCGAGGCCTCCAGGAGGATGACTAGACTAATGCCCAACCTGGAGTTTTTTCAGCTCCTTCCCTGAAAGGGCCAGAGGTAGGTCTTTCATTTCCCCCCAGACTCTCCTATGGGAAGACTTGGGCTAAGTGACAACATACCAGGAGATCCTGCCTCTGCCACCCAGTTCCTGGCAACCCTCACCCCAGACTCAGCGTGCCCAGGACAGCAGTTCTCCTCTCCTGTCCTGCTTCTTTATGGGGCTGTGGTCAAGAGAGAAGGGCACAATGCCCACTGTATGTTTAGCATTCTTGAGAGAGAGAGCGCCTTTGCTACTCTCAGTAATATATTAGCACTGTTATATTAATTTCATAAACCAAAATGGCTCTGGCATAATCTCATTATAACAAAGTGGCCCTGCTGGCTCTCTTTTGGCTCGCTTCTACTACAGTCATCTTTTGCCAGGATAGACATCTCCCAGAAATATAGCAAGTCTAGAAGCACAGCGTCTTGGACTGTTACCCATACTTGACGAGCTTTTCCTTCCTCAAGATAGCCACTTACAAAACATCAGAGCTGCAAGGAATCTTAGAAGCAATCCCTTCATTTGTCAAACGGGGAACTGAGGTCCAGAGGTATTGAAAGTACCGGTCGAAGAGAAAACCACTTGTTAATCAGAGCTGGGACTCAGCCTAGCATCTGCTGACTGAGTGCACTGCTTCCCCAGGTACCAAACTGCCTTTGCAGGGGCTCAGGCAGGCAGCGGTTTCTCTTTGGTGTTTCTAAGTTTCCACATTTGCTTTAGGCCTTTCTTCTGTAATTGTCACCACCATGATCATAATTGATGTTGTAATTATGTTATCTTAGAAATTAACTCCATTAAAGGTCTTGACCCTAAGTCAGATTCTTAAATAACAGAACTTCTGCAATATTAAAACTGCAGTGACTTGAGACATTAGAGTTTATAAGAATCACCCAAGGAACTTATTAAGCAGGTAGATTCCTGAGCCCTACCTCAGGAGATTCCTATTCAGACCATCTGGGGGAGGGTCTTAGAATGTGAATTTCCATGAGCCCCTCAGGTATACTGATGAAGTGGTTCATTCTCTTCTTTCTTCCTGATCTCTTACTTGCCATCCAGATTATTTTCCTCTTTCATTTTACAAACATTTATTGGGCATCCACTCTTTGCTGCAGTGCTAGGCATGGGAGATAAAAAACAATAAGATGTAGGTTTTTACTTTAAGGTAACAGGGAGAAAACATAAATCAATACTTAGGAAATACTATGGTACATTCTTGAGGCATTTGCAAGATGCTATGGGAAGGAAAGAACTAATGCTCTCCAGGGAGTTCAGTGAAGGCTTCCCAGAGGAGGAAGCATTTGAGCTGATTCTGGAGGAGAGACAAGAGTGAAAGAAGCCTTGGAAGTAGAGGCTTGGGGAAATAAAGGCACCAATGGGGGCTGGGGAACAGGTAACCTAGAGCACTCGGAGAGGTTCAGTGGAGATGGAGTGGAGCTGCTGAATTACTGTAGAGGCCCAGGAGGAAAAGTAGGAAGAGGCAGCTTGAGAGAGCCCTTACGTGCTTAGCTAAGGGGTCTGGACTCCATCCTGTAGGTGATGGGAAGCCAAAGGAGATTTCAAACTGGGACTTGACATCATCAGATCTGCATTTAGAGCCTTCTCTCTGGCAGCTTCATGGGCAGTGATTTGAGGCTGAGCGAGAGGCAGGAGGAGAAACTTAAGGTATGGAAAGCAGTTAGGAAACAGTTGCAAAAGTCCAGGAGACAGCTGATGGGGCCTGAATTAAAATGGTGAGAATAGAAGAGAAGGGGAGGGAGAGATGGGAGAAATCTTCAGGAACCAAATCAGGAATATTCATCTAAAGCTTGAATTCTGGGAAGGGGAGACAATGGGAGGAATCAAAGGTAAAGCTTAGAATTTCCAGCTTGAGTTTGAAAGAGGTCAGGAGTATGGCAAGAGGAGTGCATTTTAGGGGGAGTACCGGTTTAGTGGGGAAACACTGCAGTTGATGTCCCTGGGGGACATTCAGGAGATGCTGTCTAACAGACACCTGGATATACAGGATAGAGTTTGAAGAGAGACGCCTGGGCTGGAAAAGGGTCATCATGTGGGGGTAGAACCACCCAGAATAGTGCGAGGGAAAAGACAGGAGTATACCCAGGCAGCACCAGTGTTAAGGAAGGGATAGAGGAACAGAGGCCAGGTTGGAGAGTAAGACCGAGAGGTTGCAGAGGTGGGCGGCACCAGGACCAGGGTAGAATGCCACCCCAGAAGGCAAGGAAGAGGGATGTTAAGAAGAAAAAAGGAATTCAACAGTATTGGATGCAGCAGACAAGCCAAATGGGCCAAAGGCTAAAAAACACCTAGTGGATTTAGGAGAGGGGGAGGCCTTTAATGACATCTAGGAAAGTGGTTTCAGGAGAGGGCTGGGAACAGAAACCAGGTTGCAGGGGATTGGTGAATGAAAGGCCAGGAAGTGGAGAAAGCTAGGAGAGACTACTGTCAAAGGTTTGGTCAGGAATGAGGAGTGTGAGACAGGAAGCTGCCAGGGGACATGGCATTGAGAGGGAGGCAGAGTACTGAGACTATAGAAGACACAGACAGAGGAGGAGAATAAAGGGATGGACCCCAGAAAGAGAGAGGAGGTGAAGATGCAAGGCTGGGATGCTCAACAGAGAAAAGATGGGAGAGAAGGGGGACGATAACCCAGGCAGAGAGATTAGCCTTAAAGGGGAGAGAAGGCTACCTATTCTCCAGAGGAAGACAAGTATTAAAGGATGGGTGAGAATCTGGGTAAGTTTTGGTGGTGAGGTGATTGGGCATACTGGGAAAGCTCCCACCTAATCTTTTCTATTTTTTCTTCGATTAAGAGATAAGATCCTCTGCGCAGGAGAGGGGCTGGGTAGCAGAGGCAGGCCTGGGACCTGAGATTAGCGGGAAAGCCTTGGAGCTCTCTGCGGATGACAACTGACTGGGGACCTTGAAGAAGATTCTAGGTGGCACTCAGGGCTCAGCTAAGCTGGGAGACTGGATTTGCAGTGACCCCAGTCCTCCCAGGCCCAGTTCCCCCATCAGCCCAGTGCTGGAGTGGAGACGGCCTGTGACTGTCCCAGATGGGGGTGCTGACAAGGGGTGCAAGGGGTGCAAGATGGTGCAAGGACAAGGGGAAGAGGAAGTTGAGGGTTGTGATGGAATGTCAAGGGTGTGATAGGGTTGTCTGTGATATCCAGTGGGGCAGAGATAGATGGGAAGTCTGAGGGGGCTGACAGTGTACAAGGAGGGGAGAGTCAGGGGCTGGAAAATCTCAGGAGAGATGTATTGGAGGTGAGGGCACTGGCTGACTTCCTCTCCAAGCCCTTCCTTTTTATTGGCTTCCTCTTCCACTGCCTCCGAGAACCAAAGCTAAGACCAGAGACCCAGTATGTTAGAGTCTTCTTCAGTGGTGCCCGAGCTCAGAGGTCACTAGAACAGTGACTTTGTTTTTTTCTCTGCTTATCAGAGGGGTAGGTTAGCTGGGAGATCTCTTCCTGTAACAGATGTCCAACTTTAGAGAAAATTAGTGGAGTCAATAGAAAAAAAAGTATATGTTTACACCAACACTAGTACACAAATGTTCCTAGTAGCTTTATTTGTAGTGGCCCACAACTGAAAACAACCTGTAAGTTCAGCAACAGGTGAATGAATGAATACACTGTGATGTTTCCTACAATGGAACACTATTCAGCAATCAAATGGAATCAAACGACCACATGCCACAACATGGACAAAAGCATGAACGTCAGACAACTGGGTGCTGTGGTTCACACTGTAATCCCAGTGCTTTGGGAGGCCAAGGCAAGAGGATCACTTGAGGTCAGGAGTTTGCAACCAACCTGGGCAACATAGTAAAACTTTGTCTCTGAAAAAAAATAGCCAGAGGCCAGGTGTGGTGGCTCATACCTATAATCCCAGCACTTTGGGATGCCGAGGCACTTGAGGTCAGGAGTTTGAGATCAGCCTGGCCAACATGATGAAACCCCGTCTCTACTAAAAATACAAGAAAAATTTACCAGGCATGGTGGTGCATGCCTGTAACTCTAGCTACTTGGGTGGCTGAGGTGGGAGGATTGTTTGAACCCAGGAGGCAGAGGTTTCAGTGGGCCAAGATTGTGCCACTGCACACTCCAGCCTGGGTGACTGAGCGATACTCCATCTCAAAAAAAAAAAAAAGTCAGACATGGTGGTGCATGCCTGTAGTCCTACCTACTCAGGGGGCTGAGGAGGGAGGGTTGCTTGAGCCCAGAAGTTTGAGGCTACAAATGACTCTATGATTGTGCCACTGCACTCCAGCCTGGATGGCAGAGTGAGACTGTCTCAAAAAAAAAAAAAAAAAAAAAATCAGGCAAAGATGTATGATTGTATGATTGCATGATTCTATTGTATGACTGTATGATTCTATTTATATAAAACTCTAGAAAATGCAACTAATCTACAGTAACAGAAAACAAATCAGTTGTTGGGGAGAGGGGTGAGGATAGAAAGAGCTAGGGGTGGTAGCTGGAAAGGAGGAATTACAAAGGGCCACAGAGAAAGTTTGGGAATTCATTATCTTGATTTTGGTGGCAGTTCCACAGGTTTATAGATAAGTCAAAACTATTAAATTGTAAATTTTATAGGGAGTTTATTCAATATCTCACTTTAATAAAAGTTTAATGGAGTCTTTCTTAGTGGAGTTTATTCTACATCCATTATACCTTAAAGACACTGAGTAGAGTCTTGGCCTGGGCTCCAAGACACCATCCTAAAGCCTGGGTGATCCAGGTGATCTGAGAGTCCCTTCCTCCACATACCTGAAGTAGCCAAGACAGTCAGGTGCTTCTTGCTGGGTCACATCTGGCTCTGGAAAAGTCTGTGTCACTTGGTCGGTGGGGATTGAGAAATGATGATGACTTCATCTGCCATTGAATCTACAACCCAGAGGGTCTGTGTTGCTGGGGAGCCTGCCTTGCTGGGTGTGAGGTATCAGAAAGAGTTTTGTCAGGGACAGATCTAGGTCTGAATCCTGTCTTCATCACTTACTGGTTGTGACTTTGGCCAAATTTCTTAACTTCTCTGAACCTCAGATTCATAATGTGTAAAATTCCTAGTGTGAGGGAATGTCGTGAATGAAAAATACGTAGCATTGTTGACACACAAGGACTATGGGTTCACTCAGTCTCCTCCTTTTCTTATCCATTAGAGAAACTGCCAGTTAAGGACCTTCCTTGTTCTTCCCACCTGCCTTTAGCAATCATCTCTAACATTGCCTCTGTCATGAAGCCTTCATGCTTCTCCTTCCTTAACCTCATGCCAGGTAACACTCGTTTCTTTGTGATGGTATCACACTTTTTACGCATACTTACAATAGGGATTATAGTGCCTATCACATTGTATTGCAGCTATCTTTTTATGCATCTATTTCCCAGTGGGTTGTAGATTCTTTGAGGTTAGGGATTCGATATTACTCATCTTGAAACCCTCAGAGTGTACTCCGTAAATAATACTCTGTGAATGTGAACGAATGAACAGCCTTGTGGACGCTCCCATCTCGTGTGTCTGGGATTGAATAGTCGGTGTTAATGTGAATCTGGAGATGAGTGTCCCACTCAGAAAAACCTCTCTTGTAGCTGACACTTTCTTATTGGTCTTTCTGTAGCGATGAGGAAAAGTCAACCAGCTGGGTGCACCCTGGAACAAAGTCACCCATCCAGAGTGGACATACCTCCTGCCCAGGTAAGGATCCTCTGTCCCCGCCTTTACAATCGAGGAGGATGCAATAGCTTGAGGTGGCAGCAGGAATTCTGTGCCCCAACTTTGCTTCTGACTTTTTCCTTTCTCCATGGATGGACTCAGCTTAGCATTTGGACTGCCATCTGGGGGAGACTGCAGGCTGGTTGGAGCTCACCTCAGTGTCTCTCCAGGCTTCCACCTCCAAAATTGGTGTCTGAGACAGACCTTTGAGGACAGAGGTTTTTACTCTTCTTTCATCCCTCTGCCCAGTCAGAAAATCCCCTGTCTCAAGGGCTCTTGCACTGACAGAAGCCAGCCTCCAGTGCTGCGCTCTAGAACTTTATGTCATGATGGAAGTGTTCTCTTTCTGCTCTGCCCAATACAATTGCCATGAGCCACATGTGGCAATGAACAAATGAAATACAAGCATCACTGAGGGCTTGATTTTTCTTTTTCTTTTTTTTTTTTTTTTTGACAGAGTCTCACTCTGTCGCACAGGCTGGAGTGCAGTGGTACGATCTCGGCTCACTGCAACCTCTGCCTCCACAGGTCAAAACAATCCTCTGCCTCAGCCCCTCAAATAGCTGGGATTACAGGCGTGTGCCACTACACCCAGCTAATTTTTTTTATTTTTAGTAGAGATGGGGTTTTGCCATGTTGGCCAGGCTGGTCCTGACCTCAGGTGATCCACCCACCTCGACTTCCCAAAGTGCTGGGACTACAGGTGTGAGCCACTGTGCCCAGATGGATTTTTAATCCTAATTAATTCAAATGTAAATGACCCCACGTGGCTAGTGGGAGCGCCTGTTTCTCCCACTGAGGAGAAACGTGAAAGGGGACAAGGCTGACATTGCTGCTGATTATGGAGAAAATATCACTGGTAGCCCTCAGGGCTAGTGGGAAAGGTGAGACACAAACAGGTCAGCAATGAAGAAACAACCAAAGAAAAAGATTTCAGTCTAAGTTGTTGAGGTAGAGACATCAAGACTCACAAGGCCTGGGTACTTTAAGTGAACAGCCATTCATCCTCCTCATGACGCCACCACAGGCCAGTAAGAGGGGGCGTGAGTTACAATGTGGGGAGATCTCTCACCCCCTCTTGCCTTCCAGCCCTTCACTGGACTGAACCCCAGGCGCCTGGTTCCAGGGCCTCCGTCACTCATGGGCATGGCTGGCACTGCTGGACACACAGGATGAAGCCTTTGACTTGTTCAGAGTCCTTTTCTTTTTAGCTTCTGAGCTGGGATCATTGCTGGAAGAGAGAGACTTCAGGGGTCATGGAATTCGACTCTTCATTTTATGGTAGAAAAGTTGAAGAGCAGAGAGGAAGTACCTGGCTCAAGGCCACTTGACTAATAAGCAAAGTGGTGTCATGGTTAAAGTCATACATTTTGGAGGCAGAGAAATCTGAACTCAATTGTGGCTCTATTTCTTTCAGTGTGGTCTTGTACTAGGGGTTTAATTCTTCTCGGACTTAGCTTCTTCATCTTTATAATGGGGAGAGGATTATGAACCTCAAAAAAGTAGTAGCAGACATTACATCAGAGAGGTGGTTCCGAAAATGGAGGTAGCTGCTGCTGTTATTGTCACCATCATTATTTCCAACTTGCAGCAAGGGCTCCTGACTCTACGGCCAGGGCTGTTTTCTTCTACCAGGTTGATGGTGGTGTCACCTTCAGTGTTTCAGCTGTTTACAGGTTGAGTCCATTCACTTCATTATCATCCTAGCTGGAGTGGAAGATGAATACCAGTCTGTGAGCCAATGCTTTCATTTTTGGCTGCAGCCAACTGGTTGTCTAAGGCTGGGAAGGGGTTAAGATGCCCCCGGAGCTTGCCGGGAGGGCAGCTGCCTCAGCGGGCACTCCGCCTGGATGGGAATATAAGCACTCTTGGTGTTGCCCAGGCAGAGAGGGCAGTGTGGAGGGAAGTTGCTAGAAAAAGGCAGGGGACATAATCCACACTGGCCTCTTTCCCAGGCACATCACAGTGCCAGAATTATTTATGATTCTGACCCAATGGGGATCCCTCTACTTGGGGAGGATGCCAACCCACACCCTCCTGAATGGCAGCATCCTCCCACAGAGACAGAGGGGAACAAGTAGCATTTATGGAGCAGCACAGAGGAAAGAGTGTGGGCTTTGGAGGCAGCACAGCAGCACTCACATCCCGGCCCAGACACTTCCTGTGTGACCTTGAGCCAGTTGATGAACCTGTCTGGGCCTCCATTTCCTCATCTGTCATTGGTGAAAATGTTTTGGAGGACACCTGTTGTATAATGTTGCTATACAGATTAAATGCACTAGCAGAGGTAAAGTGCATAGCTTAGAGGAAGGAAGCACTCGCTAAGTGGTAGCTGGTGTGATAGGTGGGCCATGTCCTGGCCGGAGCTGGGCTTGCTGGCTGCCCTGTTTTGCTGAAACAGCACCATCACCATCAGCAGCAACTGTGGAAATACAGACCCTTGATAAATACAGGTGAATAAAATGAATGATTAGAAACTGGACCCGCTACTCTGCAGAACCCAGGCACTGCTCCCCAGAAGCTGGTGCCTCAAGGCAGCTGCTAACATGGCAGGAGACTGTCAGACCAGCAGAGAATAGCTATGCTTTGTAAGACTTCATACACAAGGCAGGCGTGTGGACTGACCAGAAAGGTGGCAGTCACTGTCCATCAAGAGAATCCCCACCTGTTTTCCAATATGTCAGCCAGGGGCTCGCACTCCCAAAAGGAATGTTCTCAGCCAGCTCCCTGACTGTCCCCACCTCTGACAGTGGACTCTCTTGGGTCTCTCAGAAGGCTCCTCCTCCTCAGCCATGGGGTGAAGGAATCCTGTTTGCTGGGGAGGCGGGATGCTGCCCAGGGTGGCTGTTTTGGGAGAGCGAGTGGGATGATATAGAGCCTACGAGTGATCTTGGGAGATGGAGGTGCTATGCCCACCTGTGGGGGCTGCCTGGGTGCCTCCTGGCCACTGTCAACTTCCTTGTTCACACTGAGATTCTGTGATTCTCCTCTGAGCATTTCCGTGGCTAAATTTTTTGTTCAGAGACACTATTAAAGATTGTAAAAACTGCAAGTCTCTTCATTTTCCTGGGGCTGATTTCCTAGGTCCTTGGTGTCCTGTCCAGAAGCAGCAGAGCCTGATGGCCATAACACTGGCCTGGGATTTGGAAACTTGAGTCTTACTCGGATCTTGGGTGTTAATGATCTGTGAAGAGTTCCTGGGGCAAGTGACCTGCCCTTCTGGTTAGATGATCCTGAGGACACTTCCGGGGAAGCGTCTGTGTGTTCACTGTTGTATCCAGGGGCTGGCACAGGGCCTGGCGCACAGTAGATGCTCAGCAAAGATTTGTTGAATGAATGAGTGCGTCCTACCAAGCAATGATCCATTCGGTCACTTCACCGCTCATTGACGGAGAACATCCCGTCCACTCCCGTGTCTCTCATTATTTGCTGGGAATCTCACTGCTAGAAATCACGGACAAAAAAGGATGGAATGGTTGGTTTCAACTCGACTGGCTTATCTTTGGATTTTCCTGACTGTTCAGGCACCCATCCCTCCTAAGTGCAGGTGGGGTTTGTGGGAAGACAGGAAGAGAAGAGAGGTTGATCCCAGGGTATCTCATTCTGGTGATTTTGCTTCCTCACAGGTTTGCCCAAGGGCTGGGAAGTGGATTCCACCCAGGAAGGAGCTGTGTATTTCATCAAGTGAGTAAGACTCAGTTTGCTTTCTGATGTCGCTGTTGGTTCTGCTTTCGTCCTTGTCAGGAGGAGAGATGGTTAAAGTGTCTGGTTTTTCACTGAAGGCACTGCTGGGTCTGTGACTGGCTAGTAGGTGCCGAGGCTCCTGAGAGCTGAGATAGAGATGGGAACGTATGTATCAGTGTGCCTGTTTATGTTGGCCTGGGTAGTAACCAGTGTCAGTCCTGGTAAATTTCCTGAGGTGGGGTGGGTGGAGTTTTGGTCTGGGCTGTACTGGTGGGAAGGAGATGGCTCAACAAAGTAGAGGAATGAGGCTGTTCTAGACACACAGGCAGAGGTTCAGAGGCAGGAGATGGAGCCACGGGGCAGGATGTGGAGCCAGTGGGAAGGGGAGGTGTCCATGGGGTGTACGAAGGAGGACACCAGACTAGTGGTGGCAAGGCCAGCTCTGGTCACTCTTGCTCTTGTGGACGGGGGCACCTGTGATTCTGGGGGAGGTTTGTGTGGGTGGAGATGCTCTATTTTCCTCCTAGGAGTTGGGTAGGCCCCTCTGTGAGCTGGGGAGCCCTTATTTCCTGCCGTGGCTAAAGGTGTGCCTTGGGAAGTTGCCCTGGACTTAACCTTGGAAGCAGAAGACACAGCTCTTTGGGCTGGGGTGGTGCATGAGCTACCCAGTTGAACTCACTTCTCTCTGCCTTGGCCTGGGTCTCTCCATCTCCCAGACAGGCTGGGAGCTGGTTTCATTCGCAAGGGTGAGGCTCAGCGTGCACAGGCCTGTGGGCCTCACCCTCTGGTCTGGCCTCAGATTCTGCAGGGATGGTGAAGCGCCTCTGCCCAGCTGCCTGGGGCAATGGCACCACCAGAGGGAGCCCCAGTCTAGCCAGGGGAGGAAGGACCTTTGCCTCATCCCCTTTCCCTCCCTCTCTGCTTTGAAATCCTCATCTGTGTGTACTAGGAGGGGTTACCTTTCCATCCCCCACCGCCAAGATCTGCCAGCACTTAGATCTGCCATCATCTACCACCTACATCAGCTTAGCTGCTAACCTATTCTTTTTTTTTTTTTTAAAGACAGAGTCTCACTCTGTCACCCAGGCTGGAGTGCAGTGGTGTGATCTCAGTTCACTGCAATTTCCACCTCCCAGGTTCAAGTGATTCTCGTGCTTCTGCCTCCTGAGTAGCTAAGACTACAGGTGCCCGCCACCACACCTAGCTAATTGTTGTATTTTTGATTGAGATGGGGTTTTGCCATGTTGGCCAGGCTGGTCTCGAACTCCTGGTCTCCAGGGATCCATTCACCTTGGCCTCCCAAAGTGCTGGGATTACAGGTGTGAGCCACCATGCCTGGGCCTGTTAACCATATTCTTAAAGCAAAAGCAAATTTTTCTTTTCTTTTTCTTTTTCCTCCTCCTTTTCTTCCTCCTCCTCCTCCTCCTCCTTTTCTTCCTCCTCCTCCTCCTCCTCCTCTTTCTCTTCCTTCTCCTCCTCCTCTTTTTCCTCCTCCTCCTCTTCCTCCTCCTCCTCCTCCTCCTTTTCTTCCTCCTCCTCCTCCTCCTCCTCCTTCTTCCTTTCAAAGTATCTGTTCTGGAAATTATTCTAATATCACATGACAGTTATAGGCTGAGCTTTTCCTAAGTTTGGACCCACATGCTTCTTGCTTCAAGTAAGAATTGTGAATTGTTTCTTCTTTTCTCCCTCTTGCAGATACCATCTTCATATTCCTTTCTGTACATGGCTCTAGAGACTATTTATTAAACACTTTCACATGTATTACGGCATCTCACCAGTCCCTAGAAACGTACCTGTCCACCTCTCTCTGACCTTGCGTCCCATGACTGGCAGGCTGTGCTCCCATCTTCCCTTCCCTCCATCATGTCAAAACCATTCCTACCTCAGAGCCTTGGCACTTGCTGCTCCCCCTGCCTGGGAGCACTCTCCTCCCATTTACACACACGGTTCCGACTTCTGGATTAGCTACAATGTCACCTCCTCAGAGAGGCCATGCCTGACTGCTCCGCCTGAATTCCCCCACCCCTCCACATTTACTTTTCTTCACAGCACCGGGCACTACCTGAAACATGTTTGTGTACGTATATGTTTGGTTATGTATTGCTGGCCCCCTCTGCTGCATAGTCCTGGGAGCAGATTCTGGCTATTGTGTTTTTCACTCCCTCCTAGAACCTTTCTGGTGCATGATAGGAATCCAGTATTTCCTGAAATGAATTCATGCATGTAAAACATTGGGAGATAAACAACAGAGGCATAATTGATTTCTGCTTCAGTTACCAGCCCAGAGCTTTCTTCTGAGCACCCCCAATTTAATGTATCCAGACTTGAAATCATTGCTTCTCTGCGCCGGTTCCACCTTTTCTAGAAATACCACCAAAGCAGAGCCCTCAGAGATATCCTCAACCTTTCCCTCTCTCACACCTCCCCCACAGGTCCTGTCAATTCTCCTCCCAATTATCTCTCAACCCACCCACTTTTCATCATCCCCATAGCCATGGCCTGAGTTCAGGCCCACATGGACTCTCACTTCCATTATTGTAGAAGCTTCCCAACTGATCTTCCTGCCTCCAGGTCATAATGCTGCAAAAGTGCTTTCCTCTAGAATTCAAATTTGGTCATATCATTCTCCATTAAAAACTTTGCATGTTTCCTATCACTTACAGGATAAAATCTAAATTCCTTATCTGGGCACATAAAGGGCGTCATAGTCTCACTCCCGCCCCCCTTCCCAGCCTCACCTCCCACACTCCCCAGCTGGCTCTTTAGCCCTCTCCTCTAGCCCTACCAAATCACTTGTGGTTCCCTCAACGTCCACTTCCCTTCCATGCATCTGGGCCTTTGTAGGTGCCAATGTCTCCTCACATGGCCTGTGTCCACCTGAGAACACTTGTTCTTCCTTCAAACCCTGCCCATGACATCACTTCTTCAGCGATGTGTCCGTGTATTGTAGTTATTTGCTTATACTTGTGTCATTTTCCACTAGATTAGTAACTCTCCAACTGGAGCACGTATCACAATCACTGGAGGGTTTGTTGGAGCACAGATAGCTGGGCCCTACCCCTAGAGTTTTGGATTCAGAGGGTCTAGAATTTGCATTTCCAACACATTCTCAGGTTATGCTGCTGCGGCTGCTCTGGGGTCCACACTTTGAGAACCAGTAGCCTAGACTGAAAACTCATCAAGGGCAGGGGCAACACAGGGGGGCCGTAAAGTCTGGAGACACAGGCAATATTGTTTAATCATCAACCAGCCATGAATTCTGTGTTCACATACATTTCCAGACCCGGTGGTCATTCTGTACATCATAGCAGCAGCCGCCACTCTAGGAGCTAAGTGCTTTATGACATTATCTCATTTACTCCTCACCGCACCTTTATGAGGAGGTTCTATCATCCCGGTTTTAGCAAATAATGGAAAAACTGTCTCTTCGTATGTGTTACTCAATGTTACAAAGCTTGTATTAATAGAAAGCAAGCGGGGAGGCAGCCTCATGTGTGCTTGATTTCACATCTTAGCATGATGGCACGGCTGCTTCCCAGCATCCTTGGCATCTTGCTTGGACAAAGGAAGTGCTTAGTAAGTTCCTGCTGAATGAGTAAATGAATGAATGAACGACTGACTCGCTGTTCTTTCCTATTTTCACAGTTCCCACAAAGGTTTATGACATTTGGTTGGTGGATGAGTTAGAAACTCGAACGATTTCAGACATGGATTCCAAGTAATAATAAAAGCCAGACACCTGGAGGAGCTATTTTGTTTCTTTTAGTGTGGATGAGGGAGGGAAATTTCAATGAGCAAATATTGACATCTGCCCTGGAGCAGAGAAGTATGTTAATTGTGTGTCAACAAGCTCTTTCTTTCAGGGTATTTAGGAAGTGACTCTCATAGTATCCACAACAGACGTATCTCTTGAGTGTGGCTGTGGTTTTAAAGGTGTCATTTACTGGGAAGAGCGGTGGGAGGAGGAGAGAACAGGGGAAAGGGTAAAACGTGGGAGAAACGCACTGCAAGCCTGCATGCACTTACCGCAAGGATCCACAAGAGGGCTCCAGAGCACACGTGATGGCCCCACAAGGCTTTCAGGGGTTTGCTCACAGAGTGTCTCCCCAGGCTGATGGCGTCTTCTCGGAGGTGACAGGGCCACCTTTCCCATCCCCTGCCACATCCCAGCCATAGTGGGTCTGGTAGCTGTCTTTCTGATGCTTAAAGATCTAGCTATGTAACACCCATTCCTGCTCAACAGGAAGTCTTCCCCCGCCCCCTTGTCTCCTTCTCC
>NW_012104031.1:1915047-1926211 GCF_000951045.1 Mandrillus leucophaeus
AGGGAGGAAGACGTGGCAGGACACTTTCTGCAGAGCTACACCCCTGATAACCCAGTTCCCAAGCTGGGCCCCTGCGGCTCCTCCACCGAGGGAACCCCACCCAGCCGTTGGTCTTCCTTGTTCTGTTCTGGACGCTTCCTCCAGGAAGGTGCGAGAATGTGCAGGCAGGCAGTCCACCCACGGCCCTGGAGCGCCTACGGGCTGCTTGGCGCTCCTTGAGGGGCTGCGGGGAGGCAGAAATCAGAAGCCCAGATCTCTGCCCCGTGTGCTCCAGGCTGGGTGGTGAGACCCCGGTGAGCCTCCAAGGCTGTGCTGGGTCTTTGGGATTCATCAGTACAGACCCCAACCCGAACTGCGAGACCCCGGAAGAGGAGGGGCCCTGGGAGGGGCGGTGGAGCCACCAAGAGCGGTTCTGTGGTCTCCAGAAGGCAGACAGGACAGAACACAGGAGTCCTGGGGCAGCAGTCTGGTATAGTGACCCCACTAGCTCTAGGCTTAGAAAGGCAGATAACACCCCAGAACAGCAAAGAAGGAAGCGGCCGAGGAGAAGAGGTAGTGAATGTGCTGGGCTTCAAAGAAGCCCATTTGCAGGTGAGGAAAACAGGCTCGATAGTCAAGTAATTTGTTCAAAGTCACTGAGTTCCTCAGGGATGGAGCTGGGCTTCCAAGTCACACAGGTCATAGTTAGCCAGGCATGGTGGCTCACACCTGTAGTCCCAGCTATTCAGTAGGCTGAGGCAGGAGGACTGCTTGAGCCTGGGAGATGGAGACCCGTCTGGGTAACCTAGCAAGACTCTGTCTCTAAAACAAATTAAAAAATTAGCTGCATGTGGCGGTGTGCACCTGTAGTACCAGCTACTTGGGAGGCTGAGGAGGAAGGATTGCTAAAGCCCAGGTAGAGGCGGAGGCTGCAGTGAGCTAGTTCATCCCATGGAGCTCCCTTTCCTACCCAGTTGGCATGTTCTGCGAGGAAGAGAGACCCATGCAGATGTGGTTCCACTGAATGGGCAGTGAGCCAGTCAAGTTAGTGGTCACCAAGACTGTACGGTAGGGAGTGGGGATGGCACCACAAAGGTAGGGAGGACGCGTGTGTTTGGAGACCATAGAAGGTGCCTGGGAAGCTTGGACTTGATCCTCTGAGCAATGGGGCCAAAGATTGTAGAGCAGAGGAGAGACGGGATCGCAGAGGTACTTTCTGTGGAATCCTCCTTGCCTCACGCCGCCTCACGCCGCCTCACGCCTTCCCCACTGGAGTTGTTTAGGTGAGGCTTGCTTCTCCTCTTCTGGGCTCGCAGAGCAAGAACTTATATTTAGCAAAGGGAATTTATTATCTCTGGTCCATCTGCCTCACCTGTTCTTGCTGCAGCTTTAAGATCTTCATGCTACCGCATCTCTTCCACCTTAATCCCCCAGATAAAGGCATGCACCCAACACCGACCCTCCCTTTGGCTTCTCATGCCCCCGAAGCTACTCAGATCCCCCAGAAACATTCACACGTCTGGCTCAGGCTTCTCGAAGGATCCGTGGGACTCGTCTGCGGCCCTTGCCCTCTGCCTGCCAGAGAGGAAACCTGCCCAGCAGGCCCATCTGTTGGTCGCCTGCCTTTTCCAGCTGCCTGAGGATTGTGGGGCCTGGGACTGGGGTCTCTATCCCCCTCCCTGGCCTCCCTCTGGGATGCTGTAATCTCTTGGCCCAACTCCCCTTTCCTCCACTGGCTCTGCAGGGTCAGAGACCCCCAGGAACCTCTCATCTTGGCTAAATGAAAGCAGACTCTCCCCCTGCCTGCACCTGGCAGCCTTGCCAAGTCCTGAAGAGCCAGGGCAGGTGAGTTGGGCTTGATCGGTCCTGCCTGGCACCGGGCCCTCATCCACAACTTGTCTGCCCCTTCAGTAGAGCAGCTTTCCTATAGCCAACGCAGGGCTGGCCTGGCATCTCAGCTGGGCAGGGGAACAATGGGAGGTGACCAAGGGTCCCCCTCCCCAAGAGTGCTGCCGAGCTGTGTCTGCTGCCCTAACCCCAGATTCCCGGCTCCAGCCTGGCCTGCCCTGGGGTGGGAAAGACAGTCCCTTCAGTAGCTCTCTAGGTCCCTGCCTTCCTCGAACACTGTGGTGTGCGTGAGTGGGGTGTGGAGCCACTGTCCCCACACCAACCAGCCAGGCTTCTTCCTCCCAGGCCCTGGGAGGGAAGTCTGTGCTCCTGTTCCTTCCTTTGCACATTCCTTTACGGATAAGGGCTTCAGTTGGTAAAAATGATATATGTGCTTAGATCACACTAAGAGAGACCCACTTGTATTGGAGTGGAGAGGCTTAAGTTTTTAATCAAGTTCTAATAATAAATAAAAAATGCAATTATCACGTGAGTGGGGCCTTGCAGACGCACTTTCTCTAGCTCCTGCTTCTTGACAGATTTCTCTATTCAGAAGTGACCCCAGAAGCTCATCTGGTTCAGTCCCCAGTTTCCAGGTTTAAGGGGCAGGTGGGACTGAGACCAGTGAGCCTGCCTGGGGTTTAGGTGGGAATCTTTTGTTTTTTTTCCATCTTTCTGATCCTGTTTATGAAATCAGTGTTTTTATTACACTTGCCCATTGTCACAGAGAATCTGTGGATAGAGGGAAACCGAGAGAGATGTGGATCGAGGGAAACTGAGGCAGAAAGCAATCTTTGTCTAAGCAGAAACAGGGCTATAACCCTATCGTCTGAAGTCCTTCTGCCTCTGACTCTGAATAATACAGAACCCGGGTACCCCATAGCTTGGCTAGCATCCTTGTTCAGGGTTATCAGAGACCAATTTGGGCTGAGGGCTAGGAGAAGATCCTGGCATCTCATAGTGGCCCCCAACCCTCTCCAAATGTTATTTCTCTAAATTCTCTGTATTGAGGTGGGGGCGGGGGATGGGGAGGCCCCAGGGCCCCAGCTAAGCCCTCCTGACACCTGGAGACATACCCCAGAGCTGAAAGGTGATCACCAGGCTGGCTGGCTGAGGTCCCACACATGATTCCAAGCCCCTGGGCAGTTTCTGGTTCCCTGCAGTCTCTTGTGGGGGACTCTAAAAATGCAGCTCACCCAGACGGTGGCCCTGCTCCCCTTTGGGGGGCAGCCTTGTCCTGGTGGTGGAAGGCCCAGGAGGCTGCGCTGAGCCACCCCATCCTCTCCCTGGCAGGCAGGCTGCGTGGCTGGTTAGCAGCTTGTCACTGGTGTGGATGGAGTTAAACCTTTTCGGGGACTATTTACTCCTGATCCTAAGTGACAGCTTGGGGAGGGAGAGTCACGTGGCCCTGAAATCCCCGGGGGAGCCGATGGAGCATGCCCACAGCTGCCTGTGCCTGGGAAAGATGCTGGATCCTGCAGTCACCACAACAGCATCCTCTCCCCTGCGCCAGGGACCTGCCAGCCGGAGAGATGACTGATTAGATCAGATTAGATCCGGAGCCCCGCGCTGCAGAAGGGGGCCCCAGGGGCGGGGGGAGGAGGACCCCAGCTGGCCTGAGCTGGGGGGAGGGGTGCCTTGGGGCTCGCAGAGGTAGAGCTTTCCAGCGCGGGGATCACACCTCAGAAGCCGGTGAGTCTGTTTTCATGCATCACATAGATGAGGTGGGAGGAGGAAGGCTGGGCTCTGGTCAGGGCTGGCAGCTGCCTGTCTGCCGCGTGAGCCTGGGCTGCTTGCACTGCGGTGCACTGGCTTCCCCATCCCTCATCCTTGGCAGCCTTACTTGGGGATCATGGATGCTGAGAATGCTAATTATAACCCTCCCTGTGCCCCCACCCCCACCTCCAGAGTCCCTGTCAGGGCTGATGCTGTTTAAATTGATTACATTTGAATTGCATCTCCTGGATGAGGGCAGCGTTGGGGCTGGCGGCTTCCTAGGGTCCAGCAGGGTTCCCCAAGCAGGCTAGCACAGAGACGCCAGCCCACCCTCCCTTTAATCCTGCCAACAGGAAGGAGAGATGGAGGGGGTCCAGGGTCAGGCTCAGGTCAGCCCCAGGGGCTCACCTTCCTCAGGGTGGGGAGGGGTCAGGGTGTGTATCATTCTTATGGGTCAGAGGTTGGGTCGAAGGATGACAGAGGCTCTTGGATTCCAATTTCTAGGAGGCATCTGAGCTCTGGGGGTCTCAGATTTAGTGAGGAGCTCCTGAAGGAGCTGGAGCCTGGTATGTGGTGGAGGGGGGCAGGGAATGAGGGGATGACGTTTATAATGATGGTACCGGGCTGCAGCCAGCTAAGAGCCTCGAGGTATTGTGTGAGGAGTCTGGGGAAAGGAGGACAGTTGGGGAACTGGCCAGAGAAGGGTAAGGAGGGCTACAGTGGAAGGGGAGGGAAGTGGGGCGAGACAGGAAAGTGGTGGGGGCGGAGGAGAAGAAGGGAGAAGAAGGGAGAAGAGGCTCCTGGGAAATGCTCTTTGAGACAACATGCCAGCCAGGGCAGGGAAAGGGGCTGTGGAGCCTGGGAGAGCAGAGATGGAGAACCGGGATAGAGGGAGAGCCATTCCCGGGATAGAGGGAGAGCCATTCCCGGGGCACAGGAGTGGGGAGGGAGAGCTGCAGGAGGGTGGAAGTTGGTGGGGAGGAGGCTGGAGCTCAGAGCTGGTGTCAGAGGAGGTTGCAGACTTCAGGGATTGGAGGCTCTTCCCAAAGCCCTGTAGACTCTTTACGCCCAATCTGATCACTTGAGTGGTGCACTCTGCTGAAGGTCTCCTGCATGGTGGGGCAGGGTCCTCGCTGGCAGGTATCTGCCTGAGCCCACTGAATGGGCAGGTGCGGGGGCACTGTGGGCACCTGCCCTACAAATCTCCCAAATCCTGTCTTCCAGGCCACCCTGGAAGAGTATGAAACTGGGGAGGGCTCCTGTGGCTAGGACAGTTCAGTCGCCAGCTTTCACCCCCGAGCAGCTGCATTTTAGCTTCAGCAGGACAGGAGCAGACCCTGCTGGTGGGTGGAGGGGAGGTGGGAGCGGCTAGGCTCAGGCCTGTCTCCAGGTTGGGGTGGCAGCAGGGGCGGAGGGCTCCCCGCCTGGCACTGCCACTGGGCTTTCCTTATGGAAACAAGCGGGTTTCTGTGTCTCCACACAAGGGCGCAGAGTGCCGAGCCACAGATATGAATTATTAAAAGTCCTTGGTTTTCCAATCAGTGGCGAGGTGATAAATGTGTTAGCACTGGTGTGTAATTAATCCTGGCGGGCTGCTGCACACAGGCTGCAGACAATGGGGGTCCCCCCCCTTTTTTTTTTTTGCTGGGCTAGGCTTCTTTTCCTCCTTCCTAGGAAGGTGATGGTGCAGGACGCATTACACAGATAATTACTTTGAATGTGTCTGCCTGGATTATTGAGTTGGATTATTCCTGCTTGTAAATGAAATGATTACTGATCCCCCAGTCAGTGAGGGAGGCAGCCACTTTGGCTCCTGGGCTGACATCAAAGCCCCCACTTTGCCCAGGCCCAGCCTGCAGGCTTGGGCTCACAGAGTGAGCTCTCTTGGTCCAGGGGACTGGCCTAGGCCAGAGTGAAGAAGCCGCAACAGCAGATGGGAGCATGGTGTCAACTGGGGCTGAACAGGCTGCGGTTCTGTTCTCCGAGCCAATTGCCTCATCGTCTTCCTCACAGCCTGTTGTGAATTTGCTGAGGTCATTGGCACTGGTCTTGGCGCACGCATGGGCCCCCCCCAGAGGAAGGTTGGAGCTGGGCCTCACAAGAGAGCTGCAGGATTTGCACTCCCCTGAGCTCTGGGGTGAGGCAGAGGGGCTCTGGAAGCCGGGGCTTAATGAGGGGACTTAAGCAGGTCAGTCTCCAACCGCTGAAAGCACATTCAGAGAGGAAGAAACGACTGTATTTTGGGAGACATTTAGAGTAAGTGGGAGCAGCAGGAACAGAAGTTGAGGGTGGGCCGAGAAGCCTTCTCTCGGCCATCTCTCCGTTCAGGGGGCTCCTGCTCAGCACCCTCAGCCTTCAGACGCCCCTCAGAGACTCTCTAGTCCAGACTCCCTCCACATCCAGATGAGCCTTCCTCAGTCTCCCTGACAGAAGCAGCAGCCTCACTTGGATAATTTCAGCGACAGGGAGCTCATTACCTCACAAGGCAGCTTCCTCTGTGGTTGGAACATTCTTCTATGTTGAATCAAAATCTGCTGACTTCTAAGTTCCACCCTCTGGTTCTGATTCTTTGAAGTTGTGCAGAACAAGTCACCTCTCTCTTTTACATGGTGATAAAAATAGTTTTCTTTTGATTAAAATAGTATATAATAGTCAGTGTGTGGATGTCCTATGTTTTACATGATCATTTCTGTACTGGACATTTAAGTTGTTACCTTATTTTCCTTTTACAGATAGCACAGGAGGAACATTTTTGTTCGTAAGGCTCTTTCTGTGCTTTGGGTGACTTAGGATAAATTCCAAGGCATAGAATTAATATGATGAAGGGTATACATTAAAAGAATTATTATTCTGTGAGTATAAAAGTAACACATTGTCATTTAGAAATGTAGGAAAACCTAAAGAAAAGTTAAGAATTACCCATAGATTTGATATATAATTTTAATTTTGGTATATTTGTACTTTTATGAATTCACGCATGAATATATGTCTAGATTTATCATCACAATATGTATATACATATCGTTAAAATCTTGGCCCAGATGTGTATTATTGTCAGTTAAATGGAAAGCATTTTTTCATATTATTAAATATTATTTTACAGCGTTATTATTGTTATTATTATTATTAGAGACAGGGCCTTGTTCTGTTGTCCAGGCTAGAGTGCTGTGGTGCAGTCTCTGCTCACTGCAGTCTCAACCTCCTGGGCTCAAGCAATCCTCCTACCTCAGCCTCCCAAGTGGCTGGGTCTACAGGTGCATGTCACCATACCTGGCTAATTTTATGTATTTTTGGTAGAGACAGGGTTTCTCCATGTTGGCCAGGCTGGTCTGGAACTCCTGGGCTCAAGTGATCCACCCACATCTGCCTCCCAAAGTGCTGGGATTACAGGCGTGAACCACTACCTCTGGCCTTTACAACATCATTTTAAAGTGGCTGCCTCATATTCATCATATGCCTTTTCAATTTATTTGCTGATTTAACCCCTATGTTAAATTAGGTATTTCCAATTTTCCACTTTTATAAACAAGGCTACAATGAACATATAAATATCTGAATCTTCACACTTATCAATAATTTTTTCCCTTAGGTTGCATTTCTAGAAGTGAAATTGCTACATTATTAAAATATTTTGCCAAATTCCTTGTTCAAAAGCACTAATTTACATTCCCAGCAGCTGTGTCTGAGAATGGATTTTTGTGCCATGAGCATCAACATTGAGTATTACAATCTTTTTCATGGTTTTCATGTATTGTTTCAATCCATTTGTTTGGGAGCGAGACATACAATTTTTAAAAAGAGACTTATCAAATGTGACATTGTCCGTATTAATAGCAATGCAATATATAATATGTTCATATAATAAACATATTTATGTGTTTGAGTCTTTGGCTTTTCTTAAAAGACAGTGTGTACAGAGTCATTAAGATCATAGTTGGCCGGGCACAGTGGCTCACGCCTGTAATCCCAGCACTTTGGGAGGCTGAAGGGGGTGGATCACTTGAAGCCAGGAGTTTGAGACCAGCTTGGTCAACATGGTGAAACGCTGTCTCTACTAAAAATACAAAAATTAGCTAGGTGTGGTGGTGGGTTCCTGTAATCCCACCTACTTGGGAGGTTGAGGCAAGAGAATCAATTGAACCTGGGAGCAGAGGTTGCAGTGAGCTGAGATCATGCCACTGTACTCCAGCCTGGGTGGCAGAGCAAGACTCTGTCTCAAAACAAACAAAACATAGTTATGGGGTCAAACTCAGGTTGAATCTGGAATCTACCATTTACCAGTAATATGATACTAACAGTGACTTTACCGCTTTGTGTCTCAGTTTCTCCATTTGTAAAATGAAGATAATGCTTCTTGTGAAGATAAATGAGGTTACATATGCAAAGCAAATAGAATCCTGCTGAGCAGAATAAGTGACAAATGTGTTTGTTATTATTACCTTGTTGATTTGCATGAGAAACAGATATCTGAAGATAGATATCATCATCTGTCTCCCTCCAAGCCCTCCCAGGTCTCCTTGTTCAAGGCTAAGTGCCCCTGTTCCTCCAAAGACCCTCAAGTTCTTTCTTGAGCTTTCCTGGGGCCCCCACATGAACTGTGGCCTCACTGGCACAGAATGTGGTGAGGTGGCTACACACATGCCCAGGGTAGCCACTTCCTCCAGGAGAATCTCCTGGAATGGCACACTTGCTGGGGGCTTCCTCTGGTAGGTGCATGGATGAAGGGAGTTGGCCCTCTAGTGTCTCCTGGCTTATAGGATACTCCACTGGAGCTGGTACTCCTGCAGCCCCGTCCACGCCCCTGCATGGCCATGTGCACATCCTGTCTTGGATTTCTTCCTTGTCAAATCTACCCAGCATTTCTCATTCCCATGAGACCTCTTTGCACTTTCAAAAGTAGCACAAGCTGATCTGATAAACTAATTATGATCCATGTGTTAGCTCCTGCTGTGGTCGTGGAGAGAAGGCTCATCTGGAATTTGAAGACATGGGTTCAAATCCTGGCCCAAGTAGTAGCCATATGATTTGCAGAAGTTACTTAATCCTTCTGAGCTTTCATTTCTTAGCCTGAGAACTGGAGTTTGTATCACTACCACCTACCTAGCTGATACCTAGGTGAGTAATATACATGGAAGTGCTTTGTAAACTGAGAATAATCACACAAATGTCGGTTACTGAACATCATGTTTCAGAAGGCAAGGCTTTAACTCAAAGACCAGACAGGTGCTGAGGTGGATTGGTGGGAAATGTGTTTAGCTGGTATTCAGGGATACTGTCAAGTCCTCCCAGGTCACCCACTTAGTCTCTGTGGAGGATTGATCCTTAATGCGTGAATTCAGGAAATAGAGCTGGAGGTGCCAGTGCTGATCTGATAAACATGCATCAGTGCTGAGGCTTCAGGGTAGCTGGTCCACACTGGTTTCAGCTATGACTTCCTCCGGTTAGTTGGAGCTCCACTTCTGCAGCGAGACGGCCTAGGGCCCTCCTTAAGGAGGAGGTGAGGTCCCTCCTTAGCTCTGACATCATCGTGTCCACCTAGTCTGGCTCATCATGACTTGAGAAGAACAGGCATCTATAATTGCAGTTTCCAATTTGCTTTTAATTAGCCAAATGCTTGCAATTAGCCTCTTAAATTCTACCTAGCCTCAGGTGGTGCAGTCATTGTTCTGGTTTTGCTCGGTTCCTGGGATCACATGAGCAGCAATGGGCTATCCAGGGACTGGATCCAGGCTATCCAGTAATCCTGCTAACGTCACTTGAAACCGGGGCTGTCTCACTGGGGAATTGAAGGGGATGGGAGCAGGGAAGAAAAACCTGCTTTGGTGGGGTGGTGCGGGTGGGAGTGTGGTGATAGAGGCGTAGTGCTGAGAACTGTTCGAATGACAAGTGAAGTCTAGAACCCAGGTTTCCTCCTCCTAACCCAATGCTCTTCCCCTTCTGAGCCTCAGTATCCTCATCTCTAAAATGGGAATAATAATTCCCGCCCTGCCCTCATCACCAAGAATCAAATGAGTTAGTGTAGGAAGTAGGTGTGAATATGAAGCAATGTGACCTGAAAGTCCACGATCACATCAAATGTGAAACCTCTTTAAAGTTCTCCATATGCTCCCGGTGGTCCTGGCCACTGCTTCTTGGACTCTGACCTTCTCAATCACTTCTCTACTGTCCAGTAATTCCTGACTCCATTGTCATCTAATCCTGCCAACTCTCCCCCCAACTATGAGTGATGAGAGGGCAGTATTTAGCACATAGTAGGTGCTCAACAAATGTTGGTTGGATATATGAAGCTTTGGATGGGAGGGTTAGGCCCAAGGAGCGGGCACAGAGAAATGCTCATGAGAAAGCCTTGGATGGGTCACTGGTGGGGAATTTATTCCCTGTTCTCCTCAGTCTTGTGTCTCACTCCTCTGTACTTCTTCAAGGCAAGAGATGGCCTGATTTGTCTTATTTGTATCTGTGATGTTTCACACAAAGCCAGGCACAAAATGGTTGGTAACTGCTTTTTGACTGGCTGAGTGAATGAGACAGGGTGATGTGGTAGAGACAGCATGGAATTAAGTGGTGAGTAGAACTTGGGAGCCTGGCCCTACCATTTTCTTTGGGTACATACTTACTGCATGCTCTTTATGTACCAGGCAGGTACTAGGTTGCAAAAATGAATTTTTGTTTTGATTTATTTATTTTTGAGATGGGGTCTCACTCTGTTCCCCAGGCTGGAATGCAGTGGCACAATCATAGTTCACTGTAGTCTCGACCTCCTAGGCTCATGCAGTCCTCCCACCTCAGCCTCCTGAGTAGCTGGGACCACAGGCGTGCACCACCACACCTGGCTAATTATTTTATTTTTCATACAGACTGAGTCTCACTTTGTTGCCCAGGCTGGTCTTAAACTCCTGGGCTCAAGTGATCCTCCTGCCTCGGCCTCCCAAAGTATTGGGACTACAGGCGTGAGCCACTGTGCCCGGTCAGAAATAAATTTTTAAACTCACAGTCTTGTAAGGGAGCAGATGAGTGAACAAACGACCATGCTGTATATGATAGAGACATATGCTACACATGTTGGAGGCCAAAAAAGAAAAGGATAGACTCTCCTAGGGGGTTCCCCAAGGCAGGAACCTTAAGCCGGGTCTCAGCTTGGGAAAATTACTTTAGTTCTCTGGGTCTCTGTTTCCTAAGCTATCCTGTTAGGAGACTGAAGTCTTCTCAGAGGTGAGGATGAAATGAAATAAAATAATATGAAGAAAATGTCTGGCATTGGATAGTCCTTTTTTCCCTTTCTTTCTTTCTTGCTCTATGACCCAGGCTAGAGTGCAGTGGTACAATCTTGGCTCACTGCAAGCTCTGTCTCCTGGGTTCAAGCAATTCTCCTGCCTCAGCCTCCTGAGTAGCTGGGATTACAAGGCATGTGCCACCATGCCAGGCTAATTTTTGTATTTTTAGTAGAGATGGGGTTTCACCATGTTGGCCAGGCTGGTCTCGAACTCCCGGCCTCAAGTGGTCTGCCTGCCTTGGCCTTGGAAGTGCTGGGATTACAGGTGTGAGCCACCACACCCGGCCTAAATAATTTTTTTTTTTTTTTTTT
>NW_012104031.1:1926366-1928899 GCF_000951045.1 Mandrillus leucophaeus
ATCTCGGCTCACTGCAAACTCCGCCTCCCAGGTTCAAGTGATTCTCCTGCCTCAGCCTCCTGAGTAGCTGGAATTACAGATGTGCACCACCACGCCTGCTAATTTTTGTATTTTTAGCAGAGATGAGTTTTCACCATGTCAGGCATGGTGAAACTTAATAAAAGTTCAAAATGTCACCTTGAAACCAGGACGGGGATTGGTTGGTGGGGGGAGCTTGGGGATGGCAGGAGCTGAAGGAATTCTGGTCCCTACACAGCCTCACCCTCTCTTTGCCGGTTAGTATCCATTCAGACTTGAGTAAGTCCCTCACCTTCTGTAAGTCTCAGGCTCTATCTGCGAAGTGAGGATAATACGCTTGTTGTATGGCTCAATTGAGAAACTTCACACAAGTCACCTACAACATGCTAGGCACATAGTAAGTACAAGAAAATATTAGCCCTTCCTTATGATTTTTACCAGCATATTTCACAGAGAGACCACATCTGCATGCTGACACACACGTGTTGCATGTGTGTGGACTCCCAGATATGCTCAGGAAGGGCGGAGGGTGAGAGGGCCTGGGGTTAGGCTGTGACAGCTGGCTGCTGCTCAGTCTGAGAAGCCTTCCTGGAGGTGAGGCGACTGGAACTCTGTAGAGAAGGTGGGAGGGGTCAGGTTCGGCTTGGGTGATGCAACTGGGGAGGACAGCTTGTGGTTCATGCCCAAGTTGGGGGAGCCTGCTTCATGGGAAACACGTCAAAAGGAAAGGTGGCCCCTGACAGCAGGAACTTAGTTATCTCAGGCACGTAGGCCACCTTCCCCCCACACCCCACTCCCCCTGCCTGGGCCAGTCCTGCCAGCAGCATCCCAGCTGCTCGGTAGCCCGGCTGGTCCCCTGACCTTCCTAAGCAAGGCAGCCTGGCGGCCATGCTGGGTTGCCGTGGTAACTGGCGGCCTCCCAGCTGGGTTGCCCGGGTAACCGGTTAGCTGGCGTTCGGAGAGGAGGGTGGTGAGCTGGGGGAAGTCAGCCTCAAAAGAGGCAGAGAAGGACAAGGGCTGGACAAGGAGGAAGACAGATCCCAGATGCCCCCAGCACAACCCTCTCCTCTCTCCCTCATGGGACTGGGAAAGCCAGAAAAAGGCAGGTAGGAAAGAATGTTGTGCTGTTTCCGATCCTTTGTGTGTATGTTTTGCAGTGTGAGTCATCTTGGCCCTCATGGGACGTTTAGGGGATTTGAAAAGGCGGCTCAGGAGCTAACCCTGGCAGTGATAAAACCAGGGGCCATCCAAACCAAGACGTCAGTCCTGGTCCTTCCCCCGCCCCCCATATCCCAGACAACTTTACCTCTTTGAGCTTTGGTTTCCTCATCTGTAAAATGGAGGGGACTTGGACCTCCAGGGCCCATGTTTGGGGGCTGTGCCTGGCACTGTCAGCAGTGGGTTTCCTTCCTCTCCTTCCATAGTGATTTTTGATTCGGTGGCTGCTTTCCAGCCTGTGAACAGCTTGCACCAGAGGCCAACCCTGCTCTGAGCCCAGCCTTGCAGAGGGGATGGTGGTGGGATGGCTAGAATTCTTGAGAAATTAGACACATGGCTCTTACCTCAAGGAGTTTACTAGCTCACTCTGTTGAGGGCAGATAGCAAGTTACACAGGTGGAAACGTCTGCAAGAGCAAGAAAGGTTTGTTTTTTTTTTTGAGACAAGGTCTCACTCTGTCACCCATGCTGGAGTGTCCTGGTGAGATCATAGCTCATTGCAGCCTCGACCTCCCTGGCTCAAGCCATCCTCCCACCTCAGACTCCCAAGGAGCTGGGACTATAGGTGCTCACCACTGTACCCAGATGATTTTTGTATTTTTTGGTAGAGACCATTTTGCCATGTTGTCCAGGCTGGTCTTGAACTTCTGGGCTCAAGTGAGTCATCTGCCTCAGTTTCCCAAAGTGCTGGGGTTACAGACGTGAAGCACTGTGCCTGGTCAGAATGTTTTAAAAGGAAGACATCAAAATTTTTGACTGCAACCAGTAGAAATACATTCCAGGAGCACATGTGTGTTACCCTTACTGTAAGTGGTGCACGTCACATTGCAGTCTTGTCTGGCCTATACATATTTATTTTTAAAGATTGTCTTCACCCTTCAACTTGCTTTCACACTGACAGATGAGTCACTTCTTTCAGTTTGAGAAACACTGAGAGAGCATGCACACTAAGGCTCTTCAGCTATGTATAGGCCCTCCCACCACTCTCACCTTCCAGGTACTGTCATCTGGGGGATCCTCACCACTCTGATCTATGAGGTCACCAAGACTCAGAAGTCTCATGACTTGCCCAGGGCCAGAGGCAGCAAGTCCCGGAGCCAAGGCTTGAGCTGGGTCTCTGTTGCTCAGGTCCACAGCCCACGCCTACACCTGCTGAATCTGCTGCCCAGTTTTATTCCTGCTGTGAGGAGAACTCAAGGAATCTTTTTTTTTTTTTTTTTTTTTGAGATGGAATCCTGCTCTGTTGCCCAGGCTGGAGTGCAGTGGCACGATCTCGGCTCACTGCAACCTCTGGCTCT
>NW_012104031.1:1928949-1932809 GCF_000951045.1 Mandrillus leucophaeus
AACCTCTGGCTCTTGGGTTCAAGTGATTCTCCTGCCTCAGCCTCCCAAGTAGCTGGGATTACAGGCACACACCACCATGCCTGGCTAATTTTTTTGTACTTTTAGTAGAGACGGGGTTTCGCCATATTGGCCAGGCTGGGCTCAAACTCCTGACCTCAGATGATCCGCCTGCCTCGGCCTCTCAAAGTGCCGGGATTATAGGCATGAGCCACCGCATCCGGCCAAGAACTCAAGGATTCTTATAGGGAGAGAAACAGAGATCTCAAGATCCAAACGGTTCCCAGGTGTCTGTCCTGGCCCCCTTAAAACTGAGGGCCTGGAGCCAGGCCTAGAACTCAGGCTCCTCTTGTCTGCTGTCTTAGGGACTGCAGAGGCGGGGACTGAGGAGAGCTGCGAAAAGAGAAGGCCAAGCTTGAAGCAGTCTGGGTGTTCCCTCTGTGTCTGAGGGGAGTCAGCCGGGGAGCATGGGTGAGGCTAGCTGTGAGGCTGAAGCTAACCCCTCCCGACAAGCTGTTCTGGCTGCCAAGCGACTGGACCTCACTGTGAGGGCAGACTTGGTGTCAGGGGCCCAGGCCATGCCTAGGGGCCTCAGGCTTCTGGGAGGTTTTTTGACAGGAAAGCCTTAAACCAGTCCCCAGAGAAGCCCGTTTCTCATTGTCTATCTCCCATCTGACAATGGAGATGACAGTCAGCAGGATGCCTGCCAAGTGTGGCCTTGAGCACAGGCTAAGGTCAGCGCAGTGGGGGAGGCAGCAGGGGGGTTTGGCACCAGGTGGCTGAGGTTGGGAGTGGCTGGAGCGAGAGGGGCGTGAGTGGCTGTGGAATACCCAGGTCGAATGCTGACCCTATAAATATTTATTGTGATAAAATAAAGATAAGGCTTGGAATGAGAAGCAGGAGCAAATGAAGGAATCCACACTGCTCGGTTCCGTTCTGAGCTGTGCTGTGTGAATTTAGCCTGTGTGTCCATCTCTCAGGACCGGGTTGGTTTTTGTGGGGTTCAGTAGCTGATACTGTTCCTGCCCTTCCCACATGAACTTTGCCTTTTGCAAACAGGAGAATGGGCAAGGCATTTATGGCTGGGAGACGTTTCCTTGCTGTTTGGGCGTACTCTCTTTTCAGCTTCAAGCTGCCCGACCTGCCCTGTGTTGAAGGGAGGGCTGAGGGGTGGCTGATGGCTGAATTAGGGCCCGTGGCTTGGGGAGGAGGTTGCAGAGGGTCAAGAAGCTTCAGCTCTAGCTGTGTCCTTATCTCTCTAGGCTTCTTATTAATTTACTCAGCACCCACTGCTTTAAGCAGCATTTCCAATTGTAAAAATGAGAGCAGCCAGAAGGTATCTTGTCCAGGCTTTTGATTTGGTATTTCCGGCTCTTGGTGCCTCTGTAATATGTTGTGTTACAGGCCAGGGTAGTGGGTGTGTGCGACTAGGAATTCCGCTGAAATTCAAGTGGGATGTACGTTTCTAGCTCCAGCTGGGTGAGTAGAGGCTGGGGAGATGGCGGGTTTCTGATAAGGAGAATCGGTACTTCAGGATGGTACCAGCCGGCAAGAAGAGCATGCCCGGTGCTTCAAGGAGAACTGATTTACACTCTGAAGTTGGATGAATATCTTTCTCCTAGGAACCCCTAATCTCTGCATCCATATACTCTGCCATCTACCTACTCAATACGCTCTATTCCCCCAGTTTGTCCAGGGTGACCTTTGATTGCCTTGGAAGAGTCTATTTCTGAGATGATGGGCCACTTACCCATGGCCACCTTGGGAAGTGAGGGAGGAATCAGAATTAGAATTCATGGATGTTTCCGTGTTTCCTGCTGAGCCGTCTTCTTGCCCCTCATGTGACCCAACTGTGAGTGCGGGTGTGTATTAGCCAGTAAGAGCAATGGAGGTGAGGGGGATGTGGTTATTTATTTGACTCCAGTTTGTCATGGCTCCCCCTGTGGTCATGGCTCATTTGTGGTGGCTCAGAGCTGCCCAACTGGCCACCCCTCCCCAGGTGCCCAGACCCCGTGTTCTGGAAGAGGCAGGTGGTAGATGCTGCCTCCTCTAGGGGCAGTGAGAGTGAGAGTGTTTGCTGCTCTCATGTTCCCATGCATACAGAGAGGGCCGGTCAGCTGCTCTAGGTATAATCAAGGGGGCCGTCAGACAGTGCAGAAATCTAGTCACAAAGCAGCTGAGGCAGGGCTTCGAGGCAGAGCTAGGGTGGAGGGAGAATCAGAGACCACACCCAGTGTCAGTAGTCTTCCTTGCTCCCTGCTGCCAACTTGCGATTGAGGAGGGGGCTATCCAATGGGGCAGCAGCTCCTCTAGGAGCCTTAGCTTCCCTTTGCAGAACAGGCCTTCTCTCAATCCAGAAACCAAGTGTCCTCACTTAAAGCCAGCTTAACCATCTGGTGGTGGCTAGCAGGGTGAACTTCACTCATTCTCTTCTTTTCCCTGTACTCCTCTGCACACCTTTCTGCTCTTCCTTGCTATCCCTGTAACAGAGTCACTTTTCTTAGTGTGTTCAGATGTGAGCGTGGAGAGCAACTGGGAAGTTAGGTGAGCTGATTTTCTCCAGGGCCTCTGGTCTCTTACCATTAAGGTCAAGTGACTCAGCAGAGAAAGGAGGGTTTGCTCCAGTAACTTTGTTGGGGGGAACCCGCTCCGGGGTTGGGGGAAGCAGAACATAGTGTCGGGGAAGATGGGACAGGAGGAGTTGTTGGTGCCCTTGCTGTTCTTTTCAGGGAAATGCTAGAGTGCCCCCTCCTCCACCAGCTCTCTAGTACTTGTGCTGTGGGTGAGGCTGAACCCAGGTCACAGTGCACGTGGGCGCTGAGGGAGTGTAACGGGGAGATCCTGTGACATCTGCCTCGTGGTGGCATCCAGACCTGAGGGGAACGGGAAGAAGAGAACCTGAGACCTCTGGAAAGAGGCACAGCAGAGATGGGGAGTGTGGGGAGGGTTCTCAGTGGAAAGAAACCTCAAAGGGAGTGGGGCCAAGGGGCTGAGCAAGGACGCCTGGGCTGGCAGGCATGGGGGAAGCTCAGGCACCCTCTGATGGGCTGTGTGTGGTCAAGCTGTCCCGGCCTCCTTGTTAGGAAAGTCTGGCAGGGAATGGGTAGAGTGGTAAGCATGGAGACGGAGAGTGTCTAGACCTCAGGAAGGACTTTCTTGTATCAAAATAGAAAGCATCCCAATCGGGCCCAGTGTCTTCCAGATTTGGTGTTGTCAGAATCAAGGCCAAAGTTATCAACACTTACACTTATTAAGTTATATTTTTTAAAGTGTCCTTTAATTGGCTGAATCAGCCGGTTGGAAATAGAAGTTGTTCTGAAATATTCCATCCACATATGTCTTTCTCGCCGATAAATGTGTATCTCCCCACAGCAATGAACATAATGTCTTGAAAGAGTTGGTGCTCGGTAAGTCGCCTTCCCCACCTTCTCCAGGCGTTGTGCTTGGGGCGGGGGTGACATACAAGGGATGAGGTGCGGGAACCCCAGTTATGATGGAACTCTCACACCCACATCTTTTCCTGGGCTAGATTTCAGCTTGTTTCTCCACCTTCTGGCTCAGAGCCAGGATCCCTGCTTCCCAGTCACTGGCTGAAGGACTGGCAGGATGGGGTTGGATCACATCTTGTCTGTCCTCTACTTTCCTCCTTGGAGATGTTGCTTTGTCACTCACTTCTGGGGCACCCTGATAATATGGATGAGGAACTTGTCTGAAGTACAATTTGGGTTAGGAAACACTGAACCTCTTTATACTTTTTATAATCGACCCTTTCTTTCTTTCTTTCTTTCTTTCTTTCTTTCTTTCTTTCTTTCTTTCTTTCTTTCTTTCTTTCTTTCTTTCTTTCTTTCTTTTTCTTTCTCTTT
>NW_012104031.1:1932859-1935463 GCF_000951045.1 Mandrillus leucophaeus
TTTCTTTCTTTCTTTCTTTCTTTCTTTCTTTCTTTCTTTCTTTCTTTCTTTCTTTCTTTCTTTCTTTCTTTTTCTTTCTCTTTCTTTCTTTCTTCCTTTCTTTCTCTCTCTCTCTCTTTCTCTCTCTCTCTCTCCTCTCTCTTTTCTTTCTTTTTTTTTTGAAAAGGAGTCTCACTCTGTCACCCAGGCTGGAGTTCAGTGGCGTGATCTCGGCTCACTGCAACCTCCACCTCCCGGGTTCAAGCAATTCTCCTGCCTCAGCCTCTGGAGCAGCTGGGATTACAGGTGTGTTCCACCATGTCCAGCCAATTTTTGTATTTTTAGTAGAGACGGGGTTTCACCATGTTGGCCAGGCTAGTCTTCAACTCCTGAGCCCAAATGATCCACCTGCCTGGGCCTCCCAAAGTGCTAGGATTACAGGCGTGAGCCACCGCGCCCAGCGTTACTTAAATATTTCTTTGAGGAGGAGCAGGCTACTTTCAGCCGGCTTAGAGGAGTTTATCACTCCCACAAGAACCTCAGGAGATAACAGGTCAGGGAAGAGCGAGGTGTCAGCAGCAGCAGCTTATTTACTTATTTTCCACAACTCTTTCCTTGGCTCAAATTGCAGGCATCCTGGCCAAGTTTCTTTATATTTTCGAGACAGGGTCTTGCTGCATTGCCCAGGCTGGTCTCAAACTCCTGGGCTTAAGCTATCCTCCCGCCTCAGCCTCCTGAGTAGCTGGGATTATAGGCGCGTGCCACTGAGCCTGGCTCTGGCCAAGTTTTAGTCTGGGCATTACTGTCACTTTCTCTCCATCATACACACCAAAATCAGTGGGCAGGTCTGGGCTCATTACAGACACTGTGCTCCTGGTGTCAGAGTCTGTTTTTCCAGATGGAATAACCAGGATGGTGGAGGAACGGAGAGTCTCAGCCTTGAAAGTAATCTTTCACTTGGTTCTGCTTTTCTCCCACATAGCAGGCGCCTTTCTCGCGTCTCAGGCACATGGTCAGCCAGCCACTGCTTGAAAGCCACCAGCGACTAGGAGCATTGCCCTGTGAAGTAGCTTTTTCTATTGTTATGGACAGTTTCAACTTATATCATTCCTTCATGTTGAGCTTAAGTTTCCTTCTAACTTCCACACGGTGGAACCAGTTCAACATCCTGGCCATCCTTTTCTGGGCTCACTTGTTTGTCGTTGTTTCAAGAGTCAGACAAGTATGGGGGGATCGTATAACCCATTGGGGAAGATACCGGGCCTATCATCTGCCTGCCTGGGTTTGCACCTGGTTTCCCACTCACCAGCTGTGTGACCCTGCTTATAATCCTTAACCTCTCTGAGCCTTGGTTTACTCATCTGTAAAATGTGAGTGATGGTGGTACTTACCTCATAGAGTTGTCGAGAGGGTTAAATACATTAATACATGTAAAAAGCCTGGAACATTGCCTGGCAACCAAAGGCAATTCAGTACATGGTAGCTTTTAATCTCTCTGGAAATAAATTGTCTGGAATTGAACACAATACTCTAGACGTGGTCTGTTCCATGGGACCCTGATGCCCTCTAACTTGACGATATATTTCTATTATGTCAGACTAAATTTGCAAATCACTGGTGTTTAAATCGAGCTCATTGTACTGAAGCCCTCAGGTTATTTTCCCACGGACAGCTGTCAGGCTTAGATCTCCCCTTTGCTGCATAAAAGATGTGATCTGAGTTAGAGGGAAGGTCAGGGTCAAGGGGAGCCCAAAGCCTCCCCTCACATTGGTTCCAAACACACATGAACTCTCATTGATGCAGTCGAGTCCTTTTGATAATGCTGTTCTGCGATCTGACGTTCTATTTGGAAAATCTCTTGACCCACACTGGGCTGAGATAAAATTCCCTCCCCATGGGTCTTTTCTTTCTTTCAGCAGGCCTTTTTCATTCTTCTTTGCTTGTTCGTTGCATTTGCTTATCAGGTGAGCTAAGCACTTACTGTTGGGAACTTCCTTACCTCCAACTCCGGCTCCTCTATTTCTCCAAGTTCCCAGGCTTTCGCAGAAAAGTCACAGGTGCCTACAGCATAATCAGAGTGCCTGTTTTCACAGACGAACCTCTGGGGCTGTCTAAATCCTTGCTCTTCATGGTCCACTAGCATCTGTATTACTGGGGAGCTTGCTGGAAATGCAGAATCTCAGGCCTCACCCCAACGTACTGAATCAGAATCTATGTTTTAACAAGACCCTCCAGGTGATTCATATGCACATTAAAAGTGGAGAAACCTTGCTCTAAGTTATTTAGTGTGGAGTAGGAATGAGAGTATGCAGAAAGCAAGAAGCCTGTCTTTCCAGGCCTTGAAATTAGTCCTACTGACCAGGTTCCTGGGGACATAAAGCTATTTCTGGAATATTTGATCACAAGCTTTTTCTTGGAATGCCTTTCTATGTTGCCCAGGCTGGTCTTGAATGCCTAGAGCAATTCTCCCGCCTCAGCCTCCCGAGTAGCTGGGACTACGAGCGTGCACCACTGTGCTCAGCTCATAATGTTTTTATAAAATACTCATTTTCTTTTCTTTTCTTTTCTTTTTTCTTTTTCTTTCCTTTCTTTCTTTTTTCTTTTTCTTTTTCTTTTTTTTTTTTT
>NW_012104031.1:1935513-2035409 GCF_000951045.1 Mandrillus leucophaeus
TTTTTTGAGACAGAGTCTCATTCTGTCATCTAGGCTGGAGTGCAGTGGCACAATCTCAGCTCACTGCAACCTCTGCCTCCCAGGCTCAAGTGATCCTCCTGCCTCAGCCAGCCTCCCGAGTAGCTGGGATGACAGGCGTGTGCCACCACACATGGTTAATTTTTGTATTTTTAATAGAGACGGGGTTTCACCATGTTGACCAGCCTGCTCTTGAACTCCTGACATCAAATGATCTGCCCGTCTCAGCCTTTCAAAGTGCTGGGGTTATAAGCATGAGCCACTGTACCCGGCCACTCATGCATTTAAAAAAATATAGATTGTACTTGTGTTTTCCTCATTTTATTAGTAACATACTCTTGAGCTCATGTATTTCAAACCTCTGGATATGTACAGTTGGAATCTTAAAGTTTAAATGTTTGGTTTTATGTTTCTGATCTACTTTTTTGGTTAATATTAGGCTATGATTTCAGTATATGGAATCCTGATTCTGCCATCACTATGTTAGTCATCCCTCCCAGCTTTGTCAGTAGCAAATCTGATAACCATGCCTTCTAAGTCTTTATGCAAATCATGGATGAAAATGTAGACCACAGCAGGATCAAGAACAGATCCCTGTGGTGCACCCTTAGAAGCTCACTCATTTATTCAGCCAGCAATGTTGACTTCCAGAGCTCCATCCCTGCAATCAGACGAACTGCTTATAGCTCCAACTCTGTTCCCTGATGACTTTGTCACCCTTGGCAAGATATTACTGCATCAGACTCCCAGTTCTTTATCTGTAGCCCAGGAAGTTGGAGTAGTCACCAGCATCCTCTGGGGGTGCTTTAAAGAAATGCATGTTCCTGGGCCCCTACCTTTTCCCCCACAGATCCTGGTTCAGTTGGTCTGTGGTGGGTACCCAGACACCAGTATTTTGAAAAAGCCCTCAAAGCAGAGAGCAAAAAATTCTCTGGGTAATTCTAGTGTGAAGCCAGGATTGAGAACCACCGGACCAGATAATCTCTAACAACCATGATTTGCCTTTCTGATCCAAGAGGCCTCCTGGGGGCCTGGTACACATCTTCTGGGGCCTCTTGTCCTCTGGCCTGAGCCCTGCTGGCTCAGACCACGATAGGAGAGGGGGCTTAGCTGGCTGGTAGAGCACCGTGGCCAGGCACTGGGTGTGCCGTACAGGACTGTAAAGCACCCGTGTCTTCCCTACATCCCTGGGAGAGGAGTTGGGATGCCTCCTATCAGCTGCTTGCTTTCCTGCCCATCTTCGCTGGACAAAAGAATCATCCCTGACTTCTCTGAAGTTAACTCCTTCTCTGTGCTGCTGAACTTGCTGCTTAACAAAAATAGCCAAAGGACAGTGTAAGTCTGTTTTGGGGAGTCAGCACCCTGTCTGATTCCTCTCTTTGTCTTCTGTTTCTTTCCTCCCATAACTCTGGAGGCAACAGCACCTCTGAGGCCTTCTTTTGCATCTCTTTCCCTCTATAGACTCCCACAGGCTGAGGACTGCACCACTCCAGAACCGTAGCATCTCCCAGAAATGTTGCTGGCCAACGAATGAACACAAAAAGACCCCTCTGACATGGTCCTGGGGGTCAGGGTACCTACGTGCCCAGCTTGGCTCATTTGAGGCAAGACCAGCTTCTAACTTCGGGCTCAGGTTGTTGCTTTGAGCATCGCTTGCCCGCTGCTGGGATATGAGTGTGTCCAGGATGTGTGGTCTCATCTTCTCTCTGCCTCTCCGCAGTTGTGCTGGTACGGGGAGTGTCTCTGCAGTGGGCTTGTTAATTGGCGCTTCAGCTGGCTGATTGACTCTAATGCGGGTGAACATTTATTTACCCCAGCAGCCGCCTCTCAGACAGCCGTTAATTGCAGGCACGAGAGAGACAATAATTACGGGATAATGGGTGGCTTTTGTGTGAGTCCTTCTCTTTGCACTGTGTCAGCAAACACGGAGGGTTTGTTTTCTAACATTCAGCTACCCTGCTGGGGAATAACACAACCCCTCCCCCACGCACTCCATCCCTGTCATCCAGTCCAACCTTCCCTTTCCTTCCCGTCCTGGGTGACAGAACATGTTCCAGTCTTCCAAAATATTGTCTCCTTCCAAGTCTCATGTGGTCATGACCCCATTTTTAGGATTTGTGAGGTCGAACTCATAGTGTTAAAAAAGTAGTGCTTAATTAACTTTGCCTAAAAATGGGTAAGCAAATGTTAAACTATATGCCTGTTCCATGTGCCTCCTGATCTTTGTTGTGTGTTTGTATAGTTGTAACTGATGTGTAGCTAGTGTCTTGTGTCATGAATTTCTTTTTTGTTTAATATTATTTTATACAAACACTCCCAGGTATGATGATGATCTATAAATTTGTCATTTTAAATAGCTATAAGTAATTCTGTCATGTTGCTCCATTACTGGATTGCTTTTCTCTTATTACTGAGAATTTGGGTTGTTTCCAATTTGTTGCTATTATGAATAGCTCTGCTATAAATGTCTTTATATGTACTGATTTCCCCCCCAGTTATTTCCCTGGGGGTTCAGTGAATTATGAAGTTATATTGATCTGGGATCCTGTTGGGAAGAACGGAGGGGCTTGGGGAGCTGGAGGCTACTGGGAGAGTTTAACTAATTCTCTCCTCTCCCGCTCCCAGCATACAATTCCTCTTCTTCTCACCTCTTTTCACATCCATTTTGAGGATGATTCTTGCCCCGACTTCCCTGGTAACAGCCCAGGTTGGTGAGGTGGAGACTTGGCATTCTGGTTATGTACTGCTGCATTGCAGGCCACCTAAAACGTCGTGGCTGAGAACAAGGGCTGATGGTTGTTGTTCAGGGTTCTCTGGGTTGACTGGGCTCGGGGAGGGGTGGCCCTTGCTTGGGTCATCTCCAGCCGTGGTTGTCCTCTGAAGGCTCGACTGGCAGGGCCACCAGGGAGGCTCCTCACATGTCTGGCAAAGGATGCCAGCTGTCATTGGGGAGCTCAGTGGGGCCTGTCAACCTGAGCACCACACGTGGCCTCTCCACGTGGCTTGGATTTCCCTCAGCGAGGCGGTTGGTTCTGAGAGAGAATGTCTCAAGAGAGCGCTCCAGGAGACCCAAGTGGAAATTGCAAGGCTTCTTATGCCCCAGCCTCAGGAGTCACACAGTCACGTCCGTCACATTCTGCTGGTCCAACTGAGCCCACCCAGACGCACGGGGTGGGGAATCGACTCCACTTCCCAATGGGAGGGCACAGCAACGAATCTGCAGACCTCTTTGGTCTTCCACTCTTGAAGACTGAAAGCATGTATTGGTTAGTAGCCTATGCATCCTACCAGGGCCTGCCTTAGGAGAGGCCATGTGAGAGTCCCTCTCCCCGTCCCCTTCATTTCCATGGAAGCAGTCTACTCCTGTCTTACTTCTGTTTACCAAAAACCTGCCCGTTTTCAGAAGTCATCTGATCTCTCAGCCTTCCCTGGTTGCCCACAGGAGCCACAAGCCTCCCCGTCTTTATCTGCCTTTGTCTCACATGGCTCTTCGCACAGTTATTTATGGGCTTGGCTTGCTAGGTTGTAAACTCTTGGAAGGCGAAGACTCTCTCATGTTCTTCTTGTTAATCTCGACACCCCACCCTGAAGACCTAGTAAAGTTCCTGGCATAGAAAAGGGCTTCCATAAATTCCATCTGCTTTCCCCGTTTTCACACATTTGAGACTGCACTGCCGGTTGAACTAATGAGTTCTTATGAACTAATGACCTTAATGGAGCGGGAGTGGTGGGAAGAGAACAAGCACTTGCCACACACTTTGTGTGTGCACTTAACAGAGCAGGCTAGGAGCTTTACATGTATTCTTTTACATAATTTTTAAAACAACCTGGAAAGTAAGTAGCAGCATTCCTGTTTTATAGAGGATGGAGTTGAGGTTTGGAGATGTTAAGTAACATGCGCACAGTGACATAGTTGGGGTCACCTAGTTAGAAAGTTATGGAGCCATAATTCAAACCTAGGTCTTTGGGAATTTAGGGCACATATTCCCTCCTGTACGCTTAACCTCTTGGAACCTCAGTTTCCTCATCTATAAAATGGAGAGAATACTTCATAGGGTTGTTTGGATGAAAAGAAATAAGACTACAAGCCATCCAAGGCCGCGCTTGGCATCAAGTAGGCATTCATTCCCTATTGCCTGTCACACCATGGCTTCTTGTTCTCAAGGCCTGGACAAGCACTTTACACACCTGGCATGGCTTTATGGCTGGCAATGCAGTTGATGGGTTTGCCCTCCTCATCTTTGGGTGTGTGCGTTGTTCACCAGCACACATATGACTACTGTGGTACATGCCTCCCAATTACTCCTCCTGTCCCACTGAAGCACGAGTGAGTCATTTTCCCTGGATTCTGCACCCCGCCCCCCCTTCCCCAAGTGAGAGACCACCGTCTTCCTTGTAACACAGTGCAGACAGCCAGGTCTCCAGTCACCCCAGAGGCTTCTCCTAGAGCAACTGAGGTGAGGGATTCCACCCTTCCACATTAATTGCTTTTGTTTGCTTCTTTAAAATTCGTTCCAACGAGAGCTCATTCATTCTTTCTTTTTCCTCATCTCATGCTCACTTGCTGGCTTCACTACTCAGTTCTGTTTTCCATTTTTTGGTCTCACTCTGTCTCAGAGCCTGTAGGGGCCCCATTCAGAACGATTCTGCCATGGTGACATCTTGCTGGGTGAGTTAGGATGAAGGCTAGTAAGGAGGTAGCAGCTACGGGGAAGGGGCTTGCTTGGTAGAGCTGGGGAGAGCTATAATTTATGTCTTTTGCTTCCTGATTCCCTTCCTTCTTATTCCTCTGGCTCTGGTCTCCTCATTCTCTGGCCCGAGGCACTGCCTGGGAAGGGAGGAGCTGGCTGGTTTAGGCGTCCACTAGTCTGGTCTGATCTGTCCCTTTATTCCCCAACTCAGTTTCATCTCCCACTCCCCTGCCTGGCCATTGATATATGGCATAGAGTTGCCAGAATCACAGAAGGCAGAGGAGATTGGATTCTTTCTCTTAACTCTTCTCATACCCTTCCCTCCAAGGGTTCAAACTGAAAGTCTGGGAGTCCAGAAAGGGATGAGATTTTAAAAGCTTTTTCCTCCCTGCCTTCAGGCTCTTCTTTCTTCCAAAGTGCTAGTCCTTTGGAGGAGCAGCAGGGCTCAGGGGCAGGCAAAATGGAAGTCTTCCCACCAAACTGCCCTGCCAGAGCCTTGGAGGAGGCCTCTTTAGACCTGGCTTTCTTTATCGTTCTGGTACAGCCCTAGCAGGGGACTTGTCACAGGCAGTTGCTAGCTTTTGTGATTCTGTTCCAGTCATTGACCTGGATGCCTGGAGTTTGACAAATCTTCAAGTACAGAAAAGCGTTTCCTACGTCCATGTGAATTTGCAAATATATGTTTTTTGTGCTTACAAGCCCATGAGAAGGTGAGGCAGGGAGGAGGAGGGCAGAATGCAAGCTGGGCAGTATGCAAGTTGGCCTAGTGCATGATCTAAGTATTTTATTTTCCCCAGTGTATGTATGTGCATGCACACACACACACACACACACACACACACACACCCCTCTTTCAGGAGGTCTGCCCTGATGGCCTCAGCTAGAACTAACCTCTCCTTCCACTGAATTCCTGTGGCACCAGTGACTTGTATCACTCACAGCAAATCTATGCTTTCAGTTGTACGGTGGTAGCAGAAGATCAGATTGGATGAATAAGTTGGGGCTGGATTATAAAAGGCCTTGCATTTCAAGCCTCCATCCTGCAGGCAGTAGAGAAGCACTGCAGGTTTGTGAGCCAGGGCATGATTGAATTGTCACTTGTGGGGAGCAGGGAGACCAGAGGTGGAGGCACCCTGTCATCTCAAGGGCAACAGGACTGGGGATGACTTGGTGCAGGTGGGTCACTGGACCAGTTTAATCTGCGGTCTGAAGGCAGTGTCATGGATAGGGAAGACTGGTTGGTGATGAGGGTCTAGGATGCCACACTGAGAGCTGTTTTGGGAGCTCAGTGGGTGTGGTTGGGGACCTGTGTCTTAGGGTAGAGTTGGTGACTGGAGACAGAAGAAGACCAGATGGAATTAGGTACAGGGCCCTTACAAAGCCCTTCTTGACACTAGCGAAGTTCACATTGGGCCACTCCCTTATGCAGGGGCATTTGCCCTGGAACGCTTTAGAGGCTTCTCTTAAAGGTGACATGGCAGAATTATTTGCTGGCTATCAAAGTTATTGAGATGAGGTGACAGGGGCTGTGGCAGAGCAGAAGCTATGGGGTCCAGGTCCAAGGACAGGTACAGATGTGCCCTGCCCATGCCACATGGACACTGTCATCCCCCATGGCCCAGCTCAGAGCAGCTGGCCCTTTCACTCCCCCGGGGCTCGGCATTTACTGCCCAGACAGAAAAGGGGAGGGATAACATGACTCCTTGTCTGTCTGCTTTCTCCCAAGGTCACCTTTGTCTCTGCTTGTCAAAACTGGCATCATCTCCCTGGCACTGCCAGCCCTGGAGCTGGGGGCTGCATGGTGTTCCCTCAATGTCTTCTTGCCTTAACGCAGTTGCTCTGGCAAAGAGCAGGGAGAGGTGCAGTGGCCACTGTGGCGTAAAGATGCCTTTGAGAGATGGGATCCCCCTCACACTCTTCTCTAGCCCTGAAGTGCAGCCTCCCTCCCTGCCCCCTGTTCCAAGAGGGGCCTTCTCCAGGGCCTTTCTCTGCTGGGGAAGGAAGGGAGGGACTTGGTCCAAGGGGGCCAGCCTGGCTGTCTATATGTTGAGAGGAGTTGTCTGCAGTGCTGGGCTGAGGCCAAGCTAAACACCCCTCTGCCCAGCTGCCTGAGCCATTCTGCTTTTCTGGATTGGTGTGGAATGGGAGAGATTGTGTGTGTGTGGTGGGGGAAGTGGCGGGGGCAGGGGTTTGTTATCTGCAGGTTAACCCTTGGGAGGCCAAGAGGAAGGCAAGCATCCAGTGGGAAAGTGACTCTGTCTGTTTTTTGGACAGGTGATCTCATCAAGACCAAGCCCTTTTGTGGAAGCTAGGGGATAGGGTGTGGATGGGGAAGGAAGAGGCATTGGTCAAAGCCTACAAAGTTTCAGTTAGACAAGGGGAATAAATTCTGGTGATCTATTACACAGCATGGTGACTATAGTTAATAATAATATAATAATAAAGTATATTTTTAAATTGCTAAAAGAGTAGGTTTTATTTTATTTTGTTTATTTTTTTCAGACAGAGCCTCTTTCTGTCACCCAGGCTGGAGTGCAGTAGTGCAATCTTGGCTCATGTAACCTCCACCTCCTGAGTTCAAGCTATTCTTGTGCCTTATCCTGTCGAATAGTTGGAATTATAGGTGTGCACTCCCACATTCGGCTAATTTTTATATTTTCAGTAGAGATGCGGTCTCACCATGTTGGCCAGACTGATCTCGAATTCCTGGCCTCAAGTGATCCACCCACCCTGACCTCCCAAAGTGCTAGGATGACAGGCGTGAACCACCCACTGCACCCCATCAAGAGTAGGTTTTAAATGTTCTCACCACAAAGAAATGATAAATATGTAAAGTGTAGATATATTAATTAGCCTAGTTTGATCATTTCACAATGTATACATGTATCAAACCATCGCATTGTACCCCATAAATAGAGCAATTATTATTTATCAATTAGAAAAGAAGACCAAATTTGGAATGATAGCCCCAGAACCATCCTCCATGGTGATTTTATGGGGAGTGCAAATGTATGTCGTAGGTAATTAGGAAAGTTGTTTGGCAGGTCGGAGTCTTTGACTCTCTCTCTTAGCACAAAGATTTGAGATTTGACTAAGCAGGATACAAAGGCTTTGCGTCCCACTCACCTTGTTGCCTCCCCCCGTCACCCTCAGCTCTCCCGCTGTGATGGAGGGTTAGCTATGCTGTCTGCCTTCGTCCCTTGCCCAGAAGCATGTTCACCACAGGGGAGCTTTTCCAGGCACCTGAACCGAAGCATGTCTGTCCTTATTGCATGTCTATTTCATCCCATCCCAGGACTTCCCCCAGAGCAGGTTTTAGAAATGGGATTATCTTCCTTGCCACCCCTGCTTTCATATTACCCTTGGCCATTGTGTTCAAGACCTGGGGATAAATAGTGCAAGGCTAGGTCTCCTCAGAGCTCCCAGCCTCAGAGGGACCTTACCATTTTAAATAGGCTGATTAGGAAAGCTTGTCAATGGCCAGGATCACAAAGAAAGGATGTTTTTTGTTTTAAAGGGAGTTTTTTTGCTAATGAAACTTTGGACTGAAGCCACTGAACTTGCCTGGTCTGGAAGTGGGTTGCTAACTGCATAGCCTGAGAAGGAGCTCTCCCCCAGGGCAGCTGGAGAGCAGGGGCCAGGAGGTTCCTCCCAGAGAACAGGACCTGGGGTGCAGGATTCCCCCTTCCCTGCAGGCTGAGCCCTGGCCTTCCGAAGTGGGCGAGAGCTCTGAGCTGGAGAGTTAAAGACTTGGGTTCCCAGCTGGCTTTGGCACTTCCCTAAGGATGTGTAACTTCAGACCATTCACTATCCCCTTTGAGCCCTAACTGTTTAAATCAGCTGAGAAGGAGGGATGAATAATACAGTGCTTCTCCTTTGGGTTATGTGAAGCTGCAATGAAAAAAGTCAATGTGTGTAAAATGCTAAGGGAATGTCAGAGATTATTATTAATATTGTTATTGTTCTTAGGAGAGGCAGAGACCTGGAGTCCTAGGTTTGAGCTCTGCTTTCACTTGGAAGTTTCTGCAGCCCACAGCTTCCTCCCTAGGAGAGTAAAGAAGGGGCCTTTGGGGTAGGAATTGCCTGCTCCTCCAAGCCACTTTGCTTTGGGCGAAGCCATGGAGGGTTAGAGAAACCCTAGTCATCCTACAAACACAAATCCCAGGGCCAGATCTTTCCTCCCTGCCCCTGTCCCTTCCTTCCCCTTCTTCCTCACTCTGTTCACTCAGCCAGTTTTCATTCCCCGCCTGGTGGAGCTGGGGGGGCCTCTGGCTCTCCTGGGCAGGGCGCCTGAGGCCTGGGGGCCTGGGTCTTCTCTGGCTTGGTTTGTCATTTGCCTTATCCTCACTTGGCGGAGGCATTGCAGAGCCTAACAGAAACCTGCCTCCTCCTCCCTAGGTGGGGCAGGAACTTTCGTTTATGATAATGATACTCTGCATTTATAGAGCGTCTTTTCTGCTGAGAGCTCAGAGTACTTTTCCTTCTATGCACACTCTCATCTTTCTGGAAGTGCAGACGGAGGGAAAGAATCACAGTGACTTTATAACTGAGGCTTGGAGGCACTGAGTAGCTTGCCATAGGTCATGCAGCCAGCAAGTGGCAGAGCCAGGATTTGAGTTTCAGAGTTGGGACTGCTGCCGGGATTAGTCTTGAGGTCCCTTGACTTTCAGCGAGGGACTTGTTGGCCTGTTTGCTTAGGGCCTAAAGAGTGAGGACTGGGTCAGGCGCGGTGGCTCATGCCTGTAATCCCAGCACTTAAGGAGGCCAAGGTGGGTGGATCATGAGGTCAAAAGTTCAAGACCAGCCTGGCCAACATGGTGAAACCCCATCTTTACTAAAAATACAAAAATTAGCTGGACTTGGTGGCGCGTTCCTGTAATCCCAAATACTCGGGAGGCTGAGGCAGGAGAATTGCTTGAACCAGGACCTGGGAAGCGGAGGTTGCAGTGAACTGAGATGGATTGCGCCACTGCACTCCAGCCTGGGTGACACAGCGAGACTCTGTCTTAAAAAAAAAGTGAGGACTGATGCCTGCTTGCCTGGCTTTGGCATAGGTTGATTCAGAGGTAACCTCAGACTCTGTGGTCCCTGAAGATCAGTGAGTGTGGGGAGGTGGGAGGTGGTGTGGCCTGCAGGCAGCTGTGCCTTGGCCATCTTGTGACTTCCCGGCGTGGGCATGAATATGGAACAAGCACCTTGGCTGAATTCTGGGTTAACCCTCCGTCCCCTGCAGCAACGTGCCCACAAAGGGTGAGCTAGGGTAGGCTCCTTTTAGCTCCTTGATTGGTCTGAGGTGGTGTTTCCTCCCAGCACTCCACCCCTCAGGAGGCAGGTGGATTAGTCCACTTGTCTGTCTTCCTGGAGCAGGCTGCCAGGAGCCAGGAAAGGAAGCATTTGGACATGAGGTGTGTTTGCACCCCGGCTCCTGCACACCTTTCTAGGCTGGTAAGGGGAGGCTCCCTCTGAGGAAACTGGGCTGGGGATGGACACTGGGACCTCTGGTGGTATCGGGCTTTGGGGACGGGGTGATAGCCAGGTGACTGTAGGGGCATGGGGCTTTGGGAGCAGGGAGGGGACAGCCGGCTGATGGTTGACTCAGTTTCCATGTTCCCAGGGGCCTCTCTAACACCCCCCTCTCCATCTTTCTTCCTTCACTCCTTACAGTTGCTTTCTTTTTCCTTTCTCTTTTTCTCTTTTCTTCCTTTTACTCATTATTTACTTGGCAAATTTGAGCTCTGAAATAGGCCAAGCATGATTCTCTCACCTTCTTTTTTCTCCCTTCCAAAGGACTTCTCTAAAAACTGAATATTCATCATCTCCCTTCTGAACTCTCTGTCTCTTTTTCCACCAGTTCTCTTTCCTGCAGAATGTTCTTCTCTCCTCTCCCTGGAATCAGTAGCACCAGGAAGTGCTAAGGGAGGAAGCAGCCTGGGAGGTGCCAGCTGTTTGCCCAAGGTGGGGTTGGCTGTAGCATTGGTTATTGGGCTGGGCTGGGCTGGAGCATGGACTTGGCTCTTCTGTGTTCTTTTTCTTTCCACACCTTCTACCTCCTTTCTTCTTCCCATGTCCCACTGCTGGTACCTACCTAATGCAGGCAGAAAGGCAACAAGGCATTTGATCAGTTGCTGCAGGTGCTGCCTGGCTGAGATGCCCATTCTTTTTTTGAGACAGAGTCTCACTTTGATGCCCAGGCTGGAGTGCAGTGGTGTGATCTCAGCTCACTGCAACCTTCGCCTCCTTGGTTCAAGAAATTCTCCTGCCTCAGCCTCCAGAGTCGCTGGGATTAGAGGCATGTGCTACCACCATGCATAGCTAATTTTTTTGTATTTTTAGTGGAGATAGGGTTTTGCCATATTGGCCAGACTGGTCTCGAACCCCTGACCTCAGCTGATCTGCCTGCCTCGGCCTCCCAAAGTGCTAGTATTACAGGTGTGAGCCACCGTGCCTGGCCGAGATGCTTCTTTCCAGAACCCAGGGTACCAAAAGGCCAAACTCAGTATGAGGCTGGAGATGCTCTTTGTTTTCGGCTCTGAGCTAGGGTGATCTAGGGAAGGAAGGGTGCTTCACATTGGAAGACAGAATGAGGCTCCTTCACAACCTCATGGTGGGGCCTTGGGAGGGCTGCTTCCTCTTTGGTAGCACTGGCTGTACCTGTGTCAAAGGCTCCGAGGGGATCTGGCCATAGAAAGTGAGCTCTAACTTGTCACAGTGGTTCTGCTGGGAAGGGAAGAACAGCCTGAGGGTTCTCTCTACGAGTTCTCCAGAGCAAGACCTCCAGAGGCCTGGCCAGCTTAGAGGAGTTTATTGCACTATTGCCTAGCACAGTTACTCCTAATCTGTAGGGTCTGATTTATATTTTTAAAGCTTTTTATTAGAGAATCAAGCATACACAAAAGTAGAGAGACTAATACAATAACACCAGTGTGCCCAAGTTTCAGCGGTTTTGAAGACATCTCTTAGTCAGTCTTGTTTCAAGTATATTCCTGGTCCTTTCTGCCCTCTGACAATTTTGAAGCAAATCCTAGACAGCTGAATATTTCATCTCTAAAGAAAGGGACTTCCGGCCGGGTGCAGTTTCTCACGCCTGTAATCCTGGCACTTTGGGAGGTCAAGGCGGGTGGATCACCTACCCAACATGGTAAAACCCCGCCTCGCAGCTTTTTGGCTAAGATCAAGTGTAAAGATAGGGACTCTAAGAAAAATACTAAAACATGATCACACCTAAGCAAAATAAACAATTCCTTAATGTAATCAACTATCCTGTTAATGTTTACATCTCCCTGATTTTATATATATATAAATGTATTTCTAGTGTTCTTTTAAATTTGGATCCAAATAAGGTCTATTCATTGTGATTGGTCATTATAGCATTTAAATCACTCCTAATCTGTAGTTGTTCTCTCTCTCTCTTCTGAAGAAACTGGATGATATGGCTTTTTTTTTTTTTTTTGAGACAGGGTCTCACTTTGTTGCCCAGGCTGGTCTCAAACTCCTGGCCTCAATGATCTGCCCGCCTTGGCCTCTCCAGTAGCTGGGATTACAGACATGAGTCACTGCATGCAGCTTGGGTGATTGTCCTGTAGAGTTTTTCACATTCTGGATTTGGCTGATTGCATCCTCATCGTGTCATTTAACATGTTATGCTGTCCCTGTAGTTCCTGTAAATGTAGTTAGACTTAGGGCTTAATCAAATTCAGGTTCCTTTAATTTACTTATTTGTGGGACGGAGGCAAGAATCCATTCGTGGTATGCACATCTCTCAGGAGGCACACACTGTCTGGTTGTCTCTTTTTGTGTGTGATATTGGCAGCCTAGATGATCTTTGCCTAGCTCCATTAATCCATTACAGGCTAATTGCCTATTAGTGACTCTCTAATCAGACGTTGCTTCTTTGATCTCACAGTAAGTGATCTTCTGCTTTGGAAAGAGGCCCTTCTCTGGGAGGTGGTGTTGTGGTAGAGGCTCTGGAATGGCAACAGGGTGGCCCACTCCCACCTGTTCTGGCTTCTCTGTGGATTGGTAAGACAGCGGCCCCATAAAGGCCAGGTTGAAGGTTCTGGAAAGAGTCCTTTGCATTGCTTTCCAGTCATGTTTAAGTCTTCGTACTGATGGAGAGAGTCAGAGCCTGAAACATCCTAAATAACTTTTCCAATTAGCTCTGAAATACAGTTCAGCCATGTTTAATCAGATTAATGCTCAGACACAAATCTTTCTTGACTATCCCCTATAATCACCCCGGGCTCTTTCTACTATCAGTGACCTAATAATAACTCTATAATAATAATAATAGCTTACAGTCTACAAAACATACACACACAAGAAGTGGTGCAACACAGAGGGTAAGAGTGGAGCTTTGAGGTCAACTGGCTTGGCTGCAGATTGTGGCTCCATCACTTTCTAGTAACTTCTCTCCGCATTAGTGTCTATCCAACCTTATAAGGTTGTTATGAATATTAAGTGAGGCGACATAAACAAAGAGCTCAGCACAGTGCCTGGGATATAGTAGATGTGCAATAAATGTCAGCTATTGTTATTTTGAAACCATCTACTCATAGCAATCTAGTATCTAGCTGCAAGAGTGTGCAGACACTGCACAGGGACAGAGTAGCAGCAGACAATTGAAAGTTGACAGTGGCTCATGCCTGTAATCCCAGCACTTTGGGACTACAGGGGAACCCGGGAGGCAGAGGTTGCAGTGAGCCAAGATGGCGCCATTGCACTCCAGCCTGCGCAATAAGAGTGAAACTCTGTCTAAAAAAAGAAAAAGAAAGAAAATTGGCTGTGGGTTGGGTGCAATGGCTCACTCCTGTAATCCCAGCACTTTGGGTGGCCGAGGCAGGCGGATCACCTGAGGTCGGGAGTTCAAGACCAGCCTGGCCAACATGGAGAAACCCTGTCTCTACTAAAAATACAAAATTAGCTGGGCGTAGTGGCACATGCCTGTAATCCCAGCAACTCAGGAGGCTGAGATAAGAGAATCCCTTGAACCTAGGAGGCAGGAGTTGCAGTGAGCCAAGATTGTACCATTGCACTCCAGCCTGGGCAACAAGAGCAAAACTGCATCTCAAAAATAAATAAATAAATAAAATAAATAAAAGCAGCTTCTTTCCTTTTTATCCCAGTCAGTGTCATCAGAAAGCAGACAGGGCTCCAGCTCTAATTTTGAGAATAATGAGGTTTTATCCAGAGAAGTCAGGGAACTGGCTTTCAGAAACACAGTGAGTCAGAGGATATGCCTCAAATGGGAAAGGAAAGCCAGCCATCCCAGCTCTCTGCTACCTGCCCTGTCCTTTCCTTAGGAATGGGAGCAAGTGAGGAGAGAGGAGAGAGGATTGGGGTTTGGCTTAGACCTGCTCTTGTATTTTTCCCTTTTGGAGGCCTGGGCTGTCTCTTGCCCTTGAGACAGGCCCTCTGAGGCCTTGGTCTAGAGAGCCAGGTGGCTGTGCCTCCTCCCCAGGAGCTTGTGGTCCCCTGCGGCCTGGCACGGCTGCTCGCCCATCTGCCTGTGCAGATCAGAGGTGGAAATCTGCAGTTAGACAATTGGACACCACAACGTGCCTGGACAGATGAGGAAGCCTACTTGCAAGGTGCCAATCAACCACGGGGCTCCCAGCGCTCTCCTGGGCCTTAGTGGGCCAGAGATTCCAGGCCAAGAGGGGCTCCCAGAAGGGACCTGTCGGCATCAGGGCTCATTTGCCCTGTGCTAGCTCCTTATCACTGTCTACTTCCTGTACCTCTCCACATGCGGGGCACTAGAGACACAAGATACCCTCTGTGGGCCTTGAGAGGGAGACAGAAAGGAATGGAGCTGAGGATAAATCGGGAGCAAGGCCTCAGTGCCAGGTGGGTGGGAGAGGTAGGAAGGACAAACAAGCAGGAAGCCCTGGTCCTGCTTTCTTGGGCATTAAATGAGGAAGAATGGTGCACAGTGAACAAAATGAAATGCTGTATTTCTGTTTCACTGGGCTCGCGCCTGTTACATCCTTGAGCTACTTCTTTTGCTGGGAGTTCAGCCTTGTGACTCAAGCATGTGAGCAGAGAGTGGCAGGGTTTCTCTCCCAGGAGGAGGAAGAGGGGGTGGAGAGAGACTGGGGAGAGGCTGAAACCCAAGTAGCTGCTTTGTCCACAATTCCCTGCTACAGAGGCTGCCGTATTCAGCACACTTCTGCCTGGACCACTCCCTGCCTAAGTGCGGAGGCCCCAGGGTTTGGGCAGTAAGCAGATCCTCGCTCTATTTGGATCATATAGGAAGGAGGGAGCTAGACTAAGGATGATGAAAGACAGCGTATGCTGAGTGAGGTCAAGTCCTAGTGCTGAGCTCCATGCTGGCACACAGAAGGCACTCGTAAAATATATATGGAATGAATGAATGAACCAGCCAACCAAGGAGAAGGAAAGGGGTTTGATTATATTTATCCTCTGACTCTTAATTCTCTAGTTTGATCTTTAGCAGTCAGATTTAGGGCTTGGACAGCAAAAATTATTTGCTAGAAATGTGTTATGTGTGGGTGTAAGGCTCAATAATCTATCACCTGGAGCACTGCTTTGTGAATTAACCAAACTTTTGGTTCTCTTCTTTCTCATTTGTCTCCATGCCTCTGTGGTGCTCACTTGGGTTTGGGAGGTGGTACGGACTGGGGCAGCCATGCAAAGGCTTGTTAGAATGAGAGCTGGGAAGCCTCTTCTGTCTGTGCTCTCATGGCCCTTTTTGGGTTCTGAATATGGGTCTTGATTGTCTCTGCTTCTTTGCCAGTGCTTTGCACATAGTGGGCACTGATAGAACATTTGATGAGCTAAGATGTGACTGTGTGTTGGCACAGGCAGGAGGGAGAAGCTTTATTCTCCTGGCTGGATTGGGTCTAAGGGACAGAGGAGCTGAGTATCTACTTGTGCCCTCTGGTCTCCACAAACTGAAGGGCACAGTTGGAGCCGGGCTCTGTTTCAGCTGGCAGAAGGGGGCATGGAACTGGAGCTGCCCTCGGCCGTGGAGAAAGTTGGCCACAGCAGGACTGGACACGTGGAGTGCTCAGAGCCTGCCTCACAAAGCAGCTTAGGAGAAAATTAAGTGGACTCAAGCCAGGGGACGCATGGCTCACTGTGCTGGATGAGGGGGCTGGGCAGGGTGAGGAATGGGGCTCGCTGTGGGCAGAGGGACTCTGCCCCTTTTGTGTTCAGCCCAGTCTATATGTTAATGGCAGCCCAGCGGTGCTTGGCATTGGCAGCCTGGAAAAGGCAGCTACTACTTCTCCCCATGCTGCCCTTCCACCCCTTGTTCACCTGGGCCCTGAGATCTTTGCAGAACTAAGTGAGCTTAGGGACAGGCAGACTAGAGTCTTGCACCAAGGCCTTCTGTGTTTGTTCACAGGCTACTCTAAGAAGCTACCAATAAGGAAGTTTCTCAGGGCTCAGGGTCCTGAGCACCTTTAGAGGTTTCTAATAGGATTTTGTCTTCCAGATAGGAAGGAAAACCCATCCAGATCTTATAGAGGAACCAAAGCCCAGTGAGGCAGGGACTTGCCCACAGTAACATGCATGCTGAGGGCTCACCAAGCAGGCAGCTGGGCATTCGGGCTCCTAGGCCTGGGACCTGAGCTCTCAATATTTCTGAGCATGAAGATCTCATGTGGTGCCCATTGGTTCTTTGTCAAACTAGAGATTTATTTATGTGAGTTCTTTGGCAGGGCAACCAATTTGTCCCAGTGTGCCTGAGATTCTCCCAGTTTGAGCACTGAAAGTCCTGGGCAAACTGGGATAGTTGACCACCATGTCCCTAGGGATTCTCCCCCTGCCAGCCCTCTAAACCCAGTTTGCATTTCTCTTTATTGCTTTAATTGCAGGAAACATTTCTTACTGATATTCATTTTCAATGGGCTGACCCCAGAAAGCTGAACTTGTAGATAACTGGGAAGAAACGTTGCCTACCCAAGGTGCCTGACACTAGACTTTCCTATCTCTCAGGAGCGCTAAGACAATCAAAATAGTTGCATCTCTCTAAATGCGACTGGTGTAACTGAAGTACAGTGTGGAGGTGACTTCTGCCTCTCCCTTGCTGAAAGCTCTGATCAAATTCTGTATTCCTGCATCTCCTCTCTTCTAAGTAACTCAGGCGTTGTGTGATCTCCAGTCTCCTTTACCCAACACAGTCCCTAAGCCAAAGGACAAAGACACAAACAGGTGACACAATACCCTTGTAATGAATGGAGAAACTGATGTCTATGGGAGGTTTAGTAAGCTGTTGGCCTCAGGTCAGATAAAAACACCAGGATCCGAATCGACTTCCAATTCAGCACCTTTAGACATAAAGCCTTCAGCTTTTGTGACTTCTGGAATAGTCTCTCCACTTTCACTCATTTCTTCTGAATTGTATCCCTCCCAGATAAGACTTTGTCAGAGAAACTCAACCTCAGAGAAAACTGTTTCTAAGTTCTCTTCATTTGGTTCCTTTCCTTGTCTTATTGATGGCGAGACATTTCTGTCTCAGCATGAGCCGCCTCTCTAATGGGGACCGCAAAGTAGCCAGAGCTGGAGTTTCCTATTGCCCAGTCCTGCCCTTCGTATCCTATCCCATAAAGGGCTTATTCATTGAGGCCCCTTTCTTTATCCTATTTATAAATCTTTTCAGCATGTCTTTGTCCCCAGCGACAAACCCTATTCTATCTTCTACTTCAGCCTTTGAGATACTAAAAATTTCCTTCCATCTTCAAAATCCCTTCACAATCCATAGCCCTGACTCTTACCAGGGATGCCTGGCAATCAAAGTCAGAGCAAAGAACTGCCCTTTGCAGGACTGGCCCACGGGTCACAGCAGGATTCTAGGATGTGGACCCCAAAGAGGGCTCCTGAAGTCCTCCTGTGGCTGAAACACATCCCTACCGGCTGGAGTTTTATTGTACCTCATTGTCGCTAGGAGTGACTCATGCAGACTCAGGCAGAACCCTGGGGCCCAGGACAGAAGTGTTACTTCAGGTCTCACTCAGCACTCATTCAGTATGCTTGTAATTAGAATTGAGTGATCTCATGGATGAACTGTACTGGGCTAACTTGAAGAGCACAGCTCTGGAATCAGTCTGCCCAGGTTCTTTCCAAGTCCTGCCACTCCATCCTCAGGCAGGATATTTAACCTGATTTTGTCTCAGGTTCCTCATCCTAAAAGAGAGGTCAGAACAATAACCATCTCAAAAGGCTGTTGTGAAGATCAGATGAATTGCATTTAGAATTATTCCTCACACAAGTATGCACTCAATAAATAGCTATTATTTTAATACTAGGTAGCTTATACCCTATGCCATTTACCTCTCTAGTAAGCTGTTTATTCATTTGACAAATACATACTGAGCACCTATTATGCACCAGGAATACAAGCACAACCTTGTTGAAACTTTCCAGTTACACAAGTAGTTTATAATGCTCTCTAATTTCATATTAGCTTTCTTTCTTCCGAAATGTCCATTTGGCTGTGACAGCAGTTGAGAAGTCATCACTTTGGTCACATCTAGCTCTCAGTGATCCTGGTCTGCATGTTGTGGGGCAAAGGCTACTTGCCTTGGGAGTCAGAGGACCTGAATTTCTATTGATGATTCAGCTGGTAACCAGCTGGAAGCTATTGGACAGGTAACTTCATCTTTTCTGAGCCTCAGTGTCTCCATCCTACCTTGAGGGGTGCTGTGGAGATAAGATGAGATAACGATGCAAAAGACCTATTAAATGTCAGGTGCTAGGATGGAGCAAAGAGAAGACAGTCCTTGGGAGACTGCCCCATCTAAGTGCAGAGGCGGGCCTCCCCCAGGCAAGGCTCTGAAGATAATTAACATGAGTGCAAGCTCCCGGAGGGCACTGAGTGTCAGGGCCCAGCACGGTGCGCTGTGGCACATAGTAGATACACAGTTAATGCCTGCCACATAGCTGTAGACCCTTAGCAAATGTTTGTCAAGTGAATAAATGTGACATAAAGGGCTCCAACCAATGTAAAAGCGGGGAAGGCATTAAGTTCCAAGGTAATTCAAAGCAAAGGGAATTTTCCTCAGGTTTGGGCATGGTCTTTCAGGGAGGGTTTCCTGGGAGAGATGATTTAGATTTAGGATGGGAAGACCTTGCATCCATAGAATGACACTCCATGGGACAGGAAGGGAATTTGCAAAATACATAGGGCCAGTTAGCTTGATTGGGGTGGGAAGAGCAGTCCCCAGAATAAAAGGAGTAGGATAGGAGTTTACATGCTCAGTAGCCACAGCTGGGATTTGAGAGAGTAAATGCTTGGTTGGGGGAATGTGGAGGAGCATGTGTGAGGAGTGTGATTCTGGTTGGTAGGGAGTAGACCACAGGAGGCCCATTATCTGCTGCCTGCCCATTAGGGAAAGAATCCCACTGGCTGATAGCTCTGGATAATAGTGACAGTGGTTGAAGCTGTGGGGGCCTGGGACTGCCTGAGACCACCTGCTAAGCAGCCAGCTTCTATCGTCCACTAACTGCACTTTGAAGGTGGCGAAAGCTGGATGGCACCAGTCTGCTGTGTGACCCCACTGGCTTCCCAAGTCATGCCAGGGAGCTGGTGTGGCTCATTACGAGTCCTGGGAACTTCTGTTGTGGTGGAAAGCAAGGGCACAGAGAACTTCCAGAAGGATGCCAGGGCAGCTAGGACTAAAGTCATCCAGTTTACAGTCTTGAGGTGAATCGATCATCATTTCCTCCCTTTAAACAAGAAGTCTGGGCACAAATAGGCACTCATTGTTAGTGTGTTAAATTGGACAGCATGAGACTAAAGGGGTGTGTGTAGGGGGCGGGTTCAGACGGACCTGAGGGCCTGTGCAAGCTCTGCTGACTGCTGTGTGACATTAAGAAAGCTTCCTAACCTCTCTGGGCGCCACTTTTCTCATATATGAAGTCAGAGTAACAAAGCCTTTTGCCAGAGAGTTAATTTGAGGACTAGCTAAAGTATAGAGAACAGTGGCTACATAGCACATGATAAACTGCTCCACAAGTGGTGGTGGTTTATGTTTTTAGTTTATTCTCAATATTTTTTAGTCTCCTGCTAAGGGAGAGAAGGCAGAGCATGCCCTGCCAGAGCCCCAGGGGCAGCTCCTGGGCCTGCCTTTCCTGATTCAGCAGCAGGCTGGGCCCACTCGGGCCTGCACTGCCTTAAGCACTGGGCCAGCAGACTGTGAGCCTGCCCTTTTCTCCTTTGTATTCTGGCAGACACACAGCAGACATTTATTAAATGCTTATTGAATGAAAGATGCATTTGACATGGTCCTTGTCCTTTCAGTTTCACAGTCTAGCAGCGGAGACACACATGTAAACAAAGGATGAAGAAAAGTAAGATTAGATGCATAGAGTGGTTTGCAAACACAGAGGGAGGAAGACTGCCTGGGTGGAAGTAAGAAGTGGTTGTAGGGTCAGGTTAGGTTGAAACTTAAAGTATGGGAAGGGTAGGCTGGAAGATTTGAGGTTCCAGCAGAAGAAACAGCATGCACAGAGGCTGAGATGCAGGAGGAAGCACGGGCACCTGAACTAGATTAGCAGAGTCAGAGGCTGGAGCACAGAGCGCACCGCAGCGGGGCAGTATGGGAGGCTGGAAGGTGGGCCAGCTTGTGAAAAGCCTTGACAGCTCTATGCAGGAGGCTGAACTTAATCCTTTAAAAGTTATAAGCAAACATGGGGCACAATCAATTTGCTTCCTTTCCTCTCCTTGCGCCCATCCTTATGGTCATGTGCAGATCCTCAGGATTCTGAGGATCAGAGAGGCTTGTGACCTGCCTGAGGGTGCATAGCATATTAGCTGTGAGGTCAGAATGAGAGTTCAGCCCCTCTGGCTTCCCCTGAGCGGTGCTTTATGTAGTGGACTGTCCTGATGATGTTGCTTGACTCCCTCTACCATCCTTGTGGGCAGCCATGGCCTCTGGGTAACCCTACTCCATATTCTGACCTGAAACAACAGCTTTGTCCATTTAAAGGGCCTACTGTGATTGAACCCGGACCTCCCCCTTCACCATCCTCCCCCTTCTTTGGCACAAAGGAGAAGCTACAGGATCCCTTGGAAATAGCCTCCTGCTTCATTTCCAGGTGCTGGGCTGCCTGGCACGCACCAGACTTGGCTTGAGAGCATGTTTTTCAAAAGAGATCAGGCAGGCTTTGCCGAATGTAATGGAATTATTCTGAGTTTTTTGGGGGAAGGCTAAGAACCCCCTGCCCACTCCCCATTGTACACACACATACTCTAGAGATGAGCTTCAAGAGTGCCGCAGGCCAGCTCAGTGTGCCGTGCTTACAAGAGGTCTCCACAGAGCACGTGGAGGGAGCAGTTGACGTATGAGCAATAGCCATGTGGGGAGAGATAGGGGTCCCAGCACTTTCCAGAAAAGAAGGAGGAGCTGTGGGGCCCTAGAGGGGCACAGTATAAACAGGACTGACCAGAAAGTTTCCCTATTTCTTTGCCCCAGGGAAATTCCAGAGAGAAGCCAAGTTGCTAAGTTATGGTTTCTAGTTGTTTCCCTGCGTCATGCAGGCACCAAGCCTGCTCAGAGCCCCTTCCTATAGAAGCCACTGCTCCCTCCCACCCTCAGTCTCCTGGGGAACTGAGCCGCGGGTATGGTGAATCCAGACGGAGGGCATGGCTCCTTCCTCAGGGCACTGCTGGCACCAGCTCCCCACCTGAGAAGCACCCCCCATGCTCACCCCTCCCTCAGGGGTTGAGAGTCAAGTGGAGGGGTCTACCCAGTGTACATTGCATGCCGCCATCCTCCTAAATCCGCTTCCATCACCCAAGACAGCACCGAGCCTCCATTAAATGGGTGGGCATGGAGGCATGAAGGGGTGGTGGAGCACAGCAATCCCCCAGGGAAGAGGCAGCTGGTTCTTTGTTCCCTTCTTTGTGGTGGTAAAGGAGAGAATCAGGAGGATGGGGCAGCAGTGTCTGAAGTCCTGTGGCTTCCTGGCCCCTTGGTGGCTGAAAGGCCACTCTGCTACTAGTGCTCTCTAGTTACATCCCGGGGGGACTCTAGGAAGACAGCCTGTTCCACTCATCCCTGTTAGAATTAGACCCGCAGAGGGTGGTGTACCAGGATTCAGTTGCACTGGCTTGAGATGACCATGAGCTCCTGGTACCCACGCACCCACTCTTCCTCCCTCTCTCCTCATCCCCACCAACCCTACCTCTTTCTCCCTTGTCTCTTTCCTCCCTCTGTATGTCTCCCTTCTGTCCTCCCTTTCCTCCCTTTCTTCCCCAAATATTTATTGAGAAATGTTTATATGTCAGATACCAGGAATGCAAAGATGAGTAAGACACGGCCACTGCCCTCAAGGAACTCAGAGTGCTGTGGGGGAGATAGACATGTAAACAAATGACTGCAATGCAGGACAACAGGCGTGACTCAGAAATACCTGCGTCTGACTTACAGACAAAGTGCACAGGAGGGAGGGACCACTCCTGTTGGGTGGGGACAGGGGACTAGAAGTGCCTACTAGCTCTAAAAGAAGCCCACCTTACTGGGACCCTCCCTCGCTTACGTTCACACAGTGTGACAATGGGTAAGTCTCTTAATGTCTCTTGATCTCAATTGCCTCAGTTATTAAAAAAATAATGTATGTTTGGGGCTTACCACAGAATGGAAAGACATGAAACATCTTGAGTTGTGCCCAGTATGAGGAGATAGTTAGCCAGCTCTCATTTGTAAGGACAGCGATTGGGACACGGAATTTTGGAGGAAACAGTCTGTAAGACTGACAGCCTGCTCCTCCTCCTGCTCCCGGTGTTATGAAATGTTGCATAGCACAGGAAAGGACTGTGGGCGCCTCACGGGGGAAAGGAGAGTGATTCCACAGTTACAGCCCACTCTTGTCTTCTTTCTCCTCTTTCCTTCCCACCGGAAGTATCTACTAGGTTGATGTGGCACAGGGTCAGTTCTAGAGATGAACCGAGTACCTTGTTTTCGGGAGACTTTGCATGGCTATCAAGATGGGAAGGAAGCAAGGGCAGACTGAGAAAGCTAGGGACCACAGGAACTTGGAGATGGAGATTACCTGATTTTCTGTTCTCGCATTTACCGGACCAGAAACCTTCCGTCTCTGCACTGCAGGCTCACTCATAGAGTGGCCTCTGGCAAGTCAGAGAGTCTTCCCCTCCTAACACCTCTGGACCATGGAGAAAATGAAATGAGACATGCTCAGAAAGAACCCGAGTCTTCCAGAATAAAAGGTGTGGGAGAGATGTAATGTCATCTGGTCAGCTTTATACTGTTCAAATTAAACAAGTACTTAATGCATTATATGGTTATGAGCCCTGTTAACCGAGTTTATTATCACCAGCTATTGTAGTAGAAAGCTCTGGACTTTATAGTGGGACCCTGGAGTTATTGCTTCCTGAGTTCAAAGCACTTGAACATTAACTTGCTTGGATTTGAGGCGAGTGCCTATGAGGACACCCTTATGAAGCCACCCCTCTCTCAGACAAGGTCAGCTCCTCAGTGGCCAAAACCTCTGAGGGCCAGCCTTCCCCTGCTGTGCAAGAAGTTGGCTGCAAAGTGAAACAGACGCTGTAGTTCAGTGGTTCCAAGTCCAGACTTGGGAGGCAGAGTTCAAATCCAGGCCCTGCTACTTCCTAGCTGTGTGGCAACTTAACCTCTCTGTGGTTCAGTTTCCTCACTTGTACAGCAGGGGTAATAATAGTACCTACCCCACTGAATTTCATGCGGAGTAAATGAGTCCATTTGAAGCACTTGGTCCTGTGCTCTCAGATCCTCTACACGCTCTGTCCAGTCACTGCTCCTCCAGTCACCTCTGTCTCCTTCTCTAAAGCCAGGGCAGACACCTGTGGAATCTCCCGAGCACTGGGAATTGGGCTCCAAGAACAGATTGTCTTTGGAGAGACACTTCTTAGCTTCTCCCACGTAGTGACTTTCAGTTTTTTCTCTACCCTACAGAAGAATATTTACCTTGTAAGCAAAGATACTCATGCACACACATGTACACACACTTGCACTCCTGTGTGTATGAGTGTATGAAATAACACTTTTATATAGCACTTGTGTAAAGTACTTTTCCAAATGCTCCATGAATATCAATTATTACAGTCCTCACAACAACGATATGAGGTGGATACTGTTATCGTCCTCATTTTAAAATGAAGAAATGGAAGCACAGAAAGATTAAGTGGCTGAGCCAGGATTCTTATATTGTGTGTGTGTTTTAACAAAAGAGTCCCAAAATAATACTTATTCTTACCAAGTGCAGTATACGCTATGTTCTGTTCTGTTCCATTCAATTGTTAAAAATGCATTTCTCCCATGTGCCAATTTGGATTATGTTTACTAATCTGAGTTCCCAACCCACTGATGATTCCAAAGCCACAGTCTGAAAGACACTGTCTGTAAGACGGGGTAGTTAGAGGAAAACTTCTGAGGAGAAAGAAATGGCAGACTTCCTCCATGTGGCCTGTGTTCAAAGGTGGGTGGGGATCTAGCCAGGAGTGTTGGTGGAGCTCTGAGATGGATGAGAAGGTGCCTCCTGTTCCCAGATGTGAGGTTCTAAAGAAAATAGGCCTAGACCCTCAGCGCTGGCTGAGGAGGTGAAGGCTACAGGTGGGGCCGGGCTTGCGTTCCTGGTTGGGCAGATTCTGCTGATAAACTCTCAGAAGAGGCCTAGCTGCTGGAACAACATCACTGATTGTTATCTTATCTCTTCCCAGACTCAAATCAGGAAAGACCTTCTAAGCTGGAGCCCCTGCCTGGAGCTAGGACCCAGGGCTGCTTGCTGTCCCTGAGGGCCTCTGTAGGCCTGGATTGGTATTCTATCAGCAGTACCCTATGCTTAGCTTTTTGGTTTAACTTTTTGAGGATTTTTATATTTACCAAGTTATTTTATGCTCAGAAGAGCTGAATTTGGTGAGCATAGGTTCCATTCCATTCTACAGGTGGGGAAAAGAGGCCGAGAGATGCTCAGTGATTTGGTCCAGGCTGAAGGAGACCGGAAGGCACCTCCAGACGTCCAGTTCTGGTCATTTCAGCTACAGATGGCGCGGTAGATTATGTGATTAGCCTTGGAGACGTTTAAGGAGTGGATACGAAGAGGCCGCTTTATCTGTCTGGGGTTCATCTTCTGGCTCCTCTGTTCTTCAGCCCTAGTTCCCGCTGGTAAAACACCAGTAGGGTGATTGAGTCCCACCCTGGGATATCCTAACACAGATGCCAAAGGAAAGAGGAATGAGCTGACATCTTCATTGATTTCCCTAGTGGGGAATGGGTTCAAATAGGTAAGTTTGATACCTGTATTGAGCTCTCCAGTAGGGAATGGGCTTAAATTCCAGTTGGCCAGATGAAAGTTAAATCAAAGACTGGGAGACCAGAAAAGATGGAAACTGAGGGAAACTGTGACCTTTTAGAAGGACCTCCATCTCTCTGGAATGAGTTAGCCAAGTCACTGTGCCAATGAGTGGGGAGGCAGGGCACGCTCAGCTTCGGAGGCTCTGCCAGCTCTGGGTGGTGCTGAGTGAACCCTACCCCCACATATCCTGCAAAGGGACTGGGAACAAGGGGTTGGGTACCCCCGGACTCACCCATTGAAAGCATTTCTCCCATGTCCCTATTCTGAGCAGCCTGCAGCTGTCTTCCCCGGCAGCTGTCTCCCTGAGCCTACTTGGGTTTCTTGTGGGCACAGAGAGTGCTCTCACACCCACTCTCCACATCCTGTATCAAGAAAGTCAGGTTCTTACCCAACCAGGGCCTCTCCTCCCCTTGTCAGTGCCGGTGTTTCTTTTAATAGTTTAAAAAGTTAGAAAAATATTTTTCAGAGCTTTAGTTGCTCCTGAAGAATTCTAGCTTCCTCCCACTGGGAGTGAGCCTTCAAAGATCATTTATCCATTGATCAATGAGAAAATATTTATTGAGCTGGAGCCACTTCATGCATTGCATTACATGCATCGCGGGACTCCACAGTCTGGCCCCGAATACCTGTCCAGCTTCATTTAGTTATGAGGAATAAGCAAGCTCATAAATAGGAAGCATTCCCACAGTGTCCATAGTAAACACACAGTAAACGTTTATAGAATTGTTGTTACTTCCCAGCACGAACCTTGACCTAGTCCAGGGACCCCAGTAATCTCCCGTCTCCTTCCTGTGACTTCCTCTAAAACACCTGGCCTTGTCCTCTCATGCTGTCATCTCCATGCTGCAGCCTCCCCTGGGCACCTCCCCGGCTCCTCACTCACACTGCCCTCATCCCAGGCTGCCTCTGATCGAGGATGGTTTTGTTGGTTTGCTTTTATCTGTATCCACTCTCTAGATTAGGGTTTCCTTGAAGATGGGGACCATATCTCGGCTCAGTCTTAGCACTGTCATGCTCAGGACATTTCTAGGGAATGACTGGCTTACATATGCCTACAACTTCACGGCGGAGGGGGTTTTCTGTGGGCTGAGGGTGTTTAACTGGGGCCTTCTGGAAGAGGTAGCATTTGAGCTCAGCCTTAACATGGTGTCCACCTGCCTTCCTCTGGGAGATTTGGATTTAACAGGCATCTGGGGGAGAGGGAAGGGGAATGACACCGCCAGAGCAGGAATGCCTAAGGCCTTTTGGGGAAATATTGCAAAGTTCAGTCAGGTTGAACTAGAAAACTTACACATGGAGCCATAGAATATGACATTTGAAAGATGAGTGGGGACGTGCTGCAGTGGGCCTTGGATGCAAAGCCGTGGAGGTGGACCCTTATGTAGCAGGCAGGGGAGGGATGACCACTGAGGATTTCTGAGCAGGAGAGTCACATGATGAAACAGGCATTGAGCCATAGCCAGTGGAGGGGAAATTGGCTTTAATTTTAAAGGCCCAGGGCAGAGTCCTAAATGTCCTCTTATCACCCATTTCAAATGATTCTTAGTATCTAACCTAAATCATTCCTGCCGTAATCAAAGTCCAGTTTGTCTCACAGGAATTGGAAAACAGCTGGACAGGGCTGTCATTCTCCCATTTCTTCCAGACAGAACCCACATATCTTGGTGTGGTGCAAGAGTGTGTGCCAGGGTTCCGAGCCAAGCTGGCAGAGCTCTGGGGCACGTGAGGGCACTGAGGCCTGCATTGATACCTCTAGGGGTTGGGTTTGGGGTCATTGAAGCCCCTGTGGAATTAGAAGACCTGGCTCTGTCCCTGAGGTATTCCCTCCTCCCCAATAACAGCATACATGCTGTCCCCGTGCAAAGCTTGGGAGCATCCATACCAGCATTTCTACTGCCCCTGTGCCATTGTAGGGGTAAGAGATGAAGTGGATAAAAGTCTCTGGGGCAGGGAGATAAGGGCCTAGAAGAAAGACAAGCTTGACTCAAGGAAAGGCATAGGAGAAGAAGTTAAGGAGGGTACTGCTATTTCTTGCCCCAGCTTGGTTGGGGTACCCATCTGACATCTGAGAGTGAGGTTGGTCAGCAGCTACAGAGGCAGCAGGTGTCTGTCTATTCCCCTCCAGTCTCCTTGGTTAGATCATCCCCGGGCCAGGGGGAGGGGTGGCCAGTTAGGATCAGTCTTGTCCTTCCAGGATCCTTCTCTGCATTCGCTGTTGGCCCAGTCACTCAATTGTCATCTGCAGAAATATTGGATGAAATTCCAGAGACTTCAGTCTCAAAGAAGAAAGCGTTTCTAGAACAGGGAATTTATTTATCTCCCCGGGCTCACAGGGGAAGTGGAACATTCCATTTGAAGGGTGAAACAGGAACAGGTGAACTATAGTGCGGACAACAGGACTCCGAGACACAGGTGAGGGGAGTGGCTGAACCACTCACACTGCCCACCTCTGCCTCTGGCATCTTCTCATCAATCTGAGGGCACCTTGCTTCCTGTGCCCTGATCTCAAAATACTAAGAGAGCAGGATATGCCTCTGGGACCCCTAAAGAAGACAGGTAAGAGGACATCCCTCAGACCCTGTCCCTCCCCATCTGGGGACCCTCACTTTCCCACCCACCAGTGCTGCTGTGTCCCACAATTCTGAGGGCACCACTCACATTGTGCTATATGGGAATAGTACCCCCTGCGGTTGTGCAGAGGCCAGGAAGTCTGTGCCAGCAGGTAAGTACGAGGACAGAATCAGACCCTTTTCTGTGTTCTAGGCAAACAATAGAGACCTTTCCAGGAAGCTCAGGGGAGGGAGCTGCCTGTAAGAGGATCCCCGGGTGGATGCTCTGTAGGGTGGCTTGAACGGGTTTCTGCATTTACTGCTGCTTGCTTAATTAGACACCTACATGGTGCTCTCTGCTAATGACCATGTCTCCCAGGGAGATGACAGATAGAAAGGTGGGTAGCTGCAGAATGTCAGGTGAAAATCTCAAGGACAGCCACCTAAGGATGGGGGCATGGAGGTGGAGCATCATATGATTTCCTTGGGATAAAATGGAATATAGACTGTCAAAAAGAGTGTTTTCTCATCAGGGACTGAGAAGAGAAGCAGTAGCCTCAAGGTCAGATTCTTTCTTCAATAGTAACATCTTATGTGAGCTCTGAACTCCTGGCTGTAGTTTGTGCTCTTGAGAAATGGAGAGGTCATCCCTATTTTTAGGGAGCCACTGAGGCCAGATGAACCCAGGAATGTGCATGTTTCTGGAGGCAGGCATCCTGGAGTGCAGGACAACCGGGTGTTTTTCCAGAACCCTGTAAGTTAGGTTGAAAAGATGAGCCATGTGGGGAGGCCTGACTATTCTGTGGAGTGCGTCACTAAGATGGTGAACTCCAACTGGACAGATTAGTCAGGAACCATCCTGGGATTTGGAGCTGAGCTTTGGAAATGGGCTAAGGGCTGGGCACAGTGGCTCCCACTTGTAATTCCAGTGCTTTGAGAAGCTGAGGTGGGAGGAACACTTGAGGCCAGGAGTTCAAGACCAGCCTGGGCAACATAAGGAAGGAAAGAAGGAAGGAAGGAAGGGAGGGAGGGAGGGAGGGAGGGAAAAGAAAAAAAGGAAAGAAGGGAGAGAGAGAGAGAGAGAAAGAAAGAAAGAAAGAAAGAAAGAAAGAAAGAAAGAAAGAAAGAAAGAAAGAAAGAAAGAAAGAAAGAAAGAAAGAAAGAAAGAAAGAAAGAAAGAAAGAGAAAGAAAGAAAAAGAAAGAGGGCTAAGGGTCTTGATGCAAATGCTTCGGAGCTTCTCAGAGAGTGCACTAGAGGCAAACTGATTTCTACTGATGACTCGGGAAGTGACTGCATTTTGGCGTTTGTGATTCTTCTGTGCCCGTCCCTAGTACACTCTAGCCCATCTTTGTAGAACTGGGATTGTTGGGATATGGGTAAAGAGGTCCCGTGGTCCTCTCCTGGGTGAGCCAGCCAAATATTTACCAAAAGCAGAGCTGCTGAGAAAAGGTGCCAGGACCCAGGTAAACGTTGTGTTTGTGCTGCCCAAACAATGCCATGCTTCATGGGGTCCTGAGCACCCCAGCCCTGTAGTAAGGCCTGGAGCCAGACCCAAGCAAGGGCGGGTTGTAAGAAAGCACAGGACTGTGTGCCATTTGTGGGCCAGAAAGGTGCCACTCTGCCGTTGAGTGTTTCTGGAATGCTTTGAATGGTTTTGCTCTTGGTTCTTCCATCCCAGGAAGGCCTGAACACCTCCAGAGGGTGGAATCTGGACAGGGACAGTAGGATTGCTGTGTCCTGTTCATCTCTCCCATGCTTCTGATGGAAATGATGGAAATAAGCATGTCTACACATTTCAGGGACAGAGTGAGGTTGGCAGAGGTGGTCGACTGTCATGGAAGTCTTGGACTGTAGGGAAAAGACTGAGTTTTGAAGCTGAGCAGACCTAACTGAATTTTGGCTGTGTCACTGACTAGCTGTGTGATGCTGGGCAAGTTAGCTAACTCTTCTAACCATGAGTTTCCTGTGCTGTAAAATGGGAATACCACCATCCACCTCCAGAGTTTCTGTGGGAATTCAATGAGACAATATGTATAAAGCATCTATCCGGCACTGGCTCAAGCATTAGGCATTAGCATTTTGTCATGTAGCACCAACTTAATGCCTACAGTAGGAAGGGTAAGAAATGGGCTGAGACCAGAGGAAACACTTTTGCATGAGGGATTCAGTTTAGATCTTAGGATGCATTTTCTGAGTTTAAGGATTTTAGGTCCTGCATGGCATGGATAATTGTGAAGTTTCCTCCTCTAAAGAAATAAAATGATTCCCTTTAGAGCGTAACCTTATGGCTTTCATGTTGGAAAGTAGGAAAAGGAATTATATTCAATTTCATTCAATAAACATTTTTGAGCAAAGGTACTTTCAGTTCCAAAAAGTTGATGATTTTGTGTGTTTAAAAACCCTTTGAACATCTTGGAAGGAAGAAATATTTGAAAACTGTATTGTATTTGGCAGTTATCATTAGTTTTTTTGTTACACACTCAAGAAGCCCTAATCTGCTTAGTTCTGGAACTAGAAACAATGAGTAGAAGCAGAAGAACTCTTTTTTTTTTTTTTTTGAGACAGAGTTTCGCTCTTCTTGCCCAGGCTGGAGTGCAATGGCATGATCTTGGCTCACCACAACCTCTGCCTCCCACGTTCAAGCGATTCTCCTGCCTCAGCCTCCCAAGTAGCTGGGATTACAGGCATGTGCCACCGCATCTGGCTAATTTTGTATTTTTAGTAGAGATGGGGTTTCTCCATGTTGGTCAGGCTGGTCTCAAACTCCCAACCTCAGGTGATCTGCCTGCCTCAGCCTCCCAAAGTACTAGTATTACAGGTGTGAGCCACCGCGCCTGGCTGAAGCAGAAGAACTTTCTAATAGCACTCTTCAACAATGGAGTAGGCTACCTTCCAAAGTAGTGAGTGTGCTGTCTCTGCAGGAGTTCAAGCGGCCTGTGGATAATCATCTTTCATAGTGGTTGCAGAGGCCTTTTCCTGCACCAGGTGGGAGGGCAGATTGCTTAATGCTCAGATCCCTCCAAAATGTGGGAAGCTCTCATTCTGGGATCACCAAAATCTCCCAGCTGAGGATAAGGGGTTTCCCTAACTCTATGCTAATGCACTAGAGATTGGAATTAGGGCAAGTTCCTCCCCGCACCCGCACCATCACCGGAGGCATTCTTCCTGACTTCCTTCTCCAAAGCAGAGCCTCTTTTCTCTCCCTAAATGTCCTTTACTATGATTTTTTTTCCCCAAAGCCTTTGAGCTTTTGTGTACTCTTTCCCTGCTGCATGTCTCAGAACCAGCTTTTATTGTAGGTGAATCTTTGTTCTCTGTTCCTAATCATTTCTAGCAGGATGAGAGATTGGCAATCAAGCAACTATTTATTGCATTCCTACTATGTACAAGGCACTGGTATAGGAGCCGAGAGGGAAGGCAAGGAATTGCAATAAATAGTCCAATCCTTAAAGAACTTCAGTCTCTCTTTTGGAAAGATTTTTTTGGAGTAAAAAGTCAGTTGAAGATCAAGGTTGTATGTAAATGACAGTTGAGTGGTAAAGACAGTAGTAGGAATGGGGGAAGGGGAGGGAGTAAGAGATGGCCAGTAGTAGGCTGAGGCACTTTGGTGAACTGGGCTAGTGGATTTCAGATCTGACTGCTGTTGGGATGAGAGACTGAAATAGGAGAGTCAAAGTTGACCTGGCAGTTATAAGCCTGCTTAACCAGGAGAGTTAACGTTGACATTGATAGAAGTAAGCATGAACTTAGATGGGGAGCCCATTCATAATTGATTTTTTTTTAACCATGCATGCACAGGAGTCAAACAATACAGAAAAGTATTCCGTGAAAGTCTCTCTCTTGATCCATCTCCGATCCACGCCCAGTTCCCTCCTTGGAGATGATCACTGTTACCAGTGTCTGCTACATCCTTCCTGAGAGGCTGTAAGCCAGGGGTCAGCCAACTGTGACCCATGGGCCAAATCCAGCCCACTAGCTAATTTGGCATGACCCTTAAGCTAAGAATCGTGTTTATATTTGGTGCTGGAAAAAAAATCAAAAGGATAATGATGTTTTGTGACACATGAAATTCAAATTTTACTGTCCACAAGTAGAGTTTTATTGAAACACAGCCACGCTCATTCATCTGTGCCTTTTCGTTTCTGCTCATTTGTTTACTTGTGGTGGCTGCTTTTGCACTATGATGGTAGCATTGAGTACAACATGGACTGTATGGCGTACAAAGCTAGAAATATATATCTAACCCTTTACATAAGAAGTTTGCTGACTCCTGCTTTAGGCAAATATAATAATATTGGTAGTTGTTAACATAAATTATTTCTTAGTCCAAGAAGTATCATACTAAATTGATACTATCTTCATTTACTGTATCTTGGACAGTTCCTTCTCAATACAGTTGTGCATTACTTAATGTTGGGGCTACATTCTGAGAAGTTCATTTTTAGGCGAGTTTGTTGTCATGCGAACATTATTTAAAGTGTACATACACAAACCTAGGTGGTATAGCCTACTACACATGTAGGCTTTATGGTGTAGCCTATTGCTTAAACCTGTACAGCATGCTACTGTACTGAATACTGTAGGCAACTGTAACACAGTGGTATGTGTGCACCTAAATATAGAAAATGTACAGGAAAAATGCTATAATCCTATGGGAACACTTTTGTATACGTGGTCCATCATTGACCAAAACGACCTTATGTGTCGTGTGATTGCGCAATGGTATCGTTAGTCAGTGGGTGGTCAATCTTAATTTGATCGTAGCATGCCAAGTTTAAGGTTCAGGCTGGTTACCCTCAGGAAAATGCTCAGTAGGTGGTTGGGCTCATGGGACTGAAGCTCAGAGCCTGGAGGTTGAGATGTGAGGGAGACCTGCAGGGAGTCTTCAGTGTGAATCTGTCTATGACATCAGCCTGCAGGTCAAAGATTTCCCGTAACAGAAATGATGCATTACGTGCTGAGCACTGCGCAAAGTAAACTATGGATGTTAACAGAGTGACAGAAAGACAGTGAATGAGAGACATGAAACCAGTCCCTGGAGGAACAGTAAATACTACAGGCAATTTAGAATTACCTTCTTGAGTCAGCTGGTGACTGGAGGTAATGTGGAGTGGTGAGCAGAGGGGAAAGAGCAATGGGCATTTACTGAGTGCCTACCACGTGCCCAAGTATACATGTTACCTTATTTACTGTGACTCAGTTTGGATCCTTAGCCTCATTTTACAGATGAGGAAATCGAAGCTCAGAGAGATTAAGTGATTTTTTTTTCTTGCAGTCAGTGATCCAAGTGAGTATCTAGTTGTATTAAAGCACGGTTCCAACTGACATTGATTGATTGATGATTGATTGACAGGGTCTCGCTCTGTCACCCAGGCTGGAGTGCAATGGTATGATCATAGGATCATAGCTCACTGCAGCCTCAAACCCCTAACCTCAAGCAATCCTCCCAAAGTGTTGAGATTACAGGCATGAGCCACCACCCAGCCCATCTGACTTTTAAGCCTCTTATTTCCCTTCTACCTTCCAAGATGCTGAATCGGGCTGGGAGTCACTCCCTGGCTTTGCCAAGCCATGTCATCATCCTGGCCTCAGCTCTCTCATCTGCAGAATGAGGCGTTTGTTACCACAATTGCTATAGTCCCTTCCTAGTCTCACCTGGCCAAATTCTATTATGGGTGGAAACACAAAGGAAAGGGGAGCTCCATAAAAAGGATATGTAGAAAATTGGGAGAGGTGAGGAAGATGAATTTAGCAATTTATATATGTCAGACCCAGTTATCTAGAATCAGATCCTTAGGAGAATATTCCCTAATATGGAGGGAAAGTCTCAACATCTCTGCTCTTAAGCTGCAGACTCGCCTGTTGCCCTTATTGTCTGGATCCTGAGTGCCACTCAAGCACCTGGACTTGAACTGCTGGAACGGTTGGGGCTGGGAGAGACAGTGGAGAGCACCTGGCAGGGCTCTCTCCCGGTGCCTGCACCTCTGGGCTCAGCTCGGCTGGGCTAGCTTGGCTTAGGGTTTCAGGAGGAGCTGCAGCTAGAGGGCTGTCTGATGTTTCCAAGGAGCAGGCTGGGTGGGGAGTGAGGGGAATGCGAGGGCGGCGGGTAAGCCATCAGACCCGAGGAACTGGGGGTGTGAGTGTGTTTATATAGGACTCGGCCAACCTGCAGTTTCAGATTTCAGAGCCAGCTTTATTGGGAGACGTTCCTTAGGTTTTCAGTTAGTGCTGGAGCAAGGAGAGAGCTGACACCAGAGTCTTCCTGGAAGGCTGGGGGAATTCTGGAATCCGCGGCTCTCTCCCTGTCTCCTTCCTTCTCATGGGCACTGCATCCGCCACCCTTGGCAGTTTTCTCCGATCAGAAGTATTGCTTCACTCCTTCTCAGTCGGCAGTCTGCGTCTCCCAACTGGGTCCTAACGTCCAGCATGGAAGGTAAAAATCTAGGGTCCTGGGGATCTCCGCTAGGAAGAACCGGGGCCAGCCAAACTTTCAGTGGAGAGGACCCGGGAGAAAAACTCACGTGTTGGGCAAAGAGGCGTATTTCACAGTAAGGCAGATATGAATGAGTGTGAGTGTGTGAGAGTGAATGTGTGTGAGTGTGTGTGTGGTGCAGGTACTTCTGTTAATAGTTGGGAAGCAAATCTTTTACCTCTTCTTCCTCTTCCTCCTTCCACTTACCCCTTCTTTCTCTCCTAGCAAATAAGAATATTGCATAAATGTTCATCTTTCTCAGGGTCTCTCATTAAAAAGTTAAAGAAAGTGTCTAATTTCTAGAAGGTGACTATTTCCTCCCTTGGGGGCAGGGGCTGCAGAGGGAATTTAGAGACATGAGTACAGAGCCATGTGTATCCAGAGTACTGATGCCCCTAAGGTAAGTCCTGGATATTGTAGGTGCTTAGAACACTTGTTTTTTTAAATTTTAGATGGTGGAGGGTGGGGTACACATACAGGTTCATTACATGGATATTGCATGATGCTGAGATTTGGGCTTGTGTTGAACCCGTCACCCAAATAGTGAACATAGTACCCAATAGGTTGGTTTTCAACCCCTGCCCCCATCCCTTTCTCCCCCATTTTGGAGTCCCCAGTGTCTATCTACTGTTGTTATCTTTATATCCTGGAACATTTCTGATAAAGCTACCTGAAAGTCCTGTAGCTGTCTGTTGGGAAGGTGAAATCCGTATGGATTCCAGCATGGTCTCCATGTGAAATTAGCTTGAACCAACCCAAGGGATCAAAGCTATGAGGGGCAAGTGACAGGAGCACTTTCTTCCCAGTGCCTCAGAATTGGGCAGGATGGAAGCCAAAGCCTTGGAAGAGGGGGAGGAGGAACTGGCATTTTGCCTGAAAGCAGAAATTTGGGCAGGGCAGGTGATTGGTGGGTGGTGGGTAAGGTTGGCTGAATGTGGCCCTGTCTTCCCAGGGTTTGTGTGGTGTTTCTTAGTGGCAAGGAGCAGAGATCAGAGAACTGCCTCATACAGGGGCTGGTGGGTGGGCAGCCTGGCCTGGCTGCCATGGAGCAGTCACTGGTCTTGTGGGCAGCACATGCTGTGAGGCAGGATCTTGCAGGAATGGTGGGTGGCCCAGGCTCAATGGGACACAGCCAGAGGCTGGAGGTGGTTTTTGAAAAGCAGATTTGGGGTGGTGAGATATACTTTGGAGGAGGAATGTGGCGGAGAAAGTTAGAGAAAGAATATGGGGTGGATGGAAAGGAACAAAAAGAGGGATTGGGGAGTCCTAAACTGTGACACATTCCAAAGCTGCAGCCAGGCAAGGGATCTCAACTCTCAATGTAGATATAATCCAGAATAGGTGAGAAAACCACCATTTGCCTACTGACTTCTTTTTTTTTTTTTTTTTTTTTTTTGAGCCAGAGTCTTGCTCTGTCGCCCAGGCTAGAGTGCAGTGGTGCGATCTCGGCTCACTGCAACCTCCACTTCCTGGGTTCAAGTGATTCTCCTGCCTCAGCCTCCCGAGTAGCTGGGATTATAGGTGCCTGCCACCACACCCAGTTAATTTTTGTATTTTTAGTAGAGACGGGGTTTCACCATGTTGGCCAGGATGGTCTCGATCTCCTGACTTCAAGTGATCCGCCCGCCTCTGCCTCCCAATGTGCTGGGATTACAGGCATGAGCCACTGCACCCGGCACCTACTGACTTCTGAATATAATGAGAGAGATGTATGAGAGGTGATGTGGGCTGGGCAAAGTGCAACAAAAATACATTTTAAGCCTAAGAAATCATATAGTGCAGTTGAGTTTAGAAGGCAATCACACAACCATTTATTAGGCAATATAATTAATAGGTTGTACAGCCTGGTTATTTTTGAAACTATGAGGATTAAGCTTTTTTTATTTATATCACCACCTACTTCCAAATAGAATTCATAGCATCTTTATGTATTTAGTAGATGCTGCTGAGCATAATTTTGGCCAACAGACTCATAATTTCTTCCTTTTGTTCAATTGTGCAGTGCTTTGCAGCTCAAACGAAGTGCACTTTCATATCCACACTCCCATTCTAGCTCAATTTAGCAGGTGTTTACGGATCCCTCTTCTTCCCTAAGCAGTGTGCTAGATTTTGAGTATATAGAGATGGAAAAGAACTGGATCTGCCTTCAAGGATCTCTCAGTCTACCGCAATCCTGTAGGGACGACGGGAAAAATATTCCTACAATATAGATGAGGAAACTGGAGCCAAAAGATGCTGCTATGGTTAGTCAGCAGGAGGGGCGGATTAGAATCCAACTCCTAATCCAACATGCCACAGTACTGCATGCTCCTCCCTCTACCCCACTGCCCACAATGCATGCACTTTCCTTTACCTGTTCGTCCCCCATACTTTCTGCATCACAGTAATGAGAAAGAAGCAGTGATAGGGAAGGCAGAGTGGAAAACTGCTCCCTGGTATGGAACCAGTCCTCTCTGGGCCCCTCATCGTGCAATTGAAATGGCGTCACTGGGTCTATGTCTTTGTTGTGTTACCAATTTGATGATCTCTACCGTGTACCAGAGGCATACTTTTTCTCTCAGATAATTCTTGACTTGGAATAGATTGCCTTCCTCTCTATTCTCCCTGAATTATTTGAACAGGCAAGGATATGGTAAAATTCAGGGGCTCACAGAAATTTAAGAGGTTTCAGTAGGGTGGTAGATACTCATTGGATACCTGCTTTATAAAATAACAACCAACGTTTGTTCAATGCCTTGTAATTGGCAGAGTGCCTTTAATATAAGTAAAGAATAGTATGCGTATTAATTTCCCCCTCCCTTCCATACCTGCCCTACTCAGGTTTTCTAGAAAGGTCTGAATACCAAAAGCATAGGATCTTTGTCTTAATTTTTAGGCTCAAGCTAAAAGGGACATGGAGCCGTCTTCTGGCTGAGTGATTCCAAAGTTTTGGTCTGTGACAGAGTTTTCACCAGTCTGAGGTAAAATAAGAACAATAGGGAAAATTTACCACTTTTTTTCAGAAAGCAAAATATATTAGAAGACATCTTTTGGGGGCAGGAGATGTGCTGAAATATTTACTAACTTATCCTTTTTCAGAGCTGATGGTGAGAGTAGATGGTAGTCAGGCTTTTAAAATGTCCTTATTTAGCAAAATTAAAAGTTGGCAACCTTATATTGGTTCCTCAAATTTCATTTTTTGAAATTTTTATTGGTCCATGAAATTCAAAAATTTTGCCTCCAGGCAGGACCATTTCCAAACAGAGGAGACTCTTCCTGATAAGGCCAATTTTGGGGCAGATTCCTGAAAACTTGAATTCTGATCTTGTCACTACCATCTTTCTCTGTGGATCTTTAGAATGTGATAAACCGATAAACACATTGAGTCTTTCTCCATTCTTACTTTGTGAGAGGTTTCTACCTCCAGGGTCAGGCCCCTGGTGAAGGAATGTGCTCTCACTTCCTCTTCCCGTTTGTCCTGAATAGCAGGGATAGCAGACTTTCCATCATCTGCAGGGCTTTGGGATTAGGCCTTGCCCATTCTTATTCCCAGAGTCATCTTTTGGAAATAAGGGAGGTCATCTTCTATCCTTGGAAAAGACCAAGAAGATCTGCGGATTGGATTTTGGGAACAGCGTGAGAAAACATGTTTTTAACTGGGTGGGTGAAGTCAAGAATATTTAAAAATCTTGATATCAGTTTTTGAAATGGTGGGTCTTCTTGAACTCTCAAGAATATAGGCTAAGCCTGGCACGGTGGCTCACACCTGTAATCCCAGCACTTTGGGAGGCTGAGGCAGGTGGATTGCTTGAGCTCAGGAGTTCAAGACCAGCCTGGGCAACATGGCGAAATCCCATCTCTACAAAAAATACAAAAATTAGCCAGGCATGGTGGCACACGCCTATAGTCCCAGCTACTCAGGAGGCTAAGGCAGGAGGATCACTTGAGCCCAGGAGGCAGAGGTTGCAGTGAGCCATGATTGCACCACTGTACTCCAGCCTGGGCAATAGAGTGTGACTGTCTCACCACCAGCCCCGCATCCCAAAAATAATCCAGACTGGAGCTTTTGTAAATGTGGAGGCTCCTGGGGGTATTAGAGTGTCTGAGTCTCCTACCTTTTGAGGATTCAGACCTGGAATTACAACAAATATGTGGGAAACCCCAGACAGGTCCCCAGCTGCCAGAATCTGAGACACATGGTTGGTGTGCACATGTGTGCAGACTTGTATGAGCAAAAGCTTTTAGGAAAAACTCAGTTTGAAACCACCCTAGGAATTGGACTAGGTGCTCTTTTTTGAGGTTCATTCTAGGACCCTTTTCCTAAAAGCAGATACCCAGGAGCTTTTTCATCTAAGAAAACTTTCTGATTTTTTTCATCCCATTTTCATGGCCTGAAATAAGAGCCCTCCTAGCCTAAGAAAGTGGTTGAGGTTCCTAAATTAGGGAGGTTGTTCAATTGCGGGGAGAGGGTGAGAGGGCGGCAGATTCCCGAGCTTTCTCAGGGCAAAGAGGTATAAGGAAAATGACTAAAGGGAAGATTAGGCTCTGATCTGGAAGACCAGGCCAAGGTGTATGAGATTTTCTTTTCCAGACAGTTTCTAGATAGTGATGGGTCAATCCAGCAGCATAGCCCTTAAGAATGGTGATGCAGGAAAGCCTGAACCTGTGACTGATGATGGATACCATGGGGCTGTTCAAACTAGCAGAGGAGAGAAGGAAAGAAAAGGATCCAAGAAGTGTAAATTAAAGATAGCTGCCACTTGAGGAGTGGTACCTTCTGCAGGGTAGACCCCTCTGTGCTTCATCTGATGGCTCCACCTAGGGTTGGGCAGATGAGTGATGGTGACAGGTAGTGGTTGTCTTTTCTTTCCTTTTTTTTTTTTTTTTTTTTTGAGATGGAGTTTCACTCTTGTCCCTCAGCTGGAGTGCCATGACATGATATTGGCTCAGCACAACCTCCACCTCCCAGGTTCAAACAATTCTCCTGCCTCAGCCTCCCGAGTAGCTGGGATTACAGGCGAGCATCACCACGCTCAGCTAATTTTGTATTTTTAGTAGAGATGGGATTTCTCCATGTTGGTCAGGTTGGTCTTAAATTCTGGACTTCAGGCAATCTGCCCACCTCAGCCTCCCAAAGTGCTAGCATTATAGGCGTGAGCCACCGTGTCCGGCTGGCAGTGGTTTTCTTAGCCCACCTCTGGTCCCCTCCAGTGGTGGCTTTCCCCAAGGAAGCTTTCTCTAAGGAGGATCTTGTCTTAACTTTGGATAGGTTTGGGACACAGCATTAGCGAGTACAGCTAAATTCTTAGAGATTAGAATCTCCTCTGAGATGTTCAAGCCAGAAGGAAGAAGTTGTTAATCATTCAGCATGGCTTTTCCTGAATGCAAAGACCAGCCTGGGCAACATGGCAAATGCAAGGTCAACAAGGATATTCCTGGACCTTTGAAGATGTCCCCCTCCTTATCATGGTGAGATTATGGAAAGCAATACCCGAACTTCAGGGCCAGCTTTGTCTCTAACTTGCTTCATGGTCTTGGGCAACTCAATCCTTCTCTGTGGGCCTCAGAGTCTTCATTTGTAACATGAGGGAATTGAACTTGATTGCCACCATCCTCTTTGTTTAATTCCGTATGCCTCAGGTCTCCATGTGATACACAGTAGGGCCTTTCCAAGAATTTCATGTAGACTTTATCACTCCAAGAAAAGAAGCATCCACGACCTCTTTCTGAACTGCAGGTTTATTGCCCAACAGTTGTACGCCTGTTGGAAAAGTGACTAAAGGTGGCAGGATGGACTAGGTATTTTCATGATAGCAGATCTAGGGTCAGAACTGAGAAGTCCACTTGGATGACTGTGCCTTAGAGTGAGTTGAGTCCATAATAATCATCAGTAAGTCCCTAAAATGTATGACTAGAGCCAAGAGATCTGAGAATTGCCCAGAATTTTTCACTGTTACTGACCAGGGCTGGTTTCCCATTTTAAAAGCCTCCTGAGGCCATGAAACAGCATCAGGAGAAACATGCCAAACCTGTTCAGCTGTGTGTTGATATGTTTGTTTCTCACCCTAGTGTCCCATCATCATCATCCCCCTCACAATTGGAATTCCTTCCTTCAATTCCTCATAAACTCAGAGAGAAGCCCCCCTTCTCTCACAGAGAACAGCCCCTCTTCTCTCTGTTTCCTCCACAGCTCTGTCATTTATCCCCTGGGAATGCCCCTAGGGAATAGGTGGTACGGATGAAGCCATGGGGTGGTGGTAGGGTGGAGAGAGGGCTGGAAGCCCAATGAGGTGGGGATTTGGGAGGCGTGTTTGGATTCTGTGGGCATGTCTATACCTGAAGTCCAACCAAGTAACACTTAGCCTCCGCCAGCTCTATTCAGCGTAGAAATGCAGCAGATTGCTGTAGGCTGATGAGCTGTTCTTTGAATCCTCTCCCCTGTCCCATGCCAACATGCATTCCCAGGAGCCAGATCCAGACTGCAGGAACCCACAGACTCTCCAGACTGGTGATGAGGCAAGTGCTTTGACTGGCTGTCAGCATCTTTAGCTTAACTCTGGTGACTCTGCTGAAACTGCTGTCTTCGGGAGCTAGAGAGGTGACTTGTATAGCTCTATACTTCATTATCTGAAATATTTGGGGCCTATGGGTTAGAATGGTAAAGTGGTACACATTGTTTATTACATAAAACCTTCAGTAGGGTCTGGAGCAGCTCTGTAATCAAACACATTAATATCCTGCAGCCAGACTGAGAGTGTCACATGAGTGGGGTAAATAAAGGCTGTAAAGAGTCTCATGCCAGTTCAGGTTGCGGTTTGCTTCTGTATATGCTCAAGTCAGGTTGAGTTTTGCTGCCAGTTAGGACAAAACTTTCAGTTCAGATGTTTGTAGGTTTTGGAATGCTATGAAAGCATTGTGGCTCTGGATTGCCTCATATATTCTTATAAGGTGGGAATTGGTCTTCCCATTTTACGTATGAGAAAGCTAGAGTTTAGAGAGGATCAATAACTTGTCCATTGACATTCAGCTGATGAGTGAGCTGAGCTGTCATTCCAATCCAGATCTGTCTGCCTGCAGAGCTAGGCTTTTCCTCCAAGGTAATACATCTTTAGAATGAATGAAGACGACTCAAGGGTGGGCACGGGGAGCTCTGACTTTGACATCTTCTCTGATTAGGGGAGTACTTTCTGGATATCTGATAAGGATCATTTATTGGCTTGTTCTTATTTATACTTTGACTTCTGTGATCCCAGTAGGCTAATGGCTCAGAAGAGAGGAAGCTAAAGTTCAGTCAATTTTGTGGCTTACAAGAAGAATCCAGCTGACTTTGTGGGGACTGTGAAAGCCAAGAACAAATGGGGTCAAGTTGGATTTAGTGAGAGATGCATCATCTGCAGTGGAAACAACCCCCATACAGAGCCAGTGAAATGCACAGTGCTTCCTGCTTCCCCACCCATTGCCTGACTGGAGAAGTGTTCCCTTGAGTGGGGACCTGTCTTGAGAGAAGGATTGTCCTCAACGATCACGAGCCCTGGGTAAGCTTGAGAGTGATGAGCAGCTTGAAACAGGGAGAATTCAATTAGGGAGTCTCTCTGGTCTTCATTAGTAATGTGAAAAAACAGTCAAAGGAAGCACTAATTCAATCTGCTGAAGATGCTGCCTACTTTTAACACATCATTGGAAAGATGGACCCTGGTCTGTGGTCTGGGCAATGGCATAGATATCCTCCCTCTTCTATCTTCTAAGTACTGTCAGATGGCGGCTGCCATATCTGGGTCATCTCTAGGTCAGGCAAGATCTGGACTCTTAATATCCAGGCACATGTGTCCATGGTGATCCTCTATGGTGAGGAGCCTGCGGTCAGTGAACTCCAAGCAGTAGAAGGGCTGGCCACTCTGGCAGGGGAGTGGCCTGTGCTTTACTAGGAAGACACCCATTAGGAAGCATGGTAGGTTAGTTTTCACAGGAACAAGGAACATCTGCTCCAGCCAACTAGAGAACAGATGGGGGGAAAATATTCTTAAAGAGGCCATTAGCTCTTGGAATTGGTGCCAGGCAAGTAGGCCTTTCTAAAGAAGACATGAGGGGGCAGGTTAAACCTCTTGGCCTGAGAGAACTGTGAGGCCCTAAGACAGTAGAAGACCCACATTTGCTTTGGAAAGTGCAGGAGAAAGAATGCAAGATGTTTTCTCCCCTCAATAATGGCTGCCCTCTGGGAATATGTCTCAAAGCTGTGTCAGCTTGTTGGCTGCCAGCTCAGAGCTCCCTGAGTCCTTCAGTCAGCAGTCCTCCCCTGCCAACTTCCCTATGGACCTTAGCTCACCTATATGACATACCCCACTTCTGTAGCCAAATCCCTCTTAAACATCCCAGGAGCTCTTCTGCACTGGGCAGTAGGAAGCTCACCTGCTTTCACTGACCCTCCTTTTTCTTCCTGTCCTCTCAGATGGCCTGGTCTCTAGGATAGTCCCCGTCTCCCAGCACCCTTTTCTACTGTCTTTAGACAAAATTCTCAGTGCTTTCCCTTCTTCCTCCTGTTTGCTTTCCTTTTCTTCCTCAGACCAACCATGTGTGCAAAGTCTAGATGGCGACTTTGGGTCCTCCAGAAGTCATCTTGTCCCTTCCTCTAGGATTAATTTGTGACTTCTGGGTACAAGTTACTGACTACTCAAAGCAGCTTAAGCCCCAGAGGGAATTTAATTATAAGGGTGCTGGGGTGTCTGTTAGAGCTCGAGGTCAAAGAAATGGCTGGATCAGAGGAATGGACTAAAAGCAAGAAGCTGAATGCCACAGGTATGGTCTTTGCGCCTCTCTGTGTGCTGGCTTGTTCGTTTCTCTCATGACAGAGAGGGCTTTCAGCTTCCTGGTTAGTCTATAGGAAAGAAAAGATGGAGAAGCAGCTCCTTCCTGTGCACACCACCAATAGCGTTGCCTGGAGAAGGGCTGATCTCTTTTTTCTCTCCATCTCAGGTCCCATCCCTGGGGAGGGATTTTGGCTGAGCTGAGATCAGGTGGCTACCTCATGTAACCACAAGAGTGGGGCAGTTTTAGGCATATGGTTATTTCTGCTGTAACCGTGGATCTAGGGATGGGGCCGGTTTCTAGAAAGGGGTTAGTACTTTCTATTGCACATTAGCCCTTCTTGGACCTCTAAGCCTAGGGGAGTCTGGCCTGGAGAGTTTACACACCCCAACTCCTTTCGCTTGGCTCTTCTCCTGCCTGGCATGAGGACTGGCAAGGCCTACCAAAGAGCAGGGTAGTCTGACTGAAGGAACCTGGGGCATGGCTGTGTGTCATTGCTATTCCCCATGTGCAGAAAAGACCTGGAACCTGGACCTTGAAGGCCATTCAGTCCCCGACCCTCCCCTCAGGTACCACTCTATCCTTTTAGTAAAGTCTTTCATAGATGATTTGATTGCTCCATTTGACACTGGGGAGTCAACATTGAAAAGTCTCGCTGTTGGAAAGCTCATTGTTTCTAAAATCACTCTTTCATGATGTAACTGAATCCATCCATCGTCTCTCATTCCATCTGGGGCTCACAAGGAAGACTCAGGCCCACCATTTTGGGACTGAATTAGTGAATATGAAACTATTTTTGCATGAGGAGACAGGGGCTTGGCCCAGGCTCTATGGGATTTGGAAGCATTTTTGACTGGCTGCTGCCCTTCATCGAAATGAACCCCTGAGGAGAAGAGACACGTATCTGACTACTTGTAGAAATGCCCAAGAGCACTCCTCTAGATTCCTGTTTCCCAACTACAGGCTCCATGGGACCAGAGCCACCTGTGAACCATGAGAAAGGTGTGGAGGGTCAGGCAAGTCAAGGGGGAGAGATATGAGGTGTAGGGGGAGGACAGCAAAGGGGTTCTAGACCAAGATTCCCTCTATCACTCGCATTGATGGACCTTGGGGAGGTTGGGCAATCAAAACCTGCAAAGAACCCTAAACCCTTTTGCATCTTTGATAAGAAACAGCTCATAGTTAGCAATGGAGAGGGGGACCGAATTTTAGTTCCTACATTTCTGACAGTTCCACAAGCTGGGGGGTTGAGACGATGATAACCAAGACTGCATAACAGGCATCGTTTTAAGCTTTTTATGAATATTAAGTCACTTAATCCTCACAATAAATCCTATGAAGTAGAAACTATTACTCACCCGCCATGCTGCCGATGAGGAAACTGAGGCATAGAGAGATTGAATAACTTGTCCAAAGTCCCATTGCTAGTATGGAGTAGAGTCAGGATTCAAATCCAGGCAGTGTGACTTCCCAGCCATCCTTCCTTTTCTCTCTGACCGATTGGGGAACCAAACAGTTCTACCCCAGGTGAACAGGAGAAAACACCACCTGATGTCAGCTCCTCCAGGACGGTGACCTTGTCCTTTCCAGCCATGTGCTAAGGCCCAGTGCCTTACGCCCAGCAGAAGTTCTTGTTGGAAAGAGGAAAATTAAAGGGGGACGAGGATTAGTCTTTATCTTGAGACTTTCCAACAAGAGAAATTTACATTTAGACATTCCTTGTATCCATGTATTTTCCTACCAGAAGGTAGTGTTTAGGAGTTAAACGTCACATCACAGACAAATGTTTGAGCAGGAGATTTTTCTTTTTAGGAAGAAAGATATGTTAGTGACTTTCTCCATCTGATTCAGACTTTATCTCTACCCTTGTCACTAAATTCTTTTCCTTTCTGTCTCCATGGAGCTGGTAGTTAAAAAAAAGAAATCTGGAGGAATGGGTACGGTGGCTCTCTGGTTACAGTGGTAATAGCCATGTTCCTAAATCTGACCTCCTTTCTTCGGGTCAAATTGGATAAACTCTCCATGGTGCTGCAGGCTTTTTCTTTCTGCTCCCCTTCACTCTGTGATGCCTCAAACCTCATTTCCGTCCACGCTCTCTGCAGACACAGAGTACTGAGGCTGGAAGGAGAAGGAGCGGGACAGGCAGACCCCACTCTCTGCTCTGAGTAGTGTGTGGGAGGAGGCTGGAGAATGGAGCACTTCTCTCTGATCCTGCCTGACTCTCTTGGAGCCAGAGAAGTGGGGGTGTCTCTGAGTGAAGCAGAGGGAGGGCCTGGAGGGGCTCAGGAGCTGGGCTATTTCTGTAACACAGAGCACATCTGCAGCCAGCCACAGAGAAGGTCAAACTCTGGGCGCACGGCTGGAATGCAAGGGGCCAGGCAGCTGGGGGGAGCTGTGGTTTCATCCTTTCTGGCAGCTTAGAGGGCCGCTGTGATGCCCTTTGAGGAAGGTGGGGCTACTCACAGCGAAGCGGGTGGAGCAGGGAGGGACTCCACCCTGGTAGATAGTGATGATGGTGGAGGGCATTGGAGGAGGGTAGGGGAAGGCATGTAAAATCCAAATGCCCATCACATGTGGTGGAGAGGAATTTAATTCCAAGGTGTGGGGGCTCTAATTCATGCTCTCTGTCATTTAAAAAAAAAAAAAAAATCAGGCAAAGCACTGTGTGAGAGGAAAGAGAAATAAAGCTGACACAGGAACAAGGAGGCCACAGAAACACATGCATGTGAGTGTGCACCAGTGTTCAGAAGTCCACGCAGGGAGGGGGGTACACTTACACTGTTCCCTTCCAAGGCCATATCTAACACACATATTTTTATCTGTAGTCTTTTTCTTAATGAGGACCATGCCCCGCCCACCACAAATTGTATAAGCTCCAGGCCCCCAGAAACCCAGATCTGTCACTGCATCCATGACACTGACACACACCCCCTTCCTTGGTCCCCTGCCTGAATGTCATGAAGCCCCTTCCTCTGCATGTGCACCCCGTAGCTTCTGTGCCTTACCCTCATCCTCCCGCATGCATGTGTGTGGTTTGGGGCTTCTTGAGTTTCCGTTTATAGTTAGAAAATTGCCCTGCTCTGGCTCTGGCTTTGTCACAGGAGGCTCGGTCTTGGCTCGGTCTGACTGCTGCTTGACCTTTGGCCAACCTGCCCTTGGCCTGGCCTGCTCTGGCCACCTAGAAGCATAATCTGTTGGTTTGTTTTCCTTCTCAGGCTGTGGGTCCTCCCCAGCCGAATCGAAGCCTCTAAAATGGGGCGAGGGTTTCAGATGGGCAGTCAGCCTTCGAAAGGAGCGCTTCCCTGAAGAACCAAAGGTGCTCAGAATGAGCAGCTCTTTTGTCCTATCATTTGCTGTAGGGGCAATGAGATTGCCTTTCACAGGTCCGGTGCGCCCCAAGGGAACAAGGACTTGCTACACACCTTATACAGCTGGATAGCAGCATAAGCACTAGAATTGTTGTTTTTTTTTTTTTTTGAGATGGAGTCTTCCTCTGTCACCCAGGCTAGAGTGCAGTGGCATGATCTCAGCTCACTGCAACCTCCGCCTCCCGGATTCAAGCAATCCTCCTGCCTCAGCCTCCCAAGTAGCTGGGACTACAGGTGTGTGCCACCACACCTGGTTACTTTTTGTATTTTTAGTAGAAACGGGGTTTCATCATGTTGGCCAGGCTGTACTTGAACTCCAGACCTCAGGTAATCCACCCACCTTGGCCTCCCAAAGTGCTGGGATTATAGGCGTAAGCCACCGCGTCCAGCCTAGAACTGGATCTTCTTAGTCAGTTATTTCTGTCCAGTAATGTTGACCCTTAGAATGGACTTACTTTCAACTATGACACACATACAAAAGCCCGCCTCGCAGTTCAAATTATACTAGGAACAGACCTCCCTCACATTTGAGATTCTCAGGTGTTAATTATTCTGGCTCCTAAGTACAGGGGAGAGGGTACTATCTTGATGCATAACTTCTTTAGGAACAAATTATTAAGCATCCATCTGTATGTGTCAAAGTGTTGAGGGGTTTTATAGTCAAAATTGAGCCATTGTCTCCTAAGGATAAACAGTCCAAGGCAGATGCAGACAGATAATGATTATTGGCATTTATTGAACATTTACCAAGTGCCAGGAACTTTCATAAATTTTTTACGGGTATAATCTTATTTACTCCTATGGTGAACAGATAAAAGGCCCATGTATTATCCCCTTTTCACAGATGGGAGAATGAAAGCACAGAGAGGTTAAGTTCCTCACCCAGAGTCCCTTAGGTAGTAACTGGTGGAGCCAGGATTGGAACTGGGGCAGTCTGACTCCAGAGCCAAAAATCTCAAGGCTAATGCGGATTCAACTCAATAAAAATAAACGAAAGGATTAGCTGGTAGGATGATGCATGAGAAGGGAATTTCAAGTTGCACAACTAACATAAAGTGGGAAGAAAGCTGGCTTTGGGCTGTGTCCTGGGCTCTAATCCCAGTTCTCTCACTTCCTAACTGTGTAGCCTTGGGCTAATAACCTGACCTCTCAGGTTCTTCCTCCGCAACAGCAGGACAGCAATACCTATCTCTGGGGGTTAAGCAGAGAATTCGCTAGGCTTGGGTAGGTGTTAATTTCCTTCTTTCTGTGCCAGTTGTCAAGTTTTCCTGGGAGGGTGAGGGGTAATTTGGGAATTCAAGGTTAGTTCTTATTTCAAGAAGAAATGTTCAACCAACCCTCCAATACCCTATCTTCTGGACAAGATTTTCTGCCATCACCACTTCCTCTGTATCCTCTCGGGACTGCCTGGAATTGTAGGAGAGACAGGCTGGAGAGAGAGAAGGGTGTTTGGCTTAATGCAGCTGTCAAGCAGCTGTCACCCTCTGGCCACTCTTTCTTCATCTTCTTTCTATCCTTTTAAAAACAAGGACATTCTCTTGCATAACCACAGTATAATTAACAGACTCAGGAACTTAATAACATCGATACAATTCTATTATCTAATATGCAGTCCATATTGAAATTTCACCAGTTGTCCTAATAATGTCATTAGAATCCAATTTAGGATCATGTCTCTTTTCTCTCAGTCTGGAAAGTCCCTCAGCCTTCCTCCATGTTCACGCATTGAAGTTTTCTTAAACAGCACAGGATCCTCTCTGGGACTTCCTGAGCCCAGTCCTGTCTTTCCTCATCCCTGAGCAGGGCTGACTAGAGTAAGGCGATTAAGACACTCCCCTTAGGTGCAAAGTGTAAGAGGGTGCCAAAAAACTCAGTAGTCAAGATAAATAACATTTCAGTGCAATAATTTAAAAATCAAAATCAATGCAAACATTTTATGAAGAACAAAATAGTAACATTCGAAATAAAGACAGGATCCAAAACAGTGCCACTTTAAGCCATATTGGAGGCTGAGGCAGAAGGGAAATTCCAGTAATGCTGGCCCTGTCTTCATTTGAAATGTTAATATTTCATTCATCATGGATTTTTAAGTTAATTTTTATTTCAAAAATATCGTATTAAAATAAGTCTTGGTTGGCTGGGTGTGGTGGCTCATGCTTGTAATCCCAGCACTTCGGGAGGCCGAGGCGGGCGGATCACCTGAGGCCAGGAGAGGAGTTTAAGACCAGCCTGGCTAACATGGTGAAACCCTGTCTCTACTGAAAATACAAAAATTAGCTGGGTGTGGTGGCACACGCCTGTAGTCCCAGCTACTTGGGAAGCTGAGGCAGGATAATCGCTTGAACCTGAGAGGCAGAGGTTTCAGTGAGCCAAGATCACACCACTGTACTGCAACCTGGGCAAGAGAGCGAGACTCCATGTCAAAGAAAAAAAAAAATTCTGATTACTGAGTTTCTGGATGCCCCTTAAACTTTGTGCTCCCTCCCCCACCCCCACAGAGTGGGCTTTCTCCCTCTGCCAGTCATCCCACCCTCAGAACAAGTTGGGAGAGAGAGGTGGGGCTCCATGCCAGGAGGAGGAAGGTTAGGGGACAGAGAGAAGAGGCGAGAGGGGAGGGGTAAAGAGGCCTGGAACGCAGCCGTGTGTCTGGCCAGGAGCTCTCTAACAGCTTCCAGCTGCTTCCACAACCTCCAGACTTCCGCCTTGGGAGTGGCATTTGGTTGTTTTTTTTTCCTGCTCTTCACATCAAATGTGTGATCTAATTAGACTTTGCATCCCTCATTTCTGTCAGTCTTCCCTGTCTTGCAGTGTTCCCCTTAGTTGACCTGTCCCGACCCTGTTTCCATCCATCCCGGTAGCCCCTCAGGTGCTGCCACTGGTGCGCTCCAGGAGCATCCACCCAGTGCTGGGTGAGCACCACAAAGACCAAGCCAGGGTGAGAGACACAGGTGTGTGTCAGCCAGGGTGAGGGACACAGGTGGGCATCAGCCAGGCCGGGGCAGCTCCTTGTAGCCCTGAGAAAAGAGCTTCGGACTGAGGTTAACAGACCCTGAGGTTAGCCTTGCCTCAGGTATATGAGGTGGGTTATCTCAGCCAACACTTCCAGCTTCAGGGCTTTTGTTTTGTAAAGTGAGGGTGGTACTAACACTTTTCTGCCTACCTCATAAGACCATAAAAGAACCAAATGGGATAATGATGACAGTGCTTTGCGAACCGTAAAGGATTTTATTTGATATTTTCCCTTCTGTCATATAACAAATAATCCTTTATTTTGATTAAGACCGTGTTCAGGTCTGCTGCATTATTTGATCTAAATCCATGAGAAGAGTACAGGCAGATTCAGGACCCATGTTCATCTCTGCCTGTAACCAGCATTTCTGTCAGACTAAAGCAGGTCACTAGGAAACCCTGCCCATTCCCACCCTCATTCCATCACCATGTAAAACATAATGGGTGTGCCCAATAATAGGAGTCGTCATTTTAATGTCTCAATTGAAGGCTTTTCTTTTTCATAGATTTATTGAGGTATATGATAAATTGTATATATTTAAAGGGTAAAATTAGGTGCATTTTGTGAAACCATAACCACAATTGAGATAATTAACATATATCCATCTCTCCCAAGTTTCTTCCTGCCTCTTTGTAATCCCTCCCTCCACCCTGGCCCCAGGCAACCACCGGTCTGCTTTCTGTCACTATAGATTAGTTTGCATTTTTAAGAATTTTATATAATGGAATCATAGAGTATATACTTTTATTTCAGGGAAGCCTGGCTCCTTTTATTCCGTATAAATATTTTAAGATTCATCCATTATGTCGCATGTTTCAATAATTCATTTCTTTTTATTGCTGAGTAGTACTGTGTTGAATGCATGTAACACATAACGTTGTACCCATGTGTTCATGGACATTTGAGTTGTTTGTAGTTTGGGCTGTCACAGATAAAGCTGCTGTGAACATCTGTGTACAAGTCATTGTGTGGACATAAGCTTTCATTTTTTTTGGGAAGTCAGTGGGTTGTATGGTGCATGGATGTTTAAACTCTTTAAGAAGCTGGGAAACTGTTTTCTAAAGGGGGATGCACCATTTATATTCTTACCAGCAGTATATGAGCATTCCAGTTCCTCTACCTTTTTGCCAGTGCTTGGTATGGTTAGTTTTTAAATTTTAGCTATTCTAGTGGGTGTGGGTAGAGAGAGCTCATAGTAGTTTCAATTTGCATTTCCCTAATGACTAATGATGTTGTCTTTTCATGTACCTTATTTGACATTTGTATATCTTTGGTGTTGTTTGCTATCTTAATACTAAGTTGTGAGAGTTCTTCATAGGTTCTAGATAAAAGTCCTATGTCCATTATATATTTTGCAAATATTTTCTCTCTGTTTATGGCTTACCTTTTCATTTTTGTAACAATGTCTTTTTTTTTTTTTTTTTGAGACAGGGTCTCACTCTGTCACCCATGCTGGTATGCAGTGGTGCCATCTTGGCTCACTGCAACCTCCCCCTCCTGGGTTCAAGTGATTCTCTGACTCAGTCTCCTGAGTAGCTGGGATTACAGGTGCACGCCACCATGCCTGGCTAATTTTTGTATTTTTAGTAGAGACGGAATTTCACCATGTTGGCTGGGTTGGTCTCGAACTCGTGACTTCAAGTGACCTGCCCACCTTGGCCTCTGAAAGTGCTGGGATTATAGGCATGAGCCACTGTGCCTGGCCTGTAACAGTGTCTTTTGAAGAGCAAACTTTTAAATTCTGATGAAGTTCAATTTATTGATTTTTCTTGATGATGCATTTTATGTCATTTTTAAGACATCTTTGCCAAATGCAAAGTCACTAAAATTTTCTCTTGTGTTTTCTTCTAGAAACCTTGTAGTTTTAGCTCTTCCATTTACATCTATGGTCCATTTTGAGTTAATTTTTTAATGAGAGGGTCAAGGTTGTTTGTTTGTTTGGTGTCATACCACTATAGCGCCATGTATTGAAAAGGCTGTCATTCTCCTTTGCATTGCCTTTATAGAAAAACCAATTGACCAAAATGTGTGGATTTATTTCCAAACTCTCTACTCTGTTCCATTTATCTATACATGTGTCTTTATGCCAACACTATGTTGTCTTGATAACTGTAGCTTTACAATAAGCCTTGAAGTCAGGTAGTATAAATTCTCCAAACCTATTCTTCTTTTTCAAAGCTTTTGGGTATTCTGGATCCTTTGAATTTCCATGTGAATGTTAGAATCAGCTTGTCAAATTTACAAAGATCTGCTAGGGTTGTGGTTGGGACTGTGTTATATCCACAGAAAATACGGGGAGAGTAGACAGTTTAACAATATTGAGTCTCCTGATCCATGAAAACAGTATCTGTCTCCTTTTATTTGGATTTTGTTTAACTTCTTTCAGCAATGTTTTATAGTTTTCAGTGTATAGGTCTTGCGCATCCCTTGTCAAATTTATCCCTTAATTTTACACTATTATAAATGGTGTTTTAAAATTTCCTTTTTTCATTGTTTGTTGCCAGTATATAGAAATACAACTGATTTTTCTGTATGGACTTTGTATCCTGAGCCTTTCCTCCCTTGCTTGAAAATTCAATTTAAAAGAGCAGGGACCTGAAAATATCAAGGGGCAGGGCATTTGCATGACATGATAAACATTTACAATGGCTCTAAAAACATGAGCATCTTTCTGTCCTAAGTCATAGATCATTTCAGTAGCAGCCCTACAGTAGCTGTGCCTGTAAAGGATGGGAAGGAGGGTTGGTATGGTAAATTCTGACACTACACAAGTAGAACACCTCCAGATCTCTGGGATACTCTTGAGGGTGAATGGAGCAAGTGGGAATGCAGTGCAGCCCCTTTAAGGAAACTGGCCAGCCAGCCAACTGCGGGCTGCTAGGAAGGCAGCCCAGGAGATAAGATAAGGCCCCCTGGCATGTTTAAAGCAGGGTCCTGAGCCACAGTGGCTGGGCTACTGATAGGCAAACAGGAACCAGGGGTGATAAGGAGGAGGTGCCAGCTACTAAATCCAGGCTGGCAAGAGGAGTAGCCGCCAAATCACTCCTCTGGGGCCTGAAAGGAGAAAGGGCTATTAATTGTGGGTGTGTAGGGAGAGGGGGCACTTGTATTCTCTGTATATCCCATTTATGATCATGGTGAAAAAGAAAAATCCTACTGGGCTGTACTTAAAGGCACTCTGTTTCACATAGAGTAAATGCTCAATAAATATAGGCTTATTGAGTTCCTTATGCTCTAGTGAGATGCTCTGATATGGGATTTAGAGACTACCTAATTTCTTCCTCAAATGAGGAAAATCCTGGCAAGGACTTACTCTCACAAGCCTGGCGCTGCTCATTTGCACGCATCTGCATAGATTTGCATGTGTCCTACTTGTAGATACTTTTAGATTTCCCCCAAATCAGTTGCCTATTTTTAAAGGGATAAAGAGGGAATTTATCTCTTCATGTTCTTGCTCACCTTTCATCTGTATCCTCCAAAGATGCTAAAATAATTTCTGCAACTTTGAACTATAAACAATACCTGTGGTTGCATAGTTTATGCAGATAGAAGCAATTCTTTGCCTGATGATGTGTTTCTCCTCTTAATTTCTATTATAATTCCTAGTTCTGCTCTCCAAACTTCTGAGTGGGACAGAGAGATATTAAGGTTAAAAAAAGAAAACAAAAAACCCTCTAGCTGAACAGCCAGAGGCTCAAATTGCTTAGAAAGGAATTAGTTCACTCTACCTGGACAGAGCAGTTAGAGGCAGTTTCGTGGATCTGAAGACCACCTTCCCACTGCTTCCCATCCCAGGGCTAGGGATGCTGTGACTATCTTTGTCTGCTCTCCTTCCTCCAGGAATAAATAAAAATATCATCCCTCCCCCAGATCCCAGCTCCTCTATTGGCCCGCCAGGCAAATATTTCATAATGTGGGCTCATCCAATTGGGCATCGTGCCAGAGTCAAGAGCCTCAGGTTGCGAGTGTGCTCCAATCAGGCGGGGTGGCCTGGGTGGGACTAGAGGGCTCTCCTTCTCCACATGGGAGGCGGCAGCATTACTCAGGTGGATGGCATCCAGGTGGGAGTTGCTACTTTCTCAGGGCAGAGTAGAAGGGACAGGGCTGTCCATCAGCCAGCTCCGGCTGGCTGAGGCAACCCAGCACTGAAGGGGTTAAGGCCAGCCAGCATGTGTGGCTGTTAATGATTGCTACCCACCAGGGACCTGGTGAGTATTAAAGGAAAACCTTCTCCCTATTCCTCAGTGTGAAAGGAGTCAGGACTAGAGGCAGCAGATGGAACAGCAAACAAGAGCTGGTGAGTAAGTGGTTATCTGTCTGGTCTATGTTTGTCTGAGTAGCTCTGGAACAGAAAAAGGAAGCCTAGATATACCCATTCCATCAGCTAGAGTGGGCTTTTGTTACAACCAGATACAAATTCGCAGCTTGAGACCAGATTCCAGTATCATTACTATGTATTAGAAGGAAATCTTTAAAATTATCTTAGTCCAAGGGAGTAAACTACTCAGCGAGGAAGCCAGAGATACAAACCATTGTCTGTCCTGATATCAAGACAATGGTTTTGTGTGGACCTGAACACAAAGCTGGAGCGCTACTCTTCCTCCCTCTCTCTGAGCCATTGTCTCCAGAAAGGGGCTCGGTAGCTCTAGGCAGAAGCAGCGTCGGCCTCTCTTGTGGGCCGATTTCCTGGATGGGGCCACGGAAGGAAGGCGGAGGGGACAGAGCCACAGGAGACTGGCATGGCTGTGCTCCTGGTTTTAGCCTTTTACTTAGCAGAGTCAGGTGTGGTGAGATGTAGGGTAAGACAGAACCTGGCGGGGGTGGGTGCAGAGAGTTGCGGGGAGAACTCTTCACTCCTTAAGAAGACAAGGTTGTCAGTTGAGAGCAAAACTGAAATCCAGGAAGAAAGAGAATCAACCTTTTGCATTTAGATTTCTACTGCCCCCATTCCCTCAACTTCCCCTTCAGGTCCCTCATCCCTTCAACCTCCAAAACATTTGTGCTCTTTGACCCTGGCACCTTCTAATGACAGTTTTGTGCAGGGGGTGTGGACAAGAATTCCTTGGCTTGGAGGAGGAGGTGGGCGCACTGGCTTTTCTCAGCTGATGCTATCTCTCTCTGTGTGTGTACTCATGAATGCCCACGTGGTTTAAAAAAAAAAAAAAAAAAAAAGGAGGGAGACTGTCACCAAAAAGGAAGTGCTGACTTTACTCTCCTCCTGCCCCCAGCTAGGATCCCTTTTGTTCCCTTGCCTCTTTCTTGGGAGGAAAGAGATTCGATGACATAGTGATGCTAGGTTGAACCTAGGGAGGAATTCGGGGCCCTGGAGAGCCTGTTGGGTAGGAACAGGGTGCTCCGTGTGCCAGTTTTGAAGGCAGATTTGAGCGATAAGGTAAACCCAACCCCCTGGTGGCTTTCAGTTGTGGTGCTTCCTCTGGCTAGGCTGCCCATGGGCAAACAGAAACCGGCACAATAGAGGGAAGGTGTCAGTCACTAGACCCAGCAGGGCGAGAGCAGAAGCAGCCAAGTTTCTGGGCATTTGAGGCCAAGAAAGAAGGGGAAGTAGAGTATAGGAGAGGAACGGGGATACTTGTGTTCTGCCTCATATTTGAGAGTCAGCCACAAATGTGACTAGCCAACCGCCATCGCTACACTCCCAGGAGAAGTGTGCTGGGATCGTTATTCCCAGGCAGGAGGTCCTCACGGGGGATGCAACCTGCGCAGTTGCTCCACATGCTTGGTTTAATGCTCTGCTGTTGCTGTCTTGAAATCCTTAAGTTTTGCACAAGGAGCCCTGCAAATTGTGCAGCTGGTCCTATTCCCAGGCCATCCAGAAGCTGCAGCTGCAGAATAGTTGCTCATATACTCCAACCAGTGTAGGCAGGCTCACCTGTTACTCAGGTGTCACTTACAGAGGCCGGCTTCTGTCCTGGCTGGCACCTGTGCTGCATCCTTTTCTCTTTCCTCCTCTCTGTTCCTCTCCCAGGGCACTCTGTTCCTCCTTGTTACAGCCTCCATGCCCAGTCTTTCTTCACAGCTGCTGCGTGGCAGGACAGGGCAGGAACAGCAGTGTCCCTTGTCTGACTGCCCTGTCTTCCTTCTCAGGCCCTCTCTTGTCCTTATCTGGGCTGTAGCCAGCATGGTCTCTACGCTAGGTCTAGGCCTAGGAGCACCTCTTCCTTTCCCCTGATATTATCTTCCCTCCCCTCTGTAAGCCCTGGTTATCAGTGGATGCTCTCTGGCACCTGCTTCTTGCGATGTTTGCTTAGGAACAGGTTGTTTTCCTGTGATTTCCATAGGATCCAGGTCTGGATGAGTGCAGGGTGAGGAAGAGGAGGTGCAGGGAATGAAGAATCCTAAGCCTGCTGTCCTTGGTGGTACTTCCTCTACCCTGTCCTCCTCCATGCCAGCTCCTCCTGCTCTGGACCAAATGGCTCCACAGAAGACTTCCCTTTCCTCCTCCTCCCACAAGCATCAGCTAGAGGTTGGCCAATCCAGGAAGGAAAGGGAAAGCAGGAGGGAGGAACAGGTCCTCTGTGTCTCTAGCCTCCTCCGCAACTCTTCTTCCTTCTCCAGCTCTTCTCTCCTGTTCTTCTTAAGCTGCTGGATGACCTTTTCCAGTGTTTCCCACTAGGCCAGCGCTGTTAGTAATGATACTTTCAAACCATGCAGAAGAGTCTTAATGCATGTGATTTAAAAATAATGAGCCTGGCCAACATGGCGAGACCGTGTGTCTGCTAAAAATACAACAAATTAGCCAAGCGTGGTGGCCCATGCCTGACATTCCAGCTACTGGGGAGGCTAAGGTGGGAGAATCGATTGAGTTCAGGGAGCAGAGGCTGCAGTGAGCCAAGATTGCACCACTGAACTACAGCCTGAGATACAGAACAAGAACCTGTCTCAAAAAAACAAAAATAAAAACAAACAAAAAACCAAAACAACAACCAAACACAACAAAAAGCACAAAAAACGAAAACAATGGATTTTCCAGATTAATTTGGAGTGAACTTTGGAATATATCATTTTTTTATTTTTAACTTTTTGTTGACAGCAGATTTTCCTTTCTTTTTAGCTTAGCTTAGGACTATGAGGGAACTTGTATTTACTGAAGACACTGAGCTCACATCAGCTGGTGGAAGGATACACTGGCTTAGAATTGCATTTCATAGAATTCAAAACTGGAAGGTGGCTTAGAGAACATCTAGCCTGGTGCTGTCCAGTAGAATGTTCTACAATGATGGAATGTCCTATGACTATTCTGTCCCATATGGTAACCACTAGCTACTGTGGCTCTTTAGACACAGTGAAATGTGGCTAGTGTAACTGAGGAACTGAAATTTTAATTTTATTTAATTTTAATTATTCAAAATTTGAACTGCCACATACGACTAGTGGCTATCAACTTGGCACAAATTTAGGATAGTGCTATTTATTTTATTCCCTTATTTTATTAATGATTATAACATTAGCCACTACTAAACAACTGGATGCGCCAGGTGTTCTTCTAGAGGTTTTAAATATGTGATCTTATTTAGTCTTCCCAGCAACCCCAGTATCGTTACATGTTGCAGGTGGGGAAACTGAGACCCAGAAAGTGACTTGGTACTGGTTAGTTATCAAGACTCCTGACTCTGAGACCACCGGCCTTATCCTTTTCCTTAAGGACAATCCACACGCTGTCCATTCCTTGCCATCACATGCCAGCTTTTTTCACAACTCTCCAAATCCCTTTCCAGATCTCCCTCTTCCTCTCCGGGATGTCAGCGGAGCTCACAAAGGATTGTCTCAGTCTGCAGCAAGTGCTCTCCTAGGCACAGTAGTTTTCTGGTTGGTTCCATGGTGGCCCTTGTTCCTAGGCTCCCTTTGGATCCTCCACCAGCAGGCAGCAGTGCAGGGATATCGCTCTGCCCTCAGAGCCCTTGGCAAGCTCCCCATGTTCAGGGGAAGTTCTGTGTTCAACATTTCCCACAATCCACCTGCCTCTAGCTTACCCTATTACTCCCAGTCTGAGAGAGAAGATCAGCTGAGCCCTCCTTGCAGGCCAGAGGCAGAATGGGTCTCCTTGGGCAGGTGAGGAGCAGCACTAACTTAGAGCCTGCTGTTGGCCCTCAACCCTTGTCATGCCACCTTCCAGGCGGGAGGCTCCTGCTCTCCAACTCTAGCTGGTTTACTGCTTTCCTCTTCCCAAGGCAAAGCTTCTGCTTTGTAGACTCTTATCAGAGTCTGGCTGGCCAGTAGGGAGGGGAGGGACAGGAGGGGGCATGAAGCAAATGCACCGTGCATACTGATCCCCGCGAGAGGGATTTGAGGCTGAGCTCCTGTCTCCTTCAGCCGCTATTCAGCATCCCAACCGGAATAGCACGTGCCCCCTCCTCCAGGCAGTGGTGAGCCTGCTGGCCTGCCCTACAGCTGCTGCATCAAACTCAAACAGTTATTCAGTTCCCCTGTGTGTGAGGTGCTGGGCAGGGGCACAGCAGTAAAGGCCAGGCTGTGGACAGTGTGTGTGTGGCTGCCCTTCCAAGCCCCACATCCAGGCAGCTGTTGTCAGACTAATGTTTATGGGTAGCCCCCAGCCCACATCACACACAGTCCCTAGACCTGTAGCCCACAGATGTTATCAGTGAAAAGGTTTGTGGCCTCATTACTGTGTTCTTGGAGCAGACCTTGAAAAGCCGGCATCTCCCCCTGAACCATGAAGCTCTCTCCTGCTTTCCCAGAGATGAGGAGCTCAGATTGGGTGCATCACAGGGACAGAAAGAGGGAAGCCCCAGAAAACTCCAACTTTGACCTCTCCTGTCACTATAGCTGGGACAGTGCACCTCCGCTTCCCCGATTCTGAAATGGGCCTTCCTTGCCTCCCTCCCAGTGTAAGGACCAGAGACTGCATGAGTTTTATTTTTCTCTTTGTTCCATATGCCTTCAGAGCATCATAACCTTTCTTCCTCTGCTGTCTCGTCCAGTGGGAGATTTGTGTTGTCTACTGAAGAAGGCATCACTCAATACCTTTGTTTCCCTTTTAAAATGAGAAAACTAAGAAACCAGACAGCTTGATTCTCAAATTGCTGGATTGGGAACCAAGAAGGCACTGGTAGCTTTTGATGATGGGGAAGGAGAGAAATCAGCCAGCTTCATAACTCTCCAAACATCCACTTTGTAAAATTCCTTTTGTGGGGTGGGGCAGGGTGGGATTGCTGCTCTCCGTAGGACACCAGAAGCAGATCTGCTGAGTTAGGGATGCAGAGACACGGTTTCAGTGACCTTCTGTAGACCCGGTGGTGGACAGCTGGGCTGCCTCAGCCTCTGAAGGGCAGGGGTTTGAGATTCAACTCAGAGCTGGAAGGGGGGTGGGGCATAATTAATTATTGCCCTGCCCTGTTACCCCTTGGGATCCGTTCCACATTGCTGGCTGTCAGGAGAAGGCAACTTGGAGGCGAGGGGGCTGGGGCCTTTTTTCTCTGCTTCTGTCTGGCTTAGCTACTGAGGAAAGGCTGAGAGGAGGAAAACCCAGAGCTGTAGGCAGCTGCTTCTCCTTTGAATTTCCCCTCTCTTTAGAAGGGAACAAAACAAGAGCACACAGCACAAGGAGGAGCTCCAGGGAGCTGGATTGCCCCAGTTCTCCAAGTTGGGTCAGGGTGAAGGAGAAAGTGTCTCCCAGTCTGCCCATGGCAGCTTCTGGTGGTAGAATCTCAGTTCTCCGCAATTGGAAGACACTTCAGTGTTGAGACAGTTAAGGTCTGGCTGTACCCGGGAATGATGTTCAATAATTCATCAACCAGAAAGGACGTTGGACTGGAGTCTTGGAGGGCCCTGTGGTGCCAGGCATTAACTCTTTTGTCTCTGGGTCATGGAGATGTGAGGAGGTCTCAGGCCCTGGCCCAGAGGTGGAGCAGGGACACTCGAGGGACTTGGGGGAGCAGCTTTTCACCCACCAACATGGAAGAGCTTCAGTATTTGAATCACTGGCATGGTTATGCCGTCTACTTTGGTTGTCTTCATTTTTCAGAAGACAAATGGAATTCCATAAAGTGAAACAACAAGTTTAAAGACGAACCAAGCTAGGGTGGGAGGTCAGAATGAAGTTCCCCTGTATGATCTCCATGTTTTCCCTCATGCACACACATGTGCGTGCACACACACGAGCTCGAACCCATTACCCTGATTGAAGTACACCTTGCCCTCCTGCCCTCAGCCTGCCATCTTAGGCCTTCCTATCTCCTCTCATAGGAATAAGGGACCACCCAGGCCCAGAGCAGGGGCTGGGAGACACTACAGTGAGAGAATGGGGGAAGGAGAGCACCTGGGCTGGAAGGGAAGAAACCTGGACCTAGCCCCCTGATTTGTGATTTCTCTCCCTTGTCCATGGAGCCATCTCTTCTATCTTCTGTCTGTGGTGGGAGCTGGGCTCACATAGAACATGCCCAGCCTTCCATAACCGCCCATAACAGGTTTGGGATGGGGCTGGGGGTGCGGTGAGGATGGGCAGAGTTAAGCAGGAAAGGGACCAGCATGGGTCTTGTCTCCTAGACATGCAGCTGAGTAGCTTAGGACGTTTCAATAAACTGGCTTGCGGCAGAGACGTACCATCTTCTTGACACTTTGGAAATAACTGTGGCATCACAGTGGGGGATGAGCAAGGGCAAAGAAGAAAGGCGAAAGCAAGTACAAGGCTGGGTGACAGCCACTGGCAGCTGGTCTCCAGCACCCAGAGAACTGGTATTTTGATCTTCAAGGAGCACATGGAGGAGAGACAGTGGGTATCGTTGTTTTTAGAGACGGGGGTCTTGCTCTGTTGTTTTTTAGAGATGGGGGTCTTACTCTTCTTTTTTTTTTTTTTAGAGATGGGGGTCTTACTCTGTGTTTTAGAGACAGGGTCTTGCTCTGTTGTTTTTACAGAAGGGGGTCTTACTCTGTTATTTTTAGAGATGGGGGTCTTGCTCTGTTGTTTTTTAGAGATGGGAGTCTTGCACCTCAGGTTGGGGTGCAGTGATGCTATCATAGTTCACTGCAGTCTCGACCTCCTGGGCTCAAGTGATCCTTCTGCCTCTGCCTCTGAGTAGCTGGGACTACAGATATGTGCCACCATGCCTGGCTAAGGCAGTGTTGTTTGGAGGAGCTCCTTCCTACCTGCAAATACTTAGAGGGGCTGCCAGGGCCTGACCCTCTTTGACCTCTTCTTTATGTGGCAGCAATATGTAGGAAAACAGAGAGCTTCAAATGAAAAGTGGCTAGGAAAGTGTATTTTCTCCTGGAGATGGCAGGGGGAGCTTCAGGAATCAGGTGCATGAAAATGGCTGGAAACATAAACTGAGTTGGTTTTTAATTGGGACAGGATGCTGGAGCAGATAAGCCTCCTTGAAAATAATGATGAGATCCAGATGGGGAGGCACAGAGCAGGAACCAACCCTCTCCCCACCTTCCCCTCCTCTGTGGCAGCAGCAGTCCTCCCTGGAGTGTGGACAGTCTCGGCTTGGAATTTGCTAGCTAGGAGAAAGAAGGAAGTGGGAGGGATGGGACCCCCTTTCCACTTGCCTTGCACGCAAACCTCTCTCAACCTAATGAGCTGTAATGCTGGAAGCCAAGTCATCCTCAGGATGGGGAAGCCAGGCCAGGGCTAATTCTTTGTCAGCAGATTCTCAGGAGCTATGGAAATGAAGCAGCTTGGTGTACAGCAGATAATCAAGAGAGGCCCAGTGGGTGGAAGGAGTGGAGTATCTCTCCAGTCGTTCAATATTGATCACAGTGGGGTTCCAGGCATCCAGCCTGGGTGTGTGTGTGCACGTGTGCACATGTGTGAACATGCATGCCTGCAAAAGATCATGAAACTTGGATTAATTTTGCCACTCTTGACAGTGTAGTGCCAGATATACTGCATGTGGATGCTGACTCTCCAGGGGGATGTTTGGAGATGAAACAATGCAGTGTTATCTCTATGTGAGGTGCTGTAGGGGCTGAGGATGTCTCTTGAACTACAGGAAAGCTTTAAGTAGGTGCAGAGACAAAGGCCTGGAAAATGGAGAGGATCTGCTTCTTTTCTTTGTAATTTATTGGTCTTGGGACTTCCAGAGTGCCTGCCCCTGGCACTCCCAGCCCATGCCGCATACACAATCTTCTTAAGCCTGGGACTATGTGTTTTTCATTTTTTCGCTCCTGCATCTGGCGTATTTCTTAATTTGTTTTTCACAGCCATTATCTCTTCTGCATCAAATGGTCCACATTTTGAAAGTTTACAGCTATTATTTCATAGAGTTAGCATGTGTGCTGGTGAAGCGAGCACTAGTATTTCATATAGTTAGAAGGTACCTTATTTACACATGAGAAAACTAAGGGCCCAAGAAATAAAGTCACATTGCTAACTCAGGTTGGATCTTGGACTGAATGTTTGGTCCTGCCATATTTGTTCCCACTGACGGCACTGCCATCAGGGCCACCCTCATAGTGCATAAGTGACCACCAACTAGACTGCTCTGGAGTTTAGGACTGCTTCTACCTCCACCACACGATCTCTTTTACCACCTGAGATTTTCCCTTCTCTTGGGCGGAATTTGAGAGGTCCATTTGGATATGTATTCATAGATTCATAATCATTTGTCCTTGACAAATGGAAGCCTTTCGACATCCCAAAAGGAAGGAGAGAGGAAGGAGAAAACGGATTACCTATCGTTTCCCTTTTTAATGTTCTGCCTCTTGTAAGTTCTTCTTGATGTCTAACTAAAATGAAAATCTGCCATACTGTGCAGTTTGTTGGCAAAGGGAAAGAACCCCTGCTAGACATTCTGTGTGCAGACTTAATTCAGAGGATTTCGGAGCTCTCGATGAGCAGGGGAAGCCCCAAGCCTGCCTTCGTTCCTACTCCCTCGTGCTATCTTTACAGGGCATAGGAGAAGTAATTTAACTTGCAGCTTAAGCAAAGGCTGTGGGAGGCCCCGGAGCTCAGCTTGAAGAGAAAGGGGATATTTTTGCCTTCTAGAGGAAGAAAGCTCATTTTCCCAAAGCACCCCTACCCCCTCCTCCTTCTGTGCAGATGAGCTTAATTTTCTTCCCCTCCTACTGAAGGTGGATCAAAGCCAAGCTATGTATTCAAGGGGGAGATAGGCAGGGAAGCTGAGTGAGGGGGCGAGGGGGCAGAAGCAGAGCTTCTCTCATGGAGAGGAAGTAATTAATTTTAAGAGAGAGCTAAGATAGGGAAGCCCTTGGTGATAGAATGTCAAACTCCAAATGCAGGTGGTTAAAAATTAAGTCAGGGCTGGAGAGTTTCTATTATTCATTCATTCAACAAATATTTATCGAGCACCTGTTTTGTATGGGCAGGAACCTCAACTGGGCATCAGGAGAGGGCCCAAGAAACTGGATTAGGGACAGGGAAAGGAAGCGATCTGAAAACCGAGGCCTCCTCTCACCAGGATAAATCATTTGCAAAAGTCCCATGAAATAGCTGAATGTATTGACCTTCTGGATTTAAGATTAAGCTATATAAATATCAGCAGCGGTTGACCCCAGTTATATCGTACCAACATGTCTCATTATGGGTTAAATAATAATGTTGTCCATTTGCTTTTCCATTCACTGATGACATTATTCCCCGATAAAGTTCTTGCTCAATCCAAAAAATTAGATTAGCCCCTTCCTTTCAGTGTCTGTTGTGACATCACAGAATTGCCATAGCAACAGACTGTGATGTCAGCAGGCTGCCTGGTGCTGCTAAAAAGAACCACGTTGGTCAAAAAAGGAATCTGTCATGTGAAGACGAAATGGAATAATATAGAAAGCCAGAGGAACTGAAACGTGATATCAAAAAGAGCATCTTGGCAGGATAAGATAACAGTGGGTCTGGAGCCTCCTTTGCTAGAACTCTTTACAGAAAACCAAGGAACTTAATGAGGATTGATTGGAGAACAGACTTGCCTAGAAGCAGGGGGATGGCAGTGATGTCCTTCGGAAGGCCCTCGCAGTCCAAGGATCCTAAGACATGAAGGACAGTAGGAAAGGGGGAGCGCTGACCATCTTTAGCCGCTGAAGAATTCAGGGGAATTAGCATCGATACAAACCTCCTTGCTTCTGAGCAGATCTGACAGTCACCAGCTGGAATGTATCATCTCGTGTCTGGGAAGATTTTCAGCCATAAACACACAATGACCCCCTCTCAAGCCCCATTTGCCGCCCTATTCCTCGCAAGCCTTGGGAGGAAGCTCTCCTTTAACGTTGCCTGAGCAGTCCCATCCCAGCCACCAGCTCTGGCTCCACAACGTCCACGCCCATCTGGTCGACTTGCTTCTCATCTGTAGGACCGCCACACAGGGAGGGAAAGCAACCCTGTGCTGTCCGAGGGGAGCAAGTCGGAGGGACGGGGGCAGAGGAGCTTCATTCATTATGCTCCTGTCCACACAGAAGAAGGCTGGGCAGGCTGACAGAAGGGAAAGGAGACCTGCTCAATCAATCTCAGCTTCTCAGCAGCGGCAGCAATAACAGCAGATGAATCTGGAGCTTCATTTAACCCTTATGCCCACAGGATCTGAAGGATCTCTGAGAAGCAAGTTGATTTTCAGCTTAGGAGCCTGTGTTGTGAGTTGGGAATTGGGGAGGCAGGAGGACTGTCTCCCTACAGGTCGGGCTGGCATGAGTTTCAGCCGTGCAGATGGGAATGCAGCCCCAGACTCCTTCACCCGCCCAGCTACTCTGTGTCCTTAGCTCACTGAGGTCGGACTACCTGGGAGTGCTACACCTGCTCCGTGTATGTCTGTCTCTCTATTTCAGCATTTTCTCCTTGGGGAGCTGAATGGGGAGGATATCATCCCCTCCTTGTTTATTCTGCCTCCAGTCCTCTGACCAGTAGCATTCTGGCCGAATACAAGGAAGCCACAGGCCTACTAGGGCACCTAGGCGACCCCTACCACCACCCAAGGAGAGTGCCCTCCTGGTTCTCCAGAGCCAGAGCCAGGAGGAGGGGGAACTGCCAGAGTCTCTGCCACCGATCGCTCTGCATCTCTGCCACAGCCTTACCAGTTGGACCAGAGGACTTACTTCTCAGAGGCATGGTAGGAGCAGGGTGGCCGGCGGGTCCTCTGAGGCTGCCAATCTGGGGACGGACCTGCCAAAAAGATGTTGAAGTTTCGGGCTGATCGACGGGTCAGGTAGGGATTTCTTCCACAGATCATGAGCCAAGTTGAGTCAGAGCAAGCTGAGTTGGCAGCTCATCCTGCTTGGATCCAGGGGCTTCAGAGTAAGGGGTCTGCTTGAGATGACCTGGAGAAGGAAGCATAGTTAGGTCAATGGTTGCTGCATTGCAGTGCTTGTGAAGGGGAAGCTATTTTGAAATTGGTAGTGCCGGGATAGAATGAGGACGTCATTTGTAGAGGTTGCTGGGTAGGAAAGTCTGGGGCTAGGAGAGATGTGCCATTCCCTAGAAGTCTTGTGATGGTTGGCAGCAGACTGTGTGTGTACGCTTCTGTGTGTGTATATGTGTGTGTGTGTGTGTGTGTGTGTGTGTGTCTATGCCAGTGCCTGCAGGGAAGATTCCAGCAGTTATCATCGGGAACACGCAGAGTAGAAGGAGACTGGAGGGTCAGGGCAGGGGGCGGGTGCCCTGCGCCACTGGGAAAAAGCAGACAACTTGACACCTCAAAGGACACTGTAGTTGCCGCAGACTGCTTGCCCCCCAGACCACTAGATGGGACAGAATCAGGGGCAGACAAGGGTCACCGGAAACAGTGACCCTTCCTTGCAAAGATCCCCTGTGATTAAATGAGGAGCATGTCCTTGTTGGACCTGGGAGGGAGGTGGGAATAAAGTTTGGGAAGTAGGGAGTGGCTTATCAACGTGCTAGACTCAGAACCCAGGCCCGGTGGACACGCGCCCGATTTTGGGTCCTGACTGGCAAACCTGAGCTGCAAAGCCCAGATTTCCGCACAGACTGTAGGCACTGCCTGCTGTGCTTTTATCTCCTGCATGTCTTTGGATTACATCTGAGCGTGACAGCTTTGGAAACTGAAAAAAACAGTCTTTGATATTATCTTTAGCTTTAGCAGACAACCCAAGGGTTGGGATGTGTCCTGGGCTATGGAAAGGGGGCCCCCAAAAGGTTATTTTCCTTCTCTGATGCAACTGAAGGGACTAAGCTAAGATCTCCTTCCTCTGCTGCTGGCTGACCTGCCACTTGTCAAGCAGAGCTGGCCCTTTGCTGTGGATGTGCTTGAGTGGCCCAGTCTCCATGGCCTCTGGCCTAGTGCCTGCTTCTTCCGGTAGTTTGGCACCTACGCTGGGTTCTCACAGTATTTCTCAAGAGCGATGGGCGACGAGGCCCTTAACTCATCTAGTCCCTCCACTGGCTGGATGCTTGAATCTCCACTGCTACATTCTTGTCAAGTAGTCGCAGCTTACAGGATCCATCTCAGGGGTTGCCATTGCGGCTTAGACCTGCTGCATCAGCCCCTCTGCGCTCTGTCTGCTGCCTTCCTCCCCATCTCCCTTGAGAGCCTCCTTGGGAACTCTCCTGACACTCAGCCAGCCGGAGGAGCCACAGCAGGTCTTCCCAAGGAGCCTCCACGATGCTGCTCCCCATCTGCCTCTGCACTTACCCCCTGACCCCCCAACCCCTGGTTCCTGCTCCCTTCTGCTTCCTGGCAGGCCGTCCTCACAACACCCTGCCCCTTTCCTGGCCGCAGCATCCCTTAATGAGATTGGACTGTTGAGCTACCACTGACCTTCATACCTGACAGCCCCTGAGGTCTCAATGACATCAAGCAGCCCTTGGACAGGAGACCCTGAATTTAGAGTGTGGGTGGGTCCAAGCCCAAGCTCAAGAATGGAGTTTTTCGAGCTCCCATTTCCTTTTAAGAAAGAGACACAGCATAAAGCAGGAGAAGGAGAAGGAGTCCAAGGTCACAAGAAAGTTTTTTCAGCAAATAATGAGGGAGCTTTTTTTTTTTTAAATGTGGCTCACCGGCAGGCTCTGTCCCTGGGAGAGAACCTGCCACGCATGGGGCCCTGATGTGCTGAACTGGCTGTTGGAAACCCTCTTCCCCACACTTAGGATAAGCATTGAAAGAGTTCGGTGTGGCTTGTTTCCAGCCCCAGAGAACTTTAGTAAGTAGTTGGCACTGACTCGTGAGAGGTGACCAGGTTTCATTTCTTCCTTTCCCCACCCCCTGCCCCCATCCTCGTCCGGATGTCAGCCCAGGCCTCCCATGGATCCCCCTGGAGGACAGAGGCACAAGCTCCTTACATGGTCACCTGTCCCTGTCACCACCCAGGGTCTGTCCACATGTTGGTTTTTGTCTCTGCCTTCTTCGTCTTTACCATGACTCTTCTGTTTTTCCCTCTACAGCCACAATGAAAGACGGAACACATTTCTACACCCAGTGACTGGCCACGTCCCAGACGAAAACAAAACATTTGACTTGAAAATGTAAGTGTGTCCCCTACTTGCTGTTTGGCCTTTCTGTCCTTAACCACTACCATCCCACCACCTCCTTGCAGATGGAAAGCAGAAGGCAACGGGGAGGGGAAAGGAAAGCAGAAGGGCTTTGCAGTCAGTCACCTCGGTTCTGAGGACTGGAAGCATCTGAGACCCATCTGGCTTGACACCCTCATCCACTTTTCCTAGGGTCTAGCAGAAGCCAGGTTGGCGTACCCCGCAGGTTGAGCTGATGGAGTAGAAGACAGGTGTGAGGCTGGCATAGCACCCAGGGGCCTTTGAGGGAAGAGCTGAGAAAATCTGATATGATCATGAGAGCCAAATGCTAATTCCTCTCACTGTGGATCCTGGCTCACCAAATGAAAGGAGAAGAAGAGAAAAGAGGATTAATTAATCTACTCTCATAGGCCACTAGGCAGTTGTGTCTTTTAAAGTAGAGGAAAAGGATTTCTGGAGCCCCAGGGTCTAGACTTTCAAAATAAATGTCCAGGGCCGGGAACAGGTGGCTCATGCCTGTAATTCCAGCGTTTTGGGAAACTAAGGTGGGAGGATCATTTGAGTCCAGGAGTTTAAGACCATCCTGGGCAACATAGTGACATATTTTTTTTTTAGTGTCTCTCTAAAAAAAATAAATAAATAGAAATTAACTGGGCATGGTGGCCCATGCCTGTGGTCCCATCTCCTCTGGAGGCTGAGGTGGGAAGATCACTTGAGCCTAGGAGTTCGAGGCTGTGGTGAGTCCTGATTGTGCCACTGGCTACAGACTGAGTGACAGAGCATGACACGGTCTCAAAAAATAAATAATTGTCCAAGGTCACTGGCATATAATTTCAGAAGGGTTGAAGGAGTGGCTGAGGTGACTGCTCAATGGCACTCAAGAGATCTAATTTTGTGTTGATGCTGAAACAGTGGGTGGCAGGGTGTGGAAAAGGGATGGGTGGTTTCCATTGTTTCTTGGCTCTCACCAATCTCTTTTTTCTGGTCGACTTGAAATCAGATCAGCCTTGGACATGTCCAATAAAACAGGTGGGAAACGCCCGGCTACCACCAACAGTGACATACCCAACCACAACATGGTGTCCGAGGTCCCTCCAGAGCGGCCCAGCGTCCGGGTAAGTCCAGCCCTCAAAGCAAGCTGTTGGGCTGGAAATGTCTTCAGTGCATGTTTAGTGGAATCTCTGGGAATCCTAGGAAAGCGTAGCCTGTCCAGCTATTTATGCAGGCTCCAAGAGTAGGCAAGGTGACCCAGAAAGAGAGTGGAGAGTAGGAAGGGAAGAGGGCTCAGATCAGAACCTCGTAGAAGACCAACATCTAGACCAGGGGTTCTCAACCTCAGCACTGCTGGCAGTTGGGGTTGGATGATTCATCGTGCTATGAGACTGTCCTGTGCATTGTAGGATGTTGAGCAGCATTCCTGGCCTCTGCCCACTAAATGCCAGTAGCGCCTCTTTTCCAAGGGTGACTATCAACAATGTCTCCAGATATTGTCAGGATTTTTTGTCCCTTGGGGACAAAATCTCCCCAACCTCATTGAGAACCACTGGTCTTGAAGGACAGTCACGAAGGTCATGGAGATTGAGAGCTCAGAGAAGGGGGAAGGAAGGAAGAAAGCCCCAGGAGAAGGAAATCTAGAGAAGAATGTTGCAAAGAGGGCCAGGAAGACAAAGGCTGAAAGTGTCCTCTGGGTTTAGCAGCAATGTGGTCACTGGGGACCCTGACAAGGGCAGTTTGAGTGGTGTGAGAAGAGCAGAAGGCAGGCTGGAGAGGTAAAAGTGGGGATGGGAGAGGAGACATAGGAAGAGCATAGTGTAGAAACTGCTCTTCTAAGGAATTAGACAACAAATGTTAATATATCATCACATAATGGAGCACTTGCCAAAAATTAAAATGAACTGGAGCTATATGTATTAACAAGGATAAATCTTGAAAATATAACGTTGAGTAAAAAGCAAGTGGCAGAATATGAGAAATATGATATCACTTATGTAAATGTACAGACATGAAAAGCAGTACTACATATTTATAGGAACATCTGTAGTAGAAGTGCATAAGCATGGACAGGAAGACTAATTTTGGGTCAGTGGTTGCCTCTAGGGAGGAAGCAAAGGTAATGAGACTGGTGAGGGGCTTGAGGGAGTTTTAGCTCCAGTTGTCTTGTTTTATTAGGGCAAAACAACATGAAATGATGATCATTGTATTATTCCCTACTTTTCTGAAATGTTTGAAATACTTCAAAAAAGTGTTTTTAAAGACACTTGACTGTGACGGGAAACGGAAGGGCAGGGAATGGAAGCTAGAAGGTAACTTACGCAGGACTGGAGGGAGGTTTCATTTGTTGGTTTTGTTTTGTTTTAAGATTTCAGAGGTGTGAGGGGAATGGGCCAGTAGGTAGTAGGTTCGGGAGAAAGAGGACAGCCAGTGAGTCACATTTCTATGGAGATGGAGAGAGTCAGATGCAGAGGTGCTGTTAGACTGGATGGGGAAAAGCCATCTCTTCCTGAAACTGCATTAAAAGAAGGCGTGTGAGGCTAGGGAGTGGGTGTCTAGGAAATTAAAGAGACTCTCACATGATGTCCTCAACTTATGCAGGAAAGTAGGAGGCAGGGTTTTCTGCTGAAAGGAATGGGGTGGGTGGGGAAGCATCAGGTGCGGGGCTGGGAGCTTGAAAATACGTGATACAGGTTTGGGGAATAGGAATGATGGTCAATGAAGGACACATGAAATGTTGCCCTATACTTTCAAAGGATCATCTGGGGCAGTCGAGTGTGATTCTATGCAGCCCTAAATCTGCAGGTTTGCGTGGTTTTCCTCCAGCATGCTCATAGCCTGGCTGTGAGAGCAGGGAAGGCAGGTAGTTGGATTAGCCTTAGTTTGCCGAGAAGCTATGGCAGAAAGATAGGAGGCCAGGATATTCAGGAGTTAGTGGGAGGTTGCCTGGAGTGGTAAACTATGGGGTGGCAGCCTCTAGGCCATGGAGAGAGGGGGCAGAATTATGAAAGAGTTGGACTGAGAGAAAAGGGAAGGATTTAGAGATTTGCATAGGGTTGTGGTGACTTCTTTCAAAGGCGAATCTCAGTCATTATATGTGTATTTTTGTTAGTAATGTTCAGATAATAATTTTATTTCCCAGTTGTGGGAGTACTTTATAATAAAGGCCAATTTCTTCCTTACTTCCTTCTACAAACAGTTGCTGAGTGCTTATTATGGCTGGACACCTTGCCAGTTCTAGTGAGAAAGATGAAAAAGACAAAATTTCTCCCTGCAAGGAGCTCATGGTGCAATGGAGGAGATAGAAAGCTGCACTGTGACAGGTTTTAGGCAAGGGGTGTCCAATCTTTTGGCTTCCCTAGACCACACTGGAAGAAGAAAAATTGTCTTGGGCCACACATAAAATATGCTAACACTAACAATCTCTGATGAGCTAAGAAAAAAAAAATCATAATGTTTTAAGAAGGTTTGTGTCGGGCTGCATTCAAAGCCATCCTGGGCCGCATGTGGCTCACGGGCCATGGCTTGGACTGTACAGATGTGTGGAGAGTAGTGTGCAGCTAACCACTCAGGGGCATCAGGACTTCATGGAGCGGGGGAGTCTGCAGCAAACTTTAAAGCATGAGTTGGGATTTGACTTTGGCCAAGGGAGGATGGGTCCTCCCCCAATGCCAGGGAGCACGCTGTGAAAGGCACGAGAGGATGAGAGAACCAGAGGCAGGGCCTGTCTGGTGAAGGGACAGAAGGTGGGTGACAGGTCCTGCCAGATCTCACAAACCTGTCCTTTGTGCTGTGCTGAGGAATCTAACCTCTCTCCTAAGTGATGAGTGCAAGAGAGAAATAGGATTGTTTGTGTTTTGGAAAAAAACCTTAGTTTGTTGTAGAGGGCAGACAGTAAGAAGTGATGGGGACCTTTAAGACAACAATAGTGGAATTTGAGAGGGAAGAGCAGATTTGAGAACTATTAAGGAGACAGACTCATCAGCCCTGTATACACTATTGCGTAATGGAACAGAGGAACGAAGGACCCATGGAAGATAACACAGAGTTCTGGGGTGGGTGGCTAGGTGGCTCATAGTACTATTCACCAAGATGAGAAGTACAGAACAGGCTTGGTTAGAAAGAGAATGAGTTTGGTTTTGCACTTATTTAATCCTGGCCAGACAAGCAGGTATAAAATGGGTTGAGCTGGAAGAGAGGTCTTGGCTGTAGCTTAGGGAGCTTTTATCATATTACTCATAGTGGAAGCAGTGGGTATGGATGAGGTAACACAGGCATGATGTAAAAATGAGAAAATAAAAATAAAATAATAAACGTGTGATTGAGGCCCACCAACACTTGGAGAGTGGAAGTAGGGGAGATTGAGAAGGAGTGGCCACAGACGGAGGTATTGAAAGGGAAACAATAGTGTTGTAGAAACTCAAAGAAGAGTTCCAGGAAAGTCAGAAAGGTTATGACTGCCCAATGCTTTAGAGTGAGTGGCTTAATTCCATAACAGTGCAAGAGCCATTTCAGAAAATAGGTAGAGGAGGTTTAGGAGTGATGGAAGGAGAGAAAGTTGAGACTCTTCCCAGGAGCCTAGGACTGAAGAGTAAGTAAGGGAAGGTATTACCTCACAGTGGACCTTGGGTTATAGTGTTGAAGGGAATTTGGGTATGTGTGTGGCATCATGAGAGAGAGAGACAGAGACACTTTCAGATGGAGAGACTTGAGTGCATTTGCTGAGGAGAAGACATCAGTGGAGGAGGAAGCATCAGAGATATATTTGAGAGGAGATGATCGGTGGAGCTAAGTCTCAGAGGACACACGGGTTAGAAATGTTAGCCTTGGAAGGAGGGCAGCACCTCTTCTTTTGACACTGGAGGGGAAGAGGCAAAGATAGTGTAAGTACAGTCATTTTCTAGGTAAAAGGGTGTGACATTGAGGGAGTGCATGTCTAATAGCCTCGAATTTCTCTGTGGAGGAGCAGATCCACTGTGGGGACCTCCCTCTGGGGAGGGCAGAGGCAGGGGAGGTAGGGGGGCTGGGAGGATGGTGAGGGTGTGGAGTGGAGCTGCCATCTGGTGCTGAGCCTCCTGGGATTGGGACTGTGGCTCTGTGGCAACCTCATCTGTATGGCAGTGTGATATTTTTTTTTCTCCGACAGCACCATAATCTGGCTCTCAGTGCAGGGAGAGTAGATAATTTGATTCATTTGGAGCGCTGTATTGAGTTTTAGAGAAGGTGAGGTAGGAAGACAATAGATGGGGTTTGTGAGAGCCCAGTTGATATACTCCACCATGGGGCCTAGGCTTTGTAGGGAAGTAACGAAAACTGGGAGGAGCTGATGGATCCAGAAAAAAGGAGAATTGAGGAGCTGGGGACCTCAATGGAGTAGAAAAGCTGGTATTGAGTTAATGGAGTGAGAAAGCCCAAAGGGTGGAATGTTGGGATCAGAAAGCAGCAATCCTGGAAGTGAAGATGGTAGCAGTGGAGGGGCTTGGGGTGCTGAGAAGACTAAAGGTGTAGACCTGGGAGCGTTGCTGGAGTGCAGGTGGAGAGTGCTGGAGCTGAGGACATCAAGGCTGTATAAAGTTAGGGCATTGCTGGGTCATGCTCCTGAGCAAGGAGATTTTCCACGGTGATGCAAGACAGAATGAAGAGGAGGACTAACATCAAAACCCTTAGACTCTGAAAGAACGATTGAGAAGCGGACAGTGATGAGAAGGATTAAACAGTGGGAGATCAGGCAGTGGTGCTTCCAGCAAGGTGGACTATTGCCCGAGTGTGGAAGAATGACAGTGTTCACGTGGCAACACAGAGCTAGAACATCCGTCTCTCCTCGCGGCTCCGTGTTATGTTGGGCACGAGACGACGCACGGGACCCTCAGAGGACGAGGATGCAGGGAGTTAACTTGCAGAACGCACTGTGGAAGAGAGAGGGAGTAAGGCGGCTGGGAGTAGGATAGGCCAGAGTGAAATTGGAAATCTTATTATTTTCACCTCCAAAAAAAAAACAAAAAGCTGTGAGACAGGTAGAACTATTATTTTATTTTTTTGGAATTATTATTTTGAGCCCTATTTTAGAAATGAGAAACACTGCCAAAGAACTGGAAGGCCCTGCTCTTGAGTTAGTAATAGATCCAAGATTCACACCTAGGCCCCTTGGCTTGAGGGCACCCCGGGGTTAACCCTAGGGAGAAGCAGCTCTAGCAGGGGTGGCTCCCTTGCAGATAGAGCAGGAAGGAGGAGACTGGGGACCTAGGTCAGCTTCTCTTTCTGCCCCTAGGCAACTCGCACAGCCCGCAAAGCTGTCGCCTTTGGCAAGCGCTCACACTCCATGAAGCGGAACCCCAATGCACCTGTCACCAAGGCGGGCTGGCTCTTCAAACAGGTGAGGCCACCCTGCTGTTCTGGCCACCGTAGCCTCCACCTTTTCCTCACAGAATGAGGATTCCTCTGTGCCTATGACAGTCCATGTATTTTTTTGGTATGTCCTCCTGCTGTCTCTGTGAATGAGTCTCCTAATTTTATAAAGGCTCAGAGAAACTGAGTATCTTCCCAAAGTCACACAGAAAAATTTGTGTCAAACTTGGGAACCCAGCCCGTGTCCTGATGGGCAGATGCAATGACCTTGAAACATGCTGAGTCCCTAACCCCATGGAAACAACCCACTAGCTCCCCAGCAGGTCCTGTTTATTATGGTGGGGGGTAGGGGTGTCTCCTGAAAGTCTAGGGTTCACAGATTGGCACCAGATTGGCCTTGCCGCTATCCCTGCCTGCCCTTCCACTCACTCGTTCTGCCCATCTCTTGCCCCTGTTCTCCTCCCCAGGGGAGGCACTGAATGACAGAACTGGAAGGTCATAGGCAATAATCTAATGTCAGTTCCTTGCATCTGAGGTCTCCAGGGGTTGCTGCCGTGCATTAACAGCAGAGCCGCAGCTAGGGCCACGACGTCCTTATAATTGACATGGTGCCCTTTTCCCTGCATTTCACCTCCTCTTCCACTTCCAGCCTGCGGCCCTCACATCTGCCTCTCCCATGTCCCACAGGCCAGCTCCGGGGTTAAGCAGTGGAACAAGCGCTGGTTCGTCCTGGTGGATCGCTGCCTCTTCTACTATAAAGGTGAGCTTGGCCCTTGGACTGGCAGGGATGGCAGGAAGCCAGGACCCACCACTCTTTCTCATTCTGCCATATCCCCAAGCTTGGCTTTGGATGGGCACCGGCAGGGCAGATCTCCTCACTGTGGTCCTGGCACCAGTGGCAGCAGGATAAAAACAAAGCTCACTTGTTCACTCACACACTCACTCACTCACCCATTCAGTTCACATTCAACAATGCTTGCTAGGTTTCAGGCAGAGTTCCAGCGATACACTGGGTGAACAAGGTGGTCATACGGCTGGTGAAATCCTGGAGGAATGGGGAGAAAGGACAAGGACAAAGAGGAGGAGGTCACTAGTCACTACTAGCAGGTCACCTACTAATTGGAGCTTGTGTGTGGCCTTTCCTCCTGTCCCACTGGAATGCACAGTCCCATCTGTGAAGGCAGGAACTTTTGTCAGTGTTGGTCACTGCTGTATCCACAGCACCCAAAACACTGCCTGCCATTTAGTCGGTGCTCAGTCAATAGTGAATGAGTGAACATAATATCCTCCAGCTTCACCTTCTCTGCTGACCCCAACACCCTTTCCCTACTCTCTATTTTTAAAAGTTGTGCCAAGGCAGGCTGAGGGCCACCAGCAAGGGTTGAGGTCAGTGATGGTGGCGCCATGTGGATGCAGGGGAGGAAATGGGTGTGAGGGATGAGAGAAGAGAGGGTACAATGATTATGAAGCAGGAGAGGCTCTTTCCTTCACTCCCTTGGCCCAGGAGGGCACAGCCCTGATTTCCAGGCCTCCTGGGAGCAATTCAGTGAATCATTAACTTTGGCAAACAAAGGTTGTACCCAGTGACCCTGCAGAGCACTGCTGTCCCTGGTTGCTGTATTGCAGCCACCTGAACCCCAAGGAGGGAAAACAGGAAGGGGCTGAGCATACAGAGTCCAGTCCCAGAGAAAAGGCCAAGACTCAGGGAGAGGAATCTGCCCAGGCCTAGGACCCAGGTGCTGAGCCTCCAGGATATTGGGCCACAATGGAGCCAGAGTGGGAATGAAACTGAGAGGAAAATGGGAGTCTCTACAGAGAAGAGACTTTGGGAAGCAGTGGGGGTAGAACCTCAAAGAGCTGAGAACCCAAAGGCTCAGGACACACCAAAATGGAGGTCACTGTTCACCAAGAGATGGACTCAGGACTTACCTAAATGCTGGCCTGGACTCTGCCAGGCAGGGGCTCGATCTCTGGAGGACAAGAGCCTCAGTTCTCCTGAAGGCAGCCCTGGGGTCCAACCCTGAGTGCCTCCTACTACTCTGGTTTGCCCCTTCCTCTAGGTACCATGCTGGGGTCCAAATAGAGAAGCTGATCTGTGGGCCAAGTATTGTGTAGATGTGATGAGTAAGAGGAGAAGCAGGGCTTGAGGAGTTTATAACCCTACAGAGGTTTCTTCTGAACCCTAGCTGAAGGCTTTTCAGAGTCCTCAGCCTGGGGAACAAATAGCGATCCCAGGGAAGTGGGGAGGGCCTTGCCATGGTCTCATAATTGTCCCCCCACTGTCCCACAGAGCACTCCCCGCCCTTTCTTGCCTCCTGCTGACAGCAGGGGGCCCAACTGGCCAATCCATCAGGCTCGTTTGGAGATCCGGGATGAATTATGTAATAGCTGGACTGTTAGAGCTCCAGGCAGGGGTGCCTTTTCCTATGGAGACATAGAACCTCAGCGGGGATCTGCAGCCGGAAAGGGCAAAGCAGGCTCTGAGTGACAGGGAGAACCTTAGAAAGAGTGACCCAGAGGCACCAGAGAGCAGAAGGTGGGACAGTCCACTCTACAATGATCTGTCCCATCACCTTGTTACATATGTCACTGGTGGGATGGTCTCGTTTAGCGAGGCAGGATAGATAGGAGAGTGGTCAACAGTGCTAGCTTTGGAGTTCACTTTTTGTGTTTGAAGACCAATTTTATCCCTTGTTCCTTAAGTAACCTTGGATAAATCATCTAATGTCTTTGTGTCTCAGCTTCCTTACCTATAAAATAAGGGTAATAATAAAGGTAATAATAGGACCTCTTCATGGGTTTGTTGGGAGGATTAAATCCATTAAGGCATTTCACTTAGAACAGTGCCTGAGCTTCCAAATATCAGCTGTTATTTCTTTGTTTATTTGTGCACTAGAAGGCGAATTCCCTTAGGGTAGGCACTATTTCTCTCTTATTCACCTCTGCAGTCCCAGTGTCTGGAACAGCATCTCCAGGGCCATCACACTCCCTAACTCCAGGGAGTGTCCTCTCAGAGCATGTGTGGTGGCCCTGAGTGCCTGACAAATAGGAGGTGAACAATAAATATGTATTGATATTATCAAGGAGGGGCAATACAGTCCTCCCCACCCCTGGTGTGCGTGCACACACACACACACACACACACACACACCCCCTTCTTGTGCCTCTCTCCCTGACAGATGAGAAGGAAGAGAGTATCCTGGGCAGCATCCCCCTCCTGAGCTTCCGGGTAGCCGCAGTGCAGCCCTCAGACAACATCAGCCGGAAACACACGTTTAAGGTCAGTTGGTCTTCCCCTCCCAGGGCAGCTGGGGGAGGGAGGCCTGCTCTTCTACAGCCTATGGGAATGGAGAGGGGCCAAGAGCCGTCACCCTAAGGAATCCCAGGTGGTGATGGTGGTAGCAGTGGTGGTGGGCGGAGGAGGGGGAGTAGTAATGGCCCCTAGACTCAGCACAGTCTCTTGTAAGGCTAGAGCAAGGCTATGCTGGGACCTTCCTCCTCTCTTGGGGGTTGGGTGGGCAATTCTCCCAAGAGTGGGCCAGTAGAGATGTGTTTCAGCAGCACCACAATTGTTACTGGGGCAGGAATAGTTATGTTCTGAGTCCGTGGACCTTTTGCCCAGTGCCTGCCCCTGGGAAATCCCTCTGGGCAGAGGCAGGAGCTGTGGCTGGTGGGTTCTGCGACCTTTTCTGGAAAGGCTTCCTCCCCACCATGGTTTCAGCAAACTGGACCTACCTCCAAGTAAAACTTACTCAAATTTCAGTCTTTAGTGAATATTAGGAGTTGAGTTTCATTCCACAAGAGCTGCACATCTCATGGAGAAACCATTTGAGAGAACAAGTGCGCAGGAAAATGGGCCTTTCCTGCCTGCTCAATATCACTGCCTTGAACCCCTGGGGAGCCACCCGTTAAAGATGTGCCTGCAGCTGGCTCGTCCTAGGCCAGTGTTTTTCCACATTTAAAAATTCATGACCCATCAAAACCTATAAAAATCTCATGCCCTTTTGTATTTTGTGATGCAAAAATCATAGGTTCCTTTTCATTTTCCAAATATAAAATTATAATATCAACTACACATTGTCTGGCTACAAAGCCCTCTCTGCCCTAATTGACAGCTGCTGTCCAAGACCCTTCAAAGCTATGATGTTAGATGATGGGACCCGTAGGTCACTCCTTGAGCTTCCAGAGCCTTAGAAGAAGGGACTCTGTCCCTTCCTGTCCTTCAGGCTCCAGTCACCTGGCCACGGAAAAAGGCTGGGCAGCATGCACAGGGCCCGCTACAGGGATCAAGGAAGGACTTATTTGGCACATAATTAGTTTCCAGCCTCCTGGGGTCTTGTATGCCAGAGGTGTGAAGAGAATGAACAATTAATAAAACTCTGACTCCAGGGAGCCAGTTCTAGCTGGGGAAATAGGAACAGGCTGTTTAACCAACAACAAGTAGTCCTGTTATACATAGACACACACACACACCCACACACACAATCAAACAGCCTGTCTCACCCTCCCCACCAGACCTGTGCAGAGACACAGACACGCTCCAGCTCGGAGCTCTGCCAGCAGCAGGCGTGAGATAAACATCCCCGAGTGACTGACACACTCCCCCCACCACAGATCCCAGATATCACCTCTCTGCCCACCAGCTCCTCGCCTCCTTCCCCTTCACTGCACTGCCTCTTTCAAACCTGACTCCGAGGGCTGTGCTCAGTGGTCCACAAAGGGTTCTGATTGTGGCTATTCCATGGCCCTTCCCCAGGGAAGGGAGGGGAGCTGAGACAGATGGGAGGCTTGTCCTGCTGTGGCCACCGAGCAAAGCTCTTGGATGGTTAAGAATGAGCCAGGAACTGTTCCTGCCCAGGCTACCGCTGAATGCCTTAACTTCTTCCTAACTCGGCCCCACAGAGGCTTCGAGGGCTTTGCCCTGCTGGGACAGCTCCCTCAATTCTCTGGCCCCCTTTCATAGTTCCAGGCCAGCGCCCCTGCCCACTCCCCATCAATGGCCCTGCCTTTTCCCAGGCCCTCTGCCTTCCCCTGTCACAGCACTTGTCCTTGTGCCTCTGCTCTCTCCTTGTTTCCCGTGGCATGTTTTGTCCCCCAGCGTGACTGTCAGCTCTTCAAGTGCAAGAGCCTGTCTTTGCCTTCCTTGTGACTGGTGCCCCCACCGAGTTCTGCACACACAGGCTGCTCCCTGGATGCTCATTGAATTGATGAATTCATTTGCTGCCCACTCCCACCCACCCCAGGACACACCCACGAGCCCTGCCTGTGTGTCTCCTCTCTACAATAACCCTGTGTTCTCCACCCAGAGGACTTGCTTGGGCCTCTGGTCTCTCTACCCCCGATCCTCTGCCCTCTTGAGGCTTCACTGGCTTTTTGTCAACACCTCCCCTGCCCTCTCCCACACCTGCCCCAAGCTCCGCCCACATGCTAAGTCCTCTGCTGGAGGTTGGGGACCAGAGGAAGGAGGCCCACCCTTGCCTCTTGCTGGGTAATTGTTCCTGTCAGAAAGAAATTGAGGGCTGGGGACAGGTGGAGGCGAGGTGGGACCAGCTGCAACTGAGGAACCTTTTGAGCATTTAGAGGGTATGGTTTTGACATCACTGCTCAGGGGAGTCCTGAGGCTATCTCGACCCCCAGAGACCCAGGATTTAGGGCTCAAGGGGTCAGAGGCTGGAGTAAGGCTCACATCCGAGACTCTGAATCACTGCTAGGTGTCCCCTGTTGAGTGGGCTAAGTCAAGCTACTGAGGATCTCACCGGGAAGTATGCTGAGGTCCCAGAAAGAATTTAGTCCTGTGGCCTCTTTTCCCTGTGGCCTAAGAACTTTGAATTTCACCAGGCAGACCCTTTTCCCATGAAATAGATGCATCAGTGAAGGCCAGAGCAAAACCACAATTTGTCTGCAGTTACAGAGCTGGTCAGGAGCAGAGCCAGGCTTAGCGCTGCGATTCCCTGACTCACTCTCCACCACCAGCCTGAATTTCCCTGGTGCAAGCTCTCCACTCCCAAACCCTTGGTAGGCAGAACTGGGCATTGCTGGGTGCTGCCATTCCCAGGGGAGACACAGAGTAGAAGGGGACAATCTGAATATCCCCCCTTCCCTGTGCTCCTCACCATTTCCTGTCACGTCGTCTTCTGTCTCTCCCTCTGGTGTTTGGTTGACCTGTTCTCTGCTTCTCCTCCTTCTGACCGCGTGAGGACCCCTCCTCTGGACAGGAGCTCTCTTCTGGGTTCCCGCCCGCAGTACCTGCTCACAGCCGCCAACTAGGTAGTGTGCCCCGTCTGTATGCCAGTGTCTGCTTTGCATGCCCACAGAGAGGGGCTTGGCTGTCTCTCCACGTGAAGAGACAGTGCTAGCTTCTCAGCAGTGAAAAGCTGGGGCTAAGATTGGCATGTGCTCAGGGGTCCTCTCCCCAGACACGGGGTCATTGCCTTTGAAATCAAACATGGAATTTGCCGGGGAAGTGGGTGTGATCATTGTCCCTCCTGCTTTAATTACCCCAGGTGGGGCAAGTAGGCTGACCTGGTTATTGGGCTGCCTAATGGTGCCCAGAGAGCCAGCCAAGGTGGATACCTGGGTACCAGCTGGAGCCCTTGGGGTAGCTGCAAGCTGCCCTCCTCACCTTGCTCCCGAGCTCCGCATGGGGAAGAGCCCCAGGTGCAGGGAATGGCCCAACTGACTGCCCATTCTGTGGGTGTTGGTGTCTTCTCCCAACAGGTGACTGTGTGCTGGGTGGATGAGGCCGAGGCCAGCTCCACGCACTGCCTCTCCCCACAGGCCGAGCATGCCGGGGTCCGCACCTACTTCTTCAGTGCCGAGAGCCCTGAGGAGCAAGAGGCCTGGATCCAGGCCATGGGGGAGGCTGCTCGAGTACAGATCCCTCCAGCCCAGAAGTCAGTGCCCCAAGCTGTGCGGCACAGGTGAGTGCCAGGGAATTGAGTGTGGGGATGCAGGAAGAATTAAGAGGGGGAATGGAAGACACACCCAACTCTGGGTCATTGCTAATCCCAGGGTGCCTCCCTGAAGCCCTGGAGGATGTGTGAGCCGACTCCTTGCATCCAGGCAGGAGGCCTGACTGAGTGATTTCAGAGCCTGAAGTCTCTCTTCCCCTAGCCAGCTCCCCCTCTACTCTCTGAGCTGAGGGAGGCCAAGAGAAAAGCCAGGTTCCATTGGGGCCTGGCCAGGAGCCAGAGGTCAGTGTCATTTGCTGGTTTTTCTCAGCTGTGTGTGTTAAGCACACCACTTTTGGAGGAAAATAAACTCAGGTTTGAATCACACCTTGTCCACTTGGCTGCAGCGTGACCTCAGTGCAAGGGACTCACCCTCTCTGAACCTGAGGTTCCTCTGCTCAAAAACCAGCAAACATAACTCTATCTCAGGGTTGTCGTGAGGCTTACACAGAGTGCGTGTAAAACACTCGACATGCAGTAAACTCTTAGCATATGGCCGCTCCCATCGCCCGCCGTCACCCACGGTCTCAGCGTCTGTCTCTCCCTTAGCTGCGTGTGGAGTCTTGAGTTAGGTGCTAAGGGGGATCCAGGAGAAGGGGGTTTCACAGTGTAGACTCCAAGTCCATTCACATATCTTAGAAATGTTTACCAAGCAATGTTTCAACAAGGATGCTTGAATGTGTGGAGTTTGGGAAGCTGTAGGGGGAAAATTGTCACAAATTTCCATCTTTGCTTCAACCAAGGGGCTTACTTCCAAGAGTTCATTCATTCATTCATTTCACAAATACTTACTGTAAATATAAATAGTGTAAGGCACTGTAGTGGGTGCTAGGAACACAGGGGAAGAAAGTCTGCCACATTCCTACCCTTGTGGGGCCTGTATTCTGATGGAAAGTCAGACCTGGAAGAAACGTGTTTTGGAGAAGGGAACTAGCGTGTTTATGTGCTTGTGAGTTTCAAAGCAGAAACTTCTGCTCCTGAGGCCCGCCATGTTTATCTCACAGCAGTCCTAGGAGGGGAGATATTATTATACCCATTCTGCTGATGAGGAGCCCAAGACTCTTGGCAGTTAAGTAACTTTCTATAGGAAAGACAAGTGCCCCATCACAAGCCTTTGTCGCTGGAGTATCAAGGACAGTTACTGATAAGAGTGCAAACCCAGTTTGGGGAGCTGGGTCAGGGACACATTGCAGAGAGGACCAAGACTAGGTGAGGTGAGTCATGACATAGCTTGAAGACTGGGCTCAAAGCAGACTGGCAGAGGGGAGTGGGGTGGAGAATGACCTGCAGAGAAGATGTTGGGGGCAGAGTTAACACAGCAGATGTGGGTAGGGCAGATTAGGTTGTGTAATAATTTCCCAGGCTGGATTGAGAAGATGAAGCAGTGAGACTTAAGAAGCAGAACAGGAATTCATAGAATCCTGGTTCCATTGCCACCTCCCTGCCCATCTTTCCCCACTCCTCTTCTCCTTCCCAGTCTGGTACCCCCTGCCCCACTCCATGCTGGGCTAAAGTCACTGACAGCATCTCCTTTGGCATCCAGCAGCCATGAGAAGCCAGACTCGGAGAACATCCCACCCAGCAAGCACCACCAGCAGCCGCCCCACAACAGCCTCCCCAAGCCTGAGCCAGAGGCCAAGACTCGAGGGGAGGGTGATGGCCGAGGCTGTGAAAAGGCAGAGAGAAGGCCGGAGAGGCCAGAAGTCAAGAAAGAGCCTCTGGTGAAAGCCAACGGCCTCCCAGCTGGACCGGAGCCAGCCTCAGAGCCGGGCAGCCCTTACCCCGAGGGCCCAAGGGTGCCAGGGGGTGGGGAACAACCTGCCCAGCCCAATGGCTGGCAGTACCACTCCCCAAGCCGGCCAGGGAGCACAGCTTTCCCGCCTCAGGACGGAGAGACTGGGGGACACCGGCGGAGCTTCCCGCCACGCACCAACCCTGACAAAATTGCCCAGCGCAAGAGCTCCATGAACCAGCTTCAGCAGTGGGTGAACCTGCGCCGGGGGGTACCCCCGCCTGAAGACCTTCGGAGGTGAGGCATGCCAGTGGCTGGGGTGGGGCTGATATGGTGTTACGGCTAGAACATGGGAGTGGGGTCATAGCCCATGAGGCATCCCCTGTTGGAAACCTTCTGGAAGCAGGCTGAATTGGGAAACCAAATCCCATGCTTCTGGCTTGCCCGAATCCTTCCTGCTCCATGGCTCCACCATTAGAGTCTGGCTGCTGTCCCTGATTCTTGGTTTCTCTGTCTGCTTCCTTCAGAAGAAGGGACAGAGTGCCCCAGTGCCTCTCCACGGCATGCTGGGAAGCCCAGAACACAGCAGGCTTTGGGAGGGGGCCTGAAGTTGTTACAGTCAGACATCCATCCAAGCTATGGGCCCTCCTACAACATCCTCTCCTCCAGTGCTCCACCCACTTGAGACTCACTAACTGCCAGACCAACCCACTCCATTTTTGAACAGCTCTAATTGTTTTAAAGCCATGATTTATATGAAGTTAAATAACAAAACCAAGTAGCTCATTGGTCCCAACACAGCCCTCTCTGACCATTTACTCCTTTATCCAATGACTGGCTTTGAAATATCTGGGACATTTATTGGGCCCAGTGGTGTCCGTCAGGGCAAATGGGGCTGCAGGCTCCTTCCCTGGGGATTTGGGCAGCTCCAGGGACTGCAGGCCACAGCTTCAGGAAGGCCATGGGGCCCGGGAGGAACCTGCCCTCTAGTGGCCTGAGCAGCTGTGCATTGCTGGTGGTCTTGTGCCTGGGAGTATCAGGCCTGCTCTGGGGAGAATCATTTGGGATGAGTCCCAAGAACCTACTGGTTCAGTCCCTGACAAGATCATACAATCAGAAAGCAGGGCATGGTGGCTCACACCTGTGGTCCCAGCTACTACTCTACAGGTGGACATGGGAGGATTGCTTGAGCCCAGGAGTTCAAGGCTGCAGTGAGCCGTGATGGCCCCACTGCACTCCAGGCTGGTGACAGAATGGACCTCATCTGTAAGATAATACAAAATAGATCAGGACGCTGTCCTTTCATCCCTTCTGTGTTGCCCTCCTTCAGGTGCCTGGTAGACTTTCTTCTATTTGCCTCTCTCAGAAAAGATCTGATAAACTGGTTCATGCTGAGATGGAGACGGCTGATAAGGCTTCACGTTTCTTCCTAGGGATATGTCATTTTAAAGAGACAAAGATTGAAGCTGTGAATGGTGCAGTGTCCAGCCTTGGGGAGCTGGTTGAGGAAGGGGGCTGTGAGGACAGGAGTCTTTCCGTCACCTCTGGAATAAACTTCAGCCCCTGTGTACCTATTCAAGCACCTTGCTCTAGGCTGGGGGACCTGGAGGTGGGGCTGGGGTGGGTGGAGGGGTGCCCATGTTGTCTGCTTTCCTTACAATATCCCCTCTCTCTCAGTCCCTCTAGATTCTACCCTGTGTCTCGCAGGGTCCCTGAGTACTACGGCCCCTACTCCTCCCAGTACCCTGATGATTATCAGTACTACCCGCCAGGGGTGCGGCCAGAGAGCATCTGCTCCATGCCGGCCTATGATCGGATCAGCCCGCCCTGGGCCCTGGAGGACAAGCGCCATGCCTTCCGCAACGGGGGCGGCCCTGCCTACCAGCTGCGAGAGTGGAAGGAGCCCGCCAGCTACGGGCGGCAGGATGGCACCGTCTGGATCCCAAGCCCCTCCCGGCAGCCAGTCTATTATGATGAGCTGGATGCTGCCTCTAGCTCCATGCGCCGCCTGTCCCTGCAGCCCCGCTCCCACTCTGTGCCCCGCTCACCCAGCCAGGGTTCCTACAGCCGTGCCCGCATTTACTCCCCTGTCCGCTCACCCAGTGCCCGTTTTGAGCGACTGCCACCTCGCAGCGAGGACATCTATGCTGACCCTGCTGCCTACGTGATGAGGCGATCCATCAGCTCCCCCAAGGTGAGCCACCAGCCTGCCGTTCCTTCCTCATTCCCTGAGATCCCCAGAAGCCTAAGACAATCTACTGGGAAAAGGCAGAGATGTGGGAGCATCTGGGCCACGAGGCCACTGGGCTGTGTGTCCATAGGACCAGCAGTGTTGCCCAGGGAAGCCCCTGGCCTGTGGTTCTGTCTGTAGTAGAGCTGTCTTGGGGACGGCTTTGCCTCTTGAGTGGGAACATTGCTTTCTGTACATGCCCCCAGGTTGTGCCAGAAACCGTGCCATCATGTAAGAGGGCAGAGAGGGTTCTGTCTTTTCAAATCTTGAGGACCTAGACAGATCATTGCACGGGGGGCTGCTGTCCATTTCAGTTTGGGATCTGCTCTGGGACTGAACACAAACACCTCTAACCTTGAGCTTCAGCTGGTGGGGAACTCTGTGTCCCAGCCAGACCCCTCACCTCTGTGATCCCTTTCTCTTCCAGTATGATTACCTGGGAGACAGGCGGCCAGTCCCTGCAGGACTGTTCCCCTACAACTACCCACCATCCCCCACGGTCCACGATAAGATGGTACGTCCTTTCTCCCCTCCACCTGCCTCAGGGCCTCCCCGCACCGTGCTCCACCCAGGGTGGAGCTAAACTGGGGCGGACTCCAGGGACGCTCTGTGCCTAGTGCCTGGCCTGGCTGGTTTTTAGCAGCCTCTGGATACTTCCTCCCTCCCAGTCAGGACTCTAGCCCCAGTATCAAGTTTGGTGCCAGTAACCCCTTCTCCTCTGTGACACAGGCCGTGGAGGAGGGATGAGATCTGGGAGCATGTAATATCCTGGTCCCTCTCCTCTCCAGCATGCAGGAGAAGAGGCCTAGGCAGGAAAAATCAGGCCAGAGCTCCTAACAAGAAGCAAGGTTTTCTAAACTTTTTCCCCCTGAAGCATAGTTATTTAACGTTTGTCCTTTGTCTGGAATGCCACTTTTGGGGAGAGATACAAGCAATATGATTGAGGAAGAAAAAATTTTCTGAATTGCGTCTCCTCCTTTTTCTCTGCCTCTTTCTACTCGTGTCTCTCCCTGGAATTTGTTCTCCTGAGAACTTCTGCCACCACCTAGAGACCTAGATGAGATGCTCCACTTGGGAGGGTTGGGGAGGACCACTGGGACCAACAGGCAGAATCCTTGTCCAGAAAGCCTGTTGCTGACTCGTTTCCATAACAGTACCAGGAGGCCAGGGTGGAGGAGGGCTGGGCAGGCTGGAGGCTAGGCGGCGGCTCCTTCCCCTCTCTGTCTGATTCTCACTCTGCCAGTGTCCACAGCGTATAAGCCTTACCCACAGCAAACATACACACCCAGAAACAACCGATTTTTCCAGAAAACTCAGAAACAGCTGCTAACAAGTGCTGCCTAAACTGCTCTGATGACACTCACCTCTCCCAGGGAGGCCTAGGCAGACCTAGGAGAGATGGCAGTGGGGCCTGCGTGTGCCCCTTCTCTCCCTGGAGTGTCCAGTAGAGAACTACTTTGCCTGCCCACATCCTCAACCCCTCCCTTCCTGAGAACTCCCCAAGGGCAGAGGGAGAAGCCTCTCCATGTCCTTGTCGCTAACTCTTAACTGCTTTGCTTCTTTTTTTATTGTTTTCTTTTGTGTGTTCCTGTTTGTTTGTGTTGCTGTTTGGCCTCTGGGCCTCGGGCTCCGGGTAGGATGAACTTTTAGATCTTCAGTTGCAAAGAAACCTAGAGTATTTGGATCAGCAGGTAGGCAGAGCTGGTGCCCCCTACCATCCCACTGCCTTCCTGTCGCATCTCTCCACTCCTCCCCACCTCCTCATCTTCCAGCCATTTGACAACCTTTGTTGGTGCAAGCAGGACACAACAAAGTGGCTTATGTTTTGGTTTGCGCCTACACACCCCTTCTCTTCAAAGCCCTTTAGGACAGCTGGGAGTTTCCTGGGGAAAGAAGCATAATAAGTAGGCGCATGAATAATTAATGCCACCTCTTATTTCTCCAGTGCTCTGCTCGGATGGAACGGCCCCCAGGGGGCAGGTGGGAATTTGCATTTTTGCTGGCGAGAGGAGAGAGTCGCAGAGTCCAGGGAGCTCTAGGCTGGGCCTAAAATGCTAGGGATTTAGTTCTGCCTGAATCTGGGAAATCATCGTATCATATTTTACAGGTTGTTGTTAAACTCCATAATTGGTAAACTGAGGCCTACAGACCCTCCCCAGGATGATTTTTAAAGTAATATTCGCTCAGTGTATTCGTTAGTTCCTCCAAAAGCTCTTTTGCATACACAGCTTGTGCATTCCTAAGAATTCAGTGCAAACAGAGGGAGTATTATCAACCCAGTCTTACAGGTGAGCAAGCTGAAGAGGCAGTGAGTGTTCCACGAGCTGCAAGCAGTTGGCTGCCTGGTGTCTACTCCAGGGCTCTAACCCTTTCTTGTGTTTTAAGCTAAGGGAGCTGTGAGGCTGAGTTTAGACAGGCTGGGGGTCGATATGCTGGGTATCTATATAAGCACATACTCTTAAGTTCAGATCTGTGCTACAAACCAAGACCTAGAAGTACACACTGTCCTGTGGAGGCAGCCTGGGGAGTGGAAAGACTACTACTACTACTAACAATAGCTGCAATAATTGGATGCCTGCTCCGTGCCCCATACTATTCTAAGCATTTTTCAGATCTCTAACTCATTTAATCTTCAGTACAACCCTGTAAAGTGGATGCTGTTATTACCCCATTTTACAGGCGAGGAAACTAAAGCACAGAGAGATTGAATAACGTGCCAAGAACACACAGCCAGTGAACAGCTGAGCTTGGAATGTGACTCCAAGCTTTTGACCCAGTTTACAGCTGAGGAAACATCTAATGTGTGACAAAGCTGCCGTCAAACCTCATTAGGATGAGTTCATGCTCTTAAAGTTACAGAAAAAAAACCATAAATTTGAAATCAGATGCTATAGCTGCAACTGTTGGTTCTTCTAGTCACAAGCCGTGTGTGTGACCCATCTCACAGGGGCTTCATGCCGATGTCGCAATTCGATTTTGTAATAGGCCTCAGGCACTAGGAAGCAGCAATGTCCACAGTTCAATAAGCAGAGATGGCTCCTGGCCCTGGAGGCCATTGCATTCCAGCTCCGAAAGCAGCTTATTGTGTCACACCATGAGCATTCTGGGCCATGTGGGAACAGATCCCAGGATTCCAACTCGGAGCAGGGACGGGAGGCCCAGGATCCTGCTGATGGGAAGCAAGATCCGAAGTGCCTTGCAGGGATGAGGAGTGGGGCTCAGGGCCCATCCGCCTCCAGGTTCCCGAGCAAGCTGCCCTCCCTGTCGCCCTTGTGATTGGCTTTCTACTCCATCCACAATGCCCTATTGTCATAGCATTCAGTGCAGACAGCAGGGTCCCTTATTGGGGGCTTTTGCTTTCACAGAGGGGCTGGCCCATTAGGCTGGGGGCTTCAGAAATAGCCTTCCAGAGGACTCCCTCATGGATAAATGGTATTATTCTCTTTTTTTTTTTTTTTTGAGATAGGATCTCACTCTGTTGCCTAGGCTAGAGTATAGTGGCATAATCATAGCTCACTGCAACCTCCACCTTCCAGGCTCAAGCGATCCTCCCACCTCAGCCTCGTGAGCAGCTAGGACTACAGACAGGTGTGCAGCCACCACACCTGGCTAATTGAAAAAAATTTTTTTTGTAGAGATGGGTGCTCCACTGTGTTGGCCAGGCTGGTCTCAAACTCCCGGCCTCAAGCAGTCGTCTCACCTCTGCCTCTCAAAGTGCTAGGATTATAGGCGTGAGCCTCTGTACCTGGCCAAGGGTAATACTCTCAAAAGGCAGTCTTGTAGATGAGAAGAGTCCAGGACATAGTCAGACACTGCTGCTCTAGTTCTAGCTCTGCCATTTACAAGGATTTTTTTTTTTTTTTAATCTTGGAAATGTCACTTAGTCTCTCTGGGTCTTTGTTTTCTCAATCATAAAATGGGCATTGTAGAACCTGCCCTTTCCTTTCAACCTCACAGATGTATTGGGAGAATCAAGCGGGGGTGCATATGGGAGCTCTTTGTCAGGCATCGGCAAGGAGTGACAATCACCACTTGCTGCTATGATTATTTTGTTTTTCCCAGACACAAAAGTATCAACGAGCACTCCTTACCATGTGTGAGGCACTGGGTTAGGTGGTTTCTTACAAAATCTAACATTTTGGAGAGACAGAAGGTAGCACACAAGAATCCTCCTAGAGGTAAGACCCACCTGGGCTGAAAGATCCCCAAAGCCGCAGCACAGGCGGGAGCAGGCCAGGATGAAAACACTCCTGCTCACTTCCTCTACTGCTCTAGATCCGCTTGCTGGGGAAGGAATGAGATACACACAGTTTACTGTGCAGGGATGGCTCCCAGCCCTCAAGGCCCTTGCATTCCAGGGCTAAACAGGAAGAATCCATTCCTAGGAAAGCCTTTTGAAATGCCGCAGACCCTGCAAATGGGGTGGTCGGTGCCCTTGCCCTGCCTACAACATGTAGAAGCAAGGCTGTATTTGGGCAGCTGCCTAAAAGGGGTAAGAGGAAGAAAGGACAGTGTGGGTGCAACTGAGATTGGAGAGATGATGGAAAAATCACAGGGGACCCTCTGAACAGGAACCCCAGATAATCTTCCCTAATGTGTGTCTTTCCTCCTTTCCTCATTCACTTTCCCTTCCAGAAAGCTTTCCCTGCACACTCCCTTCTGTCTTCTGCTGCCTTCCCCTGTAGAACCATGGAGTTAAAGGGACACAGCCAAGGACATTCCCTGATATCTTCACTTTTTGGTCCTTTCCCATTGGAACCAGTGGGGGAAATGATGGCATTTCTGGTTGATGTGTTGGCCCGCCCTTTCTCCCACCCCTCCTTTCCCTTCCTCTTCCTCCTCATCCCCTCCCTTCTTCCATTTCTCTCTTTTTAAATTGGCAAATAGTCTTTCCACCCCCATGTTCCTAAGGATTCTTGAAATAGAAAAATGTGTTGGAGAGCCTGGTGTCCCTTTAACGTGGCTCGCTTGTTTTGGCCTCCTTGTTTGCTCCCTAGCATCATCTGAGATCCTCAAGGATGCTGCCAGCCCAGCTCTGGAAACCATGTTTAGCACTTTCTGTACTAGAGCCGAGGGTGGGCAGGGGCAGGGGCAGGGGCAGGGAGAGGAGCCAGGCCTCGGTATCTGTGGCGGCCCATCCAAAGACCAGGTCCTAGATTTTCTTTTTTGGTTGTTTCACTTAGTTCAACTTTGGGGAGATCTGTCTTCCAATTGCCTCTATGGTCTTTGTCCAAAGTTGTGTGAGAAATGAGATCAGGGCAGGGAGATGACAACCGTGGCCAATGCGGATGGGATCCATAACAACCAGGCACCCTGGGGAAGAATCACCAGGCCAGGGCCTCTGCAGTGCCTCCAGCAAGGTCCCAGTGGCCTCCCGGACCCTTCCGTGGCCTTTCTGCAAGGACAGCTTCAGTGCTGGTCCTGAAACAGAGGTCATAAGGGGTGAGCAAGCTCAGGATGCTGGGGGAGCTGCCCTCCCCTGTTTCCTGGGAAACAAGCACAGGTGGGTGAGGGGGAGATACCTACATGTGGGTCGGAGTGTGAATAGTCCGTTCCTTCCTCCGCTGCAGATGAGTGAGAGTGAGACTCTCATCAGTATGGTGAACCGCATGGTGGAAAACTCCTCCCCCAGGTCCCAACTCTTCATGCAAGTAAGACCTCTGCCTGGCAGCATGGTCCCTGCCAATGCCATTTCAGCTGCTTGTGCATGGTCGAGTTGCCCATCTAGAATGAGGCTCACGCCACCCGACCCGCTCATCTGCCTGGAGACAGGCTTGGCCTGGTCTTCTTTCCTTAATTCCACTATGTCACCTCCATTCTTCACTTTCATGGGTAAACCCAAGGCCCATTTCCCAAACCATCAAAAGAGCCAGCACCAACATCTCATGCCATGCTGGGGATCGCAACTCTGCTCTTCAATGTTCTGATTTCGATTTCGTATTTGTAATATATTGACAGACGTCACTGGGGTTAAAGGCATGAAGGGTGTAATGGAACCATCTAATGTCAAAAGTGTATAGAATGTGCTGTGGTCACCAGATGTGGTGTCCAGGCCAGGCAGCATTTGCTGGACCCAGAGACACTTCTGAATTCTTGACAATTTTGGTTTAGACACAAGCCCTGTGACTGGTGTTCAGTCTACTAGGGCAATAGTTTTCAACTGTTCCCAATGCTCATTCTGACAATTCTCCCATGTCTTATCCCCACAGACAGCCACGGAGTTCACTGATGTTCTCATGGTGGTTACCAACAAGCCATTGGGAACTGCACACCCTGCAGTCCCTCTTAGCAGCAGACCCTAGTGCTTGGGGGAGAGGAAATACAGAGCATGACTCAAGCAGAGTTCTGATCTCTCCGGAGTCAGCCTAAGACAACTGGGATGGGGTTAGGCTGGGCCATCCCAGGCTTCCAGCCAGGGGATGAAGAATGAACTCAGGTCCCTGAAACAGAAACCATCAGAGGTGATGGACCACGGTCTCTGGCAGGAGCAGAGCGGGATTGTGATGTCAGCTTCCTATCCCTGCATACCCTCATCCTGCCCCTGCTGCAGTAACCGGCCTCATGTTCCTGCAGGTCCCTCCGTACCCAGAAGTGTTCCGGGACCGCCTCCATACCTACAAGTTAAACGAGCAAGACACAGATGTAAGAGCAGCGCCCCCTGCTCCCTCCCTCCACTCCAGCCTCCCACTGCTGTCCTCTGCAGGGGCTGTCTCTCCATCCATCTCTCTCCTTCTGGTGGCTCTTCGTACCTTTGATTCATGTCTTCTCTCACCACAACAAGATTCTGCCTACCTCCTCCTCATCCCCCTTCTTTTCTGATCTACCACCTACTCACCCTTCCCTCCCATGCTGGCTGTATCCGTTTCTCCACTGAGCGCTCGGCCCTTTTGCCTACAGCAGGGAGATCTGCTTGTAACACGAATGCAGACTTTGTTGGGAGATAGATCAGTCTATTCTGTGCCCAGCATGACATTAGTCCCTACAGGTAACTAGAAAGGAGAATGCAGCTGTGCCCCTGCCCTCAGGGAGCTTCAGGGTAGTGGGAGATGCCAGGTAGCAGCAGGAGGTGGCAACACAGTATTCATGTCGTGAAGGGGAGCTGTAATAGGTTCTGCCAGGTGCAGGGAAGTGAGGCTGTGTGGGCTGAAGGTCAGGGACAAAACAAGTAGCACGTGAGTTAGACCTTGAAGTTAAAAGGCCCAGAGGGTAAAATCTGGCTCAGTAGAAAGGAGCAAAGCAGGTATTTGAGGAATGGCATGAATAAAGGTGTGGACTAGGAAAGCACAAGCCCTCTTTCTGGCCCCAGCTGTCTGCTCCACATCACCACTGGCCCTGCCCAGTGAGACTGGGAGAGGTTCCTTCCTGAAAGGACTAGACCTCAGAGGGAGGGTCAGCCATCCTGAGACTTTGGAGGCAAGAGGGAAGAACAGGATCTTGAGAGAGAAGGGAGAAGGTTCTGTGGGATTGAGGGACAGTTTCTATTGCTCACTGCTTTTCTAAGACTGCTTGTTCTGAAAGCCGGCCCGCCTCTTCAGTCCAGCCTAGGAGGTGAGGTCACATCATCTCCTCCATCCTTCGCGAACGGCAACCCTTGGACGGATGGGGGTGCCAGAGCTTAACACTTGGCTCTCAGCCCTCTTAACCCAACTGACTTCCCCAGAGAGTAAGCGTACCTCCCCTCCCAAGAGGAAGACCCATCTTCTTGTTCTCAGGAGCCACCAAGGGCAAGGTGAAGGCCCAGGGTTCCTCAGCAGGAGAAAGGAGAGGGTATCCAGAGGCCAGGCCCTGTAACTCCCAGGTCCCCACCAAACTGTGTCCTTCATCCCCTTCTTTCTCCCTCTCCTTCCCCACTCTCTGGGACCCTAGAAGCTGCTGGGAAAATTGTGTGAGCAGAACAAGGTGGTGAGGGAGCAGGACCGGCTGGTGCAGCAGCTCCGAGCTGAGAAGGTGAGAAGCCGGGGGTGGCTTTAAGCTGGGGCAGATGGGTGAGGCTGGCTTGGAGAAGGTTGTGGGCTGCTGTCTCCATCCTGACTAAGATGACAAAGCAAGGACAGCCTCCACTCAACTCCCTGTTGAACCTCTAAGGTCTCAGGCCTCTGCTGTTCAATCCCAGAGAGGAGCTGTCAGGGCTGCTCACGTCATTCCCCTGCCTTTCTTCAGGAGAGCCTGGAAAGTGCCTTGATGGGGACCCACCAGGAGCTGGAGATGTTTGGAAGCCAGCCTGCCTACCCAGAAAAGCTGCGGCACAAAAAGGATTCTCTGCAGAACCAGCTCATCAACATCCGCGTGGAGCTGTCTCAGGCGACCACGGTAACCCAGGGAGCAGGGTTTTTGCACCCCACCTGATCAGCACTAGGCAGGAGGGCAACCACCTCCCAGCTTGTGCTGTCCTAGTCCAGTTTTCCTCAGAGGACAAAAGCTGAGTCCTCCCGTGCAGAGGGACATAAACAAAGACCTCAACATTGCCCTGCAAATAAATAGTAAGTCAGCCAGACTGCTCATTCCAGTCTCCACCGAGGAGATGAGCTTATTTCCCACAAGCTGTACCTGTACCTGGATTTCTTTGGGACAGCATGAAGTTGTGAGTTACTTATTTCCTTGGCTGTGCTAACACATCTGCTGCCCACTTCTGTCTTCTCCCTGGCAAAAAAGCTGCTGCCAGCTGGCCATGGTGGCTCACGCCTGTAATCCCAGCACTTTGGGAGGCTGAGTCGGGCGGATCACCTGAGGTTGGGAGTTTGAGACCAGCCTGACTAACATGAAGAAACCCCATCTCTCCTGAAAATACAAAATTAGCTGGCCATGGTGGCACATGCCTGTAGTCCCAGATACTCAGGAGGCTGAGGCAGGAGAATCGCTTGAGCCCACAAGGCAGAGGTTGCTGTGAGCCAAGATGGTACCATTGCACTCTAGCCTGGGCAACAAGAGTGAAACTCCAGCTAAAGAAAAAAAAACAAAAGGCTGCTGCCTTGGTCACTACTTCCCAGCAGGTACAGGCAGACCTTCCGGCACGGACTGCTTGGAGAATGGCTCCAAGAAGCAGCAGCTAAAGCCCCGTGAAAGTGTGGCTCAGAAAGGAGGGAGCTCGCTAACCTCCGGATAACAAATATCCTCCTTCAGGCTCTTTTCTCTTTGCCCTCCACTTAAAAAAAATTTTTTTTTAAAGGACAGGGTTTTGCTCTGTTGCCCAGGCTGGAGTGCAGTGGTGCAAACACAGCTCACTGCAGTCTCCATCTCCAGGGTTCAAGTGATCCTCCTGCCTCAGCCCCCAAATCTCCAGGACTACAGGGGTACACCACCATGCCCAGCTACCTTTTGTAATTTGTAGAGATGGGGTCTTGTCATTTTCCCCAGGCTATGCCCTCTAGTTTTTATCCCCTAATCTGGGGAGAATAGGAGGGTATGGAAGTGATATCATCCCTCTCTATTTTCTCTTTATTTCAGTTGGTGGTGGGATGGGCTGTTACATCTCTTGTAAGGCTAGTGTTTGGCTGTCACCAGAATGTCTCAGCCTGGTGCCCCTCTCCTTTGGTCCCTCCATGCCCTCTTCCCCAGATCTTCGGGCCTCTAGTACCCTGGCCCCAGGGCCCGTTTCAGGATAAGGAGGAATGCCTTGGTGATGGCGGCTTTCTCAGTGAACACCTCTTCCCCCAACAGGCCCTGACGAACAGCACCATAGAGTATGAGCACCTCGAGTCTGAGGTCTCTGCCCTGCACGATGACCTCTGGGAGCAGCTCAATTTGGACACCCAGGTGAAGAAGGGCCCCTGAGCTGGCAGGGATTGGGATGTGACTAAAGATGAGGAGTTGGCCTTGAGACAAAAGCAAAGGTTGAGGTCATTGATAACAGACTCTAAGTTTCAGGATGAAGATAATGGGACACTTTAGGTTCAGCTCACAGGGCAAGGAGCTAAAGCTGAAGCTTGGGAGACTTCAGTTAGACACAAAGTGTTTTATGATTGAAAGGATTTCTTTTTCTCTTGGGATGGGGTCTTGCTCTGTTGCCCAGGTTGGAGCGCAGTGGTGCAATCACAGCTCACTGCAGCCTTGACTGCCCCGGGCTCAAGCAATCCTCCCACCTCAGCCTCCTGAGTAGCTAGGACCACAGTCGTGAACCACCATGCCCGGCTAGTTTTTTTTATTTTTTATAGAGACAGGGTCTCCCTATGTTGACCAGGCTGGTCTCTAACTCCTGAGCTCAAGTGGTCCTCCCGCCTCAGCCTCCCAAAGTGCTGGGGATTACAGGCATGAACCACTGTGCCCAGCAGGATTTAAAAACAGACATGTAAATATAAATAACTCAGGCATTAGAAGAGTGGGCGGTAGGAATTTTTAGATAGGAAAGAGGCTTTTCTTCCTGGGATGGGTTAGAAACAGTCTGCCCGGAGGCAGGAGGATTGACCTGATGATCTGGAAGAGTTCTTGTTCTTTTCTTCCCTCTACCTTTTCTTCACCCAGGCCCTCCCTCTTCTCTAGCTAGTTTGCAAGCCCTGTCTCTCTGATGCAGTTAATAACTGGTTTCCCCCATTTTCTTCTGTTTCCCTCCTGGTAATGCCACTCACTACCCTTACCTTGCAGCTGGTTAGGTAGTATGAAGACCCATCTGGTCCAAAGGACCCAAATACCACAATGTCCCATGGCCAAGCCTCATTTGAAGCATAGACATTTTAGGAGGGGGATAGTGTTGTGGTCAAGGGCACTAACCTTCGAGTCCAAATAGACCCATATTTAGATGATGGTCATGCTGCTTACTAAATAGACGGCCTTGGGTGTGAGTCTCTTCATCTCTGAAGAGGGGACAGCTGCTGCCCTTATCTCCTAGAGTCGTGCAGCCGAAATGAGTTAGCACTGTATATGCAAAGTGCTTGGCATAGTGCCTGGTGCTGAGGGATGCTAAATAAATGGGAGGTCTTACCTTTTAGAGTGTCAACTGTAATTGAATTCATGACTCCTCAGGCGTACGCTGGGAGTGGGTGTTAGAAAAGGGCTGTTTGGATGTGAAGAAAAGCAGTAAAATGGAAGCTCTTGCCCCACGAAAACCAGGATACCATAAAGTGTTCACTTAGATGGGCATTCACTCACAAACCAGCCACAATTCTCCTGGGGGAACTCAGAAGGGTGCGTCCTCAGTCTTGGTTCAGAGACTCAGGCAATTCTGGGGTGCCATCTCCCAGAGGCTGAAGACAGAGGCAGCCCATGGGAAAGATGACTGCTGGAGGGGGCGTGTGTGTGTGTGTGTGTGTGTGTGTGTGTGTACAGGGTGCCTGCCTCCTGCTGACCCAAAGGGATGTGGGTTCCGAGGGGTCTGGGCTGAGGGAAACTCCTCGTGGCCATTTCCTTTGATTCACTGTGTGGCTGCTTCAGAATGAGGTGCTGAACCGGCAAATCCAAAAGGAGATCTGGAGGATCCAGGACGTGATGGAGGGGCTGAGGAAGAACAACCCCTCCCGGGGCACGGACACTGCCAAGCACAGAGGTGGGTGCCTCCTGTGCCAGCCTCCTAGGCTGCCTGCCTCACCAGGAGTGCTCCGGTATTTCTGGCCTCCATCCCACTCCTGCCAGCTCACACTGTATTCAGGGCCAGGCAGGGCCTTCTTGGGACGTCAGAATCTTCCCTTGGGTTCTAGGGTGGTAGGTAGGGCTCCCTTACCCCTGACAGAATAGACTAAGTAGACAACTCAGAGACACTGTTGACCCTGACACTCTAAAGTCCTCCCCAAAAAAGGTCAAAAGCACCTAAGCCTCCCTAACCCCCAAGCACATGGGCCCACTCGTGACCTGTGACCCCTACCTTAGAGTTTTCCTTGAGCCCTGGGACCTCAGACTGGCTTTCCTTGACACCTCAGGGACAACAGTATCATTTCCATCTACCATCTTCCCCACCCAGCACACCTCTCAACAATCAGCCTGTGGCCCCAGAACCTGTAATGAGTCCCTTTGGCAGGCCCAGGTGGCCCTGAGGCACTAAGTCTGCCCTCCCACATCCCTGGATCTGGCTTCTCCCTGCCACCTCCACTCACAGTGCCCATCTATGTACCCACCAGGCAGCACCCCTCCTCCATTGCTCACCCGTTCCCTTCTGTTTCTCCCAAGGAGGACTTGGCCCCTCAGCCACCTACAGCTCCAACAGCCCGGCCAGCCCCCTCAGCTCCGCCAGCCTCACCAGCCCCCTGAGCCCCTTTTCACTGGTGTCGGGCTCTCAGGGGTCCCCCACCAAGCCTGGCTCCAACGAGGTAAGTTGAGAAATGCAGTAGAAGGTAGGTGGGGGAGGAAGGACCAGATCCTCATTTGTCTGAAATTATACAACTTCTGTGCCCATCTCTTCCCCACAGGCCTCCAGCCCTAGTGCTGGAGCTCTTTGTTTAAGGAGGTCATTCTCACACCCCATTTTGTGAACTTCTCTCCAGGTTTCCCCTTTACCTGTTCTCATCTCCATCTGTCATCTTTAGCTCCCTTTCAGTGAAGCCTGTTCCTGGGCACCAGGATGGATAGGAGACAGCACAAGGTTGGATAGGAGACCGCACACATTTCATAAGAATTTAAATCCAGAATGATGCCAGGATAGCAACAGGGTGAAGGGTCAGTGTGGGGAGCAGTTTCCTAGTCAGTCAATCAGCAAGTGTTTTCTGGGGCTCAACCGTGGGCATGGGGTGCCATGAGGCCCTTCTAGAAAGATATACACATGGCCAGGCGTGGTGGCTCATGCCTGTAATCCCAGCATTTTGGGAGGCCAAGGCGGTGGATCACAAGGTCAGCAGATAGAGACCATCCTGGCCAACATGGTGAAACCCTATCTCTACTGGAAAAAAACAAAAAAACAAAAAAACAAAAAATACAAAAATTAGCTGAGCGTGGTGGTGCACGCCTGTAGTCCTAGCTACTCAGGAGGCTGAGGCAGCAGAATTGCTTGAACCCAGGAAGCGGAGGTTTCAGTGAGCTAAGATCGCACCACTGCACTTTAGCCTGGTGACAGAGTGAGACTCTGTCTCAAAAAATAATAATAAAAAATAAAAGAAAGAGGCTGGGTATGGTGGCTCATGCCTGTAATCCCAGCACTTTGGGAGGCCAAGGCAGGCAGATCACGAGATCAGGAAATCAAGACCATCCTGGCTAACACGGTGAAACCCCATCTCTGCTAAAAAATACAAAAATTAGCCGGGCATGGTGGTGGGCACCTGTAGTCCCAGCTACTTGGGAGGCTGAGGCAGGAGAATGGCATGAAACTGGGAGGCAGAGCTTGCAGTGAGCAGAGATCGCGCCACTGCACTTCAGCCTGGGTGACAGAGCCAGACTCCATCTCAAAATAATAATAATAATAATAATAATAATAATAATAATAAATAAAAAGAAAAGAAAAGTAAAAGAAAGATGCGCACATGTGCTCAAAGGCTTCACTCAGGGAGCCCAGCATCCTATGAACCAAGACAAATTCATAGGAACGTGACAGCGTATGTCTCAGCATTAAGCCACATGGTTCAGACTATAAATGCCCTGATGTTCCAACAGATAATTGGACCTACACCAGGCCACAGAGCAGCAAGACAGGGAGAGGAACAAGGGAAAGGCATTCTAGGCAGGAGAGTGGGTGGAAGCAAAGGGGTGGGAGAGGAGCTGCCTGGCATGGGGGCGAGGCAATGAGAGAGCTTTGGGGAAAACTTGGGGAGCAGTGGGGAGTGGTGGACAGGTAGAGGCTGGGTCGAGGAAGGTGTTGAAGGTCAGGCAGAGAGTTAGCTCCGGAGCTGGCACTCTCTTCAGGCCACGGGTGGGAGTGCAGTGGTCCCAGGGGCCCGCCCAGGTCTCCAGCAATGTTGTTGTCTGCCTCCTGCTAATGCTCTTTTCTCCTGCTCTCACAGTGGCTGCTCTTGTTCCTCCTAATGCTCTGGCTTCTGTCTGCCTCAGGAACCTGGCCCGCCTCGGCCTCCCCTCCCCAAAGCCTACGTCCCCCTGGAGTCTCCTCCAGCCGTCCCTCCACTCCCTAGCGAGAGCCGCTTCTGGCCCTACCCCAGCTCCCCTTCCTGGCACCGCAGTGGCGAGACAGCCAGGGGGCAGGTACCCATCACCCTTGGGTCCTGGAGGGTGGGGCAGGGGACAATGGGCAGAGGGCCAGGCCAGGGGGCAAGGCAGGGCCCTGGAGTCATTTTCCCCATTAATTTTCCCAGAGTTCGGTTTCTATGGCGCCCCTGCTCAGCTGGACTCTGGGATAAGGAAAGGATAGTTGAAGCCATCACACAGGCCATCTTTCTGTGCCTTTTTGCTTTCTGTAGGTGATGGGGACATGAGTTACTGCTCCAACCCCAGGCTCATGGGAAGCCAGTGTTTGTGGGTGCTAGTATTATGCCCCACTCCCTACCAACATGACCAGCCAATGGGAACTGAGTGACACTCCCAGCAGTGCCATTCCAATCCCTTCGTGTGTCCATTCCAGGCCCCACTCCGCCCATACTATCTCTCTGCCTCCACCTTGTATTGTGTCCTCGCTGGGTTTCATGAGTTCCTAGAGTATAAGGATACAGGCCCTTTTCTCTCCTGTTCTGGCCTGTTGTCTCACCTGCATCCCTAGCCAAGATCCAGGAGCTATGCAGTTAGGTTTGGAAGAGGTTGTGTGGTGAGTAGAAAAAGTCCTGTGCCTAAAATTGGAAAACTCATATGTTCATCTAGGTTTAGCTATGTATAATTTGCATAACCCTTGAGGGTTTGCCTGGTGAGATGGGCAGAGCAGGTAATGTTACCCGTATGTGACAGACGAAGAGAGGGGACCTCTGTTCTCTAGTTGGGCTAGAACTGGAGTTGCTGACCTTTAGCCTGGTCTTCTTTCTGTATTCTTCTCACTGAGGCTTAGATTCTTCAACTGTACCATGGGAGCAGTGGCTCAGATGATGGCTGAGGTCTCTTCTAGTCTCATGATTTTGTGAGCCCACACACTAAGTGCCCTTTTCATTTCCCTAGAATCCTGGTACCAAGGCCCGCCTGGTTCTGTTTGCTCATGTCTTGGGTAGGATTCCTTACAGGATCCTCAGAGACCCCCCATTGGCCATTTCTTGACTCTGGCTCACAGCAAGTCTGTGGTTCTTAGTGTCAGCCAAAACAAATGGTCAGGCTGAGGGGCCTCCTAGGGGCTATGAGCTCTCATTCCCCAAGATGGCCCATATTGACCCTACTTAAAGTGCATGGATGGGAGGCTCCAGTGCATCCCTGTCCGCCTCCCAGGTGGCACACATAGAATTTCCTTGTTCCCTGTATCTGCAAGGGTTTGAGCTTCAACCATTGCAAAACAAAGAAACATCACTGGGGGCCAAGTTCCTGACAGCCATACTAACATCAGTCATCTTCTTGCCCTTTCTCTCCAGCCCAAGGCAAGCTACGAACAAAGCAAGAAAGACCCCCAGCAGACATCATCCCTGGACACCCCCAGAGACATCAGCCTTGTGCCCACCAGACAAGAGGTAGAGGCAGAGAAGCAGGCAGCTCTCAACAAAGGTACTTTGTGACCCATCTTCCCCTAGAAGTAAGGCAAGGATGCTCAGGGAGGAGCCTTCGGTGCTCATTCACACCCAAAGCCTGGTGCCACACCCTGAGCTTTTTAATCTCGGTGGAGAGTGGGGCTGAGCCTGTCTCTGAGAAGTTGGCTTCCTGACTTCCTGCTCTCCATGAGGCCCACCGGCTACTCTGTCTTTCTGCAGTTGGTGTTGTGCCCCCTCGGACAAAATCACCCACTGATGACGAGGCGACCCCATCAGCAGTGGTGAGGAGGAATGCCAATGGGTTCACCAATGGACTCTCCTCCCAGGTGGGTACCTCTGAGAGCTCATGCAGGCCTGAGCTGGGCTGCAAGCCCAGGGGCCTGTGTGTGTACCCACCCATCTCCCTCTGCTGTTCAAGAAACTCAGGGCTGGAGAGGAAGGTGGAACATGTGGGAGGTGGGGCAAGAGCCCCACTGGAGGAGGAGCTCTCCTGCAGGGAGATGTGTCAGGGGATGAGGAAGCTATGCTGCATTAGTCAGGGTTCTCTAGAGGAACAGAACTAATAGGATATATTAT
>NW_012104031.1:2035459-2063170 GCF_000951045.1 Mandrillus leucophaeus
TATATATAGGGGAGTTTATTAAATATTAACTTACATGCTCACAAGGTCCCACAATAGGCCGTTTGCAAGCTGAGGAGCAAGGAGAGCCAATCCAAGTCCCAAAACTGAAGAACTTGGAGTCCAGTGTTCCAGGGCAGGAAGCATCCAGCACAGGAGAAAGATGTAGGCTGGGAGGCTAGGCCAGTCTCTCCTTTTCATGTTTTTCTGCCTTCTTTATATTCACTGGCAGCGGATTAGATTGTGTCCACCAGATTAAGGGTGGCTCTGCCTTGCCCAGCCCACTGACTCAAATGTTAATCTGTTTTGGCAATACCTTCACAGACACACCCAAGATCAATACTTTGTATCCTTCAATCCAGTCAAGTTGACACTCAGTATTAATCATCACAAGTCCACCCCTTGTCAACTTGAACCCATGCACATCTCCTGAGATCATACATAATCTTCAAATAAAGACAATAATAAGGTCATAATTACACCTAACATAATACGACTATCCTTCATACAACCAGAAACACACCAATCCCCAACCCAAACACTATCACATAAAGTTAACAATACTTAAATGCTGATGTGAGGTCACTAAATCCTATGTCATATGATAAAGGAAAAAGAAATAAAATATTTTCCTTAGCACAAGTGCATGCATGCACAAACATATTTTTAGCAAAAGAGGGAGGAAATACTCATGACCATTACAGTTCCTGCTTCTGCAGCTGGTCATGTGGTCATAGCTGGTATTGATGACCACTTCCTTCTGCTATCCATTCTGTATTCCCTCTGCCTTCAGCAAGCACCTCAGCAGGTCGTGGTGTTTTTCCTGGTGGAGTGACCAAACTTTCATTCCTGAGGGGTCTGGGCCATTTGTAATCCTGCCTGGATTAAGCTGTTGTAGTTTCCCATTGACCTTAATCACAGGATCTCTTAATACTAAGAGATGCCCTAATGGATCTCCTGTATTCCATGCATATTCTTCCTTACTTCCATTGTGGAGTAGTAGACTGATTTCATCTTGATAGTCCAGGTCAATCACCCCAGCCAACACTATAACTCCCTTCTTAGCCTGTTGATTTAAAGGTAGGAGGAGCCCAAAGTGTCCAGGTGGCAATCTTAACTTTCAGTTTAACGGAATTGTTGTGTCTCCTGGTAGCATATCAAGGGCTCAGTGTTGGTTTCTGTTGCTGGCAAATTGGGCACTCAGCAGTGGCCATAGCCAGGGCAGCATTGGTGAGTGGAAGTCCATGTTGCTGAGTCCATGCGTAACCCCCATCCCTGCCATCATGGCCACTTTGTTCATGGACCCATTGGGTGGCTGGGAAAAGAGGCTGAGTGGTGTCCACAGAATGAGTCATCCTATTCATCCTGGATGGATCCTGGATAATAATCCTATCCAGGATTATTAAAATCCTCCTCTGCTGAGGTCACCTGTTGGTGAGCACTCACATAGTATACAAATATCTTCATGGTTTCTGACCCCTCACAGAGGTCCATCTACATACCTCTTCCCCAAATTTCTTTGTCACCAATTTTCCAATCGTGCTTCTTCAAAGTCCCTGACCATCCAGCCAAACCATTGGCTACAGCCCGTAAATCAGTATATAATCACACATCTGGCCATTTCTCCTTCCATGCAAAGTGAACAGCCAGGTGCACTGCTTGAAGTTCTGCCCACTGGGAAGATTTCCCTTCACTGCTCTCCTTCAGGGATGTCCTAGAAAGGGGCTGTAGTGCTGCAGCTGTCCACTTTCAGGTGGTGCCTGCATATCGTGCAGAATCATCTGTGAACCAGGCCCTAGTCTTCTCTTCCTCTGTCAACTGATCATAGGGAACTCCCTATGAGTCCATCAGTGCAGGGTAGGGGAGAGAAGGCACGGTGGCAGGAGTGGAGGCCATGGGCATTTGAGCCACTTCCTCATGTAACTTACTTGTGCCTTCAGGACCTGCTCGAGCCCGATCACGTATATACCACTTCCATTTGATGATGGAATGCTGCTGTGTGTGCACCACCCACTTTATGGCTAGATGGACCAGAAAGCACCCAGTTCATGATAGGCAGTTCAGGTCGCATGATGACTTGGTGGCCCACAGTCAAACATTCAGTTTCCACCAAAGCCCAGTAACAGACCAAGAGCTGTCTCTCAAAAGGAGAGTAGTTATCTGCAGAAGATGGCAGGGCCTTGCTCCAAAATCCTAGAGGCCTCTGCTGTGATTCATCTATGGCAACCTGCCAAAGGCTCCAAAAACATCCCTATCTGCCACTGACACCTCAAGCACCATTGGATCTGCTGGGTCATATGGCCCAAGTGGCAGAGCAGCTTGCTCAGCAGCCTGGACCTGTTGCAAAGCCTTCTCTTGTTCTGGACCCCACTCAAAACTGGCAGCCTTTCAGGTCACTCGATAAATGGGACAGAGCAACACACCAAATGAGGAATATGTTGCTTCCAAAATCCAAATAGGCCTGCTAGACTTGTGCCTCTTTCTTGGTTGTAGGAGGGGCCAAGTGCAGCAACGTATCCTTCACCTTAGAAGGAATATCTTGACAGGCCCCACACCACTGTACCCCTAGAAATTTTACTGAGGTAGAAGGTCCCTGAATTTTAGTCAGATTTATTTCCCATCCTCTGACATGCAAATGTCTTATCAATAAGTTCAGTGTGTTTGCTACTTTTTGCTCACTGGATCCAGTCAGCATAAGGTCATCAGTGTAATGAACCAGTGTGATATCTTGCAGAAGTGAAAAGCTATCAAGGTCTTTCTGAATAAGATTATGACACAAAGCTAGAGAGTTGATATACCCCTGAGGTAGGACAGTAAAGGTATATTGCTGGCCTTGCCAGCTGAAGGCAAATTGCATCTAGTGGGCCTTATGGACAGGAATGGAAAAAAGGGCATTTGCCTTGTCAATGGCTGCATACCAGATACCAGGAGATGTGTGAATTTGCTCAAGCAATGAAACCACATCTGGTACAGGCAGCTGCAGTTGGAGTCACCACTTGGTTAAGCTTATGATAATCCATTGTCATCCTCCAAGATCCATCTGTCTTCTGCACAGGCCAAATGGGAGAGTTGAATGGGGATGTGGTGGGAATCATCACCCCTGCATCTTTCAAGTCCTTGATGGTGGCACTATCTCCACAATCCCTCCAGGGATGTGATACTGTTTTTGATTTACTATTTTTCTAGATAGAGGCAGCTCTAATGGCTTCCATTTGGCCCTTACCACCATAATAGCCCTCACCCTACCAGTCAGGGAGCCAATGTGGGGGTTCTTCCAGCTGCTAAGTATATCTATGCCAATTATGCATTCTGGCACTGGGGAAATGACCACATGATGAGTCTGGGAACCCTCTGGACCCTCTGTAAGTCAGACCTGAGCTAAAACTCCATTAATTACCTGACCTTTATAAGCCCCTACTTTAACGGGAGGACCACAGTAACATTTTGGGTCCCCTGGAATCAACATCAGCTCAGAGCCAGTGTCCAGTAGTCTTCGAAATGTCTAATCACTTCCCTTTCCCCAATGCACAGTCACCCTGGTAAAAGGCCAGAGATCTTCTTGGAGAAGGATGGAAGAAAGATTCACTGCATAAATTGTCGGTAATGTAGTGGGGTCCTTCCTCAAGAGGACCCAGCCTCCCCTTCATTCAAGGGATTCTGCATCTGTAAACTGGCTTAAGTCTGGAAACTGACTGAGAGGCTGTGATTCTCTGTTTTTGTAATTCAAATTAGTCTTTTGTCCATTTGACTTAGAAGTTTTCTGCTTTATAAATTAAGTAGGAATGCAGTAGGCTCCCTACCAATTTCACTTCTAGGAATACCAGGATTAATTAGCCAATGACAGAGGTCTACACGAGTCAGATTATTCTGATTGCTGTTTTACCTCTGCTGTCCATTACAGTAGCTACACCCACCTTGCCTTTGATGGTTGAGTGCCACCACTTGGACCCTGCCACCTCGGGATCCAATTATTCCCATTGTATTTAAATTTTGTAGTTGAGTGACTGCCGTTCCCACCATTAGATCTGACATGCAGAAAACAGCAATTATAGGGCTCTTCAAAGATGCAAGTGCTGCCCTCACAAATCTGTTTCATAATGCACTGGTCAAGGGTATATCTTCTGGACTCTCCCAGCTGGAATGAGTAGGTCTAAAGTGACTAATCCACTCCACCATCCCAGTCTCCCTGAGCCTTTGGATCCCTTCCTCTACATTAAACCAAGGGAGATCAGGCATTTCCAGCTTGCTCACACTGGGCCATCTTTTAATCCATGTTTCAGCTAACCAAGCAAATAAACTATTAGAACCTTTTTTAACTCCCTGAGCTGCAACATTAAATGCAGAGTCCCTACTTAGTGGGTCCAAATCAATAAATTCAGCCTGATCCAACACTATGTTCCTTCCACCATTATCCCACACTCTTAATATCCATTCCCATGCCTGTTCTCCAGATTTCTGCTGATATAAATTAGAGAATGCAAACAGTTCTTTTAGAGTGTAGCATACCTCCTCATGGGTCACACTCTCAACCTCACCTCTAGGGGCCCACTGGGGTTTTAGTCTAGCTGTAGGTCTAGAAGCAAACAGAGGCGTTGGGGGTGCCTCCCGAGGAGAATCAACATTATCTTGCCTGGCAACTGCTTCAGGGGAGGCCATGACTGTTGCCTCTGGTAGCACAGGGTTTATCTCCTCAGACAAAGGTGGAAAGGCTGATGGCAGCATGGGTCAGGGAGGGGATGTTGCCACTATTGGGAATGGAGAAGCTGTTCCTTCTGGCAAAAAAGGTTCATAAGAGTTTACAAACTCAGTGTCCCTAGCTTCATCAGGGTCTTCCTACATGTCCCCATTCCAAGTTTCAGAGTCTCATTCTTTTCCAATCAATGCCCTCACTTTAATAGTGGACACCTGGCAAGGCTGTGCATGCATCTTTCATTGTAGGTCAGTCACTCACATGATAAGAGCTTGTGTCTGTTTTTGCACAATTTCAGCTCTTTCTCTATAGGAGATAAGACTCTAACTCAGAACAGTCTTAGCATATTTGAGGCTCAGTATCTGCTTCTGAAGCTGGGAGGTACAATCCCTGAGTTCATCATTTTCTTTCATCACTGTCTACTGAACTTAGGAGCAACCAACCAACTTCACTATGTTCCTTGGTTCTCCACAGTGGTCACTAAACTCCTTGCGTCTCAACGAACCATGAATCAAGAGTGTCAAATGCATTTATTTTGCATAACTCTCTGAACAGTTCGTGCCAAGGACTATCAGTGTTCTCCATACTATTAGAAGTAGAGTCCTTAGCATTTTTGGGTCTAATCATACTAAGCAGCCAACTCCAGAAGCCCCAAAACCAATGAAAGAACTCTATCCTTAATACCAAAATCTGTATTAGTTAGGGTACTCTAGAGGGACAGAACTAATATGATATATACATATATATATTTATTTATATGTATAAAGGGGAGTTTATTAAGTATTAACTTACATGATCCCAAGGTCCCACAATAGGCTGCCTGCAAGCTGAGGAGCAAGGAGAGCCAGTCCGAGTCCCAAAACTGAAGAACTTCAGTTTGATGTTGGAAAGCAGGAAGCATCCAGCATGGGAGAAAGATGTAGGCTGGGAGGCTAGGCCAATCTCTCCTTTTCACGTTTTTCTGCCTGCTTTATATTCACTGGCAGCTGATTAGTGCCCACCAGATTAAGGATGGATCTGCCTTCCCCAGTCCACTGACTGAAATGCAAATCTCTTTTGGCAACACCCTCACAGACACACCCAGAATCAATACTTTGCATCCTTCAATCCAGTCAAGTTGATGCTCAGTATTAACCATCACATATGCATAAAAAATATAAAAGAGTATTTTACAAAATTATCGTACTATGCTATTGATGAAATACAAAGCAGGGAAAGCAACAAAAGTCAGTGTTCAGAGTCAAATGTGCTGACCCACGGCAGTGTGAATTTCCTAGGGCTGCCAGGAGTTAACAAATTACCACAAACCAGTAGCTTTAAAACAATGGAAATATTCTGTCACAGTTGTGGAGGCTAGAAGTCCAAAATCAAAGTGCCAGCAGGGTTGGTTCCTTTGGAGACACTGAGACACAATCTGTTTCATGCCTTTCTCCTGGCTTATGGTGGTTCCTGGTAACTCTTGGCATTCCTTGGGTTGTAGATGCATCAACCAAATCTCTGCCTCCATCTTCACATCACCTCCTTTTCTGTGTGTCTTCTTTCCCATCCCATATAAGGATACCCATCATTGAATTTAGGGCCCACCCTCATCCAGGATTATCTTATCTTGAGATTCTTAATTACATCTGCAGAGACCTATTTCCAGATAAGGTTACAGTCACAGGTATTTGGGGCTAGGACCTGGACATCTCTTTTAGGGGGTACTATTCAACAACTTCAGTCCACTCTATGATACCCAAATTTCATGCCCATTTCACTTGCAAAATACATTCACCTAACCAACATTCCCAAAAACCTCAGTCCATGACTGCATCCTAAGTTTAAAATGTCATTGAAATATCAGCTCAGAAGTCCCGTCCCAAATCTCATCATCTAAATCATCTCCATCTGGTATGCATGAAACTCTAGGTATGATACATTTTGGGGCAAAATCTCTCCATTTGTAAAACTAGAAAACAAATTAATTGGCCAGGTGCAGTGGATCATGCCTGTAGTCCCAGCACTTTGGGAGGTCAAGGCAGGAGGATCACTTGAGCCCAGGAGTTTGAGACCAGTCTGGACAACATAGTGAGACCCTGCCTCTACAAAAAAAATTAAAAATTAGCCGGATGGGTTGGGTGCAGTGGCTCACACCTGTAATCCCAACACTTTGGGAGGCTGAGGCAGGTGGATCATCTGAGGTCAAGAGTTAGAGACCAGCCTGGCCAACATGGTGAAACCATGTCTCTACTAAAAATACAAAAATTAGCTGGGCATGGTGGCACATGTCTGTAATCTCAGCTACTCAGGAGTCTGAGGCAAGACAATCGCTTGAACCTGGGAGGCGGAGGTTGCAGTGAGCTGAGATCACGCCACTGTGTTCCAGCCTGGGTGACAGAGTGAGATTCCATCTCAAAAAAAAAAAAAAAAAAATTAGCCAGGTGTGGTGGTGCATGCCTACAGTCCTAGCCTGCTCCAGGAGGCTTAGGCTGGAAGATTGTCTGAGCCCTGGAGGTTGAGGCTGCAGTGAGCTGTGGTCATGCCACTGCACTTTAGCCTGGACAACAGAACAAGACAAAACAAACAAACAAACAAACAAAAAACAAACAAAGAAAGAAAGAAAAAGAAAGAAAGAAAGAAAGAAAGAAAGAAAGAAAGAAAGAAAGAAAGAAAGAAAGAAAGAAAGAATCTGCTTTCAAAATACAGTGCTGGAGGAGAGGCATAAGTAAGTCATTCCTGGCCAGGTGTGGTGGCTTACGCCTATAATCCCAGCACTTTGGGAGGCTGAGGCAGGAGGATCACTTGAGCCCAGAAGTTTGAGACCAGCCTGGGCAACATAGTGAGACCCTATCTCTATTTTAAAAATAAATTTTAAAAATTAAAAATTTTATTTTTGTTGCTGTCCCAACAAGGAGAAATTGGAAGGAACAAAGGAGTCACCATTCCAAGCAAGTCTGAAATCCAGCAGGGAAAATTCTATTAGTTTTCAAGGCCTGAGAATAATCATCTGTGACTCACTTCCCTGCCCTCTGGGTCCACAGAGGCTCCATCAGCCCCTGCCTCTAGGCCTGCTTCTTTGAACCCTGCCTCTTTGGACTCTGCCTGCATCAGGCTTTGTTCTGAGTCATTCTTGCTTTTCCTTGAAGGTTAGCATGTGTGTGTAGCTAACTACCTCTATTAGCCTATTTCCTGCCTGTAGAATCCCAGAAGTCTCACAGCTATTTTCATTTCATCTTATCTCTGTTCCTTTCTGTACAAGCTAGCAGTGTTTCTGCATATATAACAGTCTCAAAAACTTTGTAGGCCCCCTTTGTATTTCAAGGGTATCCATTCTAGATAACTCCATCTCTATTTCTGGCTTCTTCTGGGATGGTCAACTGGGTTCATGAGACATCCCTAATCTCTTTAGCAAAATGTTGTCCAGCCACATCCTTGACCCTCTCTCTAGGGCACACTCTTCCTACGATGAGTTTCCTAACTTCAGCATCCTTTGTGAACTCGGTAGGCTGAGAACCTCCCAAATAAAAAAGTGCTGGTTTCTCTTGGCTTAACAGTTATTTTCTCAATTTATCTTCTCTATAATTTTCCTATAAGTACAAAGAGAAACCAAGCCACACCTTCAACACTTTGTTTGGAAATCTCCTCAGCTAAATATCTAAGTTCATTACAGCCTTCAAGTTCTGTTTCCACTCAGCAGTAGAAAACAATACATTCACATTTCTGCCACTTTATAATAAAGATGGCTTTTCTTCCGTTTCTAATAACACGTTTCTTATTTCCTTCTGAGACCTTACCAGAAGCATCTTTAACATTCATATTTCTACCAGCATTCCAGTCATGATATATATACGATGGGCCCTCCATATCTCTGGGTTCCACATCTGTGGATTCAGCCACCACAGATCAAAAATATTCAGGGGAGAAAAATAATAAAAAACAATAAAACAGTAAAAATAAAGTAATAAAAAGCAATACAGGCCAGGCGTGGTGGCTCATGCCAATAATCCCAGCACTTGGGGACAAGAGGATTGCTTGAAGCTAAGGGTTTGAAAATAGCTTGGGCAACAAAGCAAGACCTCATCTCTACAAATAATAATTTAAAAATTAGTCAGGTGCAGTGGCATGTGTCTGTAGTCCCAGCTACTTGGAAGGCTGATGCAGGAAGATTGCTTGAACCCAGGAGTTCGAGGCTGTGGTAAGCTATGATTGCACCACTGCACTCCAGCCTGGGTGACAGAGCAAGACCCCATTTCAGAAAAAAAAAAAAGAAAGAAAGAAAGAAAGAAAAAGTAAAAAAACCAACAATACAGGATAACAACTAGTTACATAGCAATTTACATTGTATTAGGTATTGTAAGTAATCTAAAGGTGATTTACAGTATACTGGAGGGTATGTGTAGGTTATATGCACATCTATGCCATTTTATAGCAGAGATTTGAGCATTCATGACTTTTGCTATCCATCAGGATCCTCGGACCAGTCCGCTGGGATACTGAGGCATAACTGTATTCTCTAGGGCAATAGAAGCTTTCTTTTCTATGCTGTTTACTTCCTCTGAGCCCTCACCAGAATCACCCTTAAAGTTCATATTTCTGCCAGTCATCTCTTCAAGGAAATCCACTAGACTTTTTCTATTATATACCTTGAAATTCTCCCAACCTTTACCCGTTAGCCAATTACAAAATCTCTACCACATTTTTAGCTATCTGTTATAGCAGCACCCCTTTCCCAGTACCAAAATCTGTGTTAGTTTCCTTGGACTGCTGTGAAAAATCACCACGCACAGGGTGATCTAAAACAGTAGAAGCGTATGCTCTTATGGATGTGGAGGCCACAAGCCCAAAATCCAGGTGGTGGCAGCGTTGGCTCCTTTTGGAGGCCGTGAGGGAGAACCTGTCCTAGGCTTCTCTCCTAACTTCTGGGTATTGCTGGCAATCCTTGGCATTCCTTTCTGAGTAAATGAACCACTCTGATCTCTGCCTGCCTCTTCATGTCACCTCTACTCTGCATGTCATCTTCTTTTCTGTCTCTTATGAGGACACACCATTGGATTTAGGGCCCACTCTAATTCAGGATGATCTCATATTTCTAAATAAGGTTATACTCTCAGGTACCTGGGGTCAGTTCTTGGACATATCTTTTGGGGACCACTCTTCAGCTCACTACAGGCAAACTTCCCGTAGAAGGTAAATGTTAAGGGTTCAGGATGGAAAAGCTGGGTGGGGGATAAGGCACTTGTCAGAGCCCTGTTTTCCCATGGCAGCAGGAACGCCCCAAGAGTGCTGTGTTCCCTGGTGAGGGGAAGGTCAAGATGAGTGTGGAGGAGCAGATTGACCGAATGCGGCGGCACCAGAGTGGCTCCATGAAGGAGAAGCGGAGAAGCCTGCAGCTGCCAGCCAGCCCGGCCCCCGACCCCAGTCCCCGGCCAGCCTACAAAGTGGTAATGCCTTCCCAGCTACCCACAGGCATGAGCCTGGCATCTGCCAACACTTCCTACTCCCAGGGCATGGCCAGCTGGGGCCTGGGGAGTTTGAGAGGAAGGAGAGGGGAAAGAACCCAAGCTGGGCACCTGGGAGAGCCAGAGAGTCCTCTCTCCCACCGGCGGAAGAGTCTTTCAAGTGTTGACTTTTTCTTGTTTTAAGAAAATAACTCACAAAAAGGAATGCCTTAATTATTTTTGTTGAAATGAATCATACAAAATTCACTTAATAGAGAATAGTACAGAATTCACCACACAGAAATAGCTGTCACTTACGCATGTTTCTAGAGCATCTCCTCTGTGCCTAGCATTGGGCTGGCTGCAATGAAGATAATCATAATAGCTCACCGTCACATGGCACAATATAATCCACAAATCCCTTTCATGTTATTTCATTTAATCCTTTTAGCAACATTGGGTTAGGAATTATTACCCTATTTTGCAGATGGGGAAACAAAGTGAGGAGAAATTAAAGGATTCCTGGGCTACACAGCTCTATTAAGTACAGAGCTGGATGTAGCCCAAGACATTACTTAACTTTTGTTTCCATTAAATTTTAGAAATATGGAAAATTTATGACTCATAAGTCCTGTCCTCAACAGCTTACATTCTAGTTGATGGATTAGGACTTCTATAGTATGAAATCATTAGAAGTTAGCTGGGTGTGGTTGGCTCCTCATGCAAGTAATCCTAGCACTTTGGGAGACCAAGGTGGAAAGATCGTTTGAGGCCAGGAGTCTGAGACCAGCCTGACAACAAAGCAAGACCCTGTCTCTATAAAAACATGTTTAACAAGTAGCTGGGCATGGTGGATGCACCTATAGTCCCAGCTACTTGGGAGGAGGCTGGGATGGGAGGACTCAAGGCCAGGAGTTTGAGATTGCAGCGAGCTATGATTCTGTGGCTGTACTCCAGCTGGAGCGACAGCAAGACCCTGTTTCTTAAAAAATCAAAAGAAGAAATCAATACAAGTCACACTAACTTAACTGCCCAAATTATATAGCGAAGAATGTGAATACAGGGTACAGCAGGATGGGGAACAGCAAGAACTGACAAGAGATGTTGATGAGATGTTGCCTCTGGGGCCTGGCAGGTGGGCAGGCTTTGGGTCAGTAGAAAGGAAAGAGGATAGTTCTGCAGTAGGGTGCGGTGGGAGCAGTGGGGTGGCAGCTAGATCAGGCAAGCTGGGAAGGGAAAGCGAGGACAGGGCATGGCTAGGGCTGCCTGGAGGCATGGGTAGCCGTGGTGCGATCGTGATGCTGCTGTCCCCTAGGTGCGCCGCCACCGCAGCATCCACGAGGTGGACATCTCCAACCTGGAGGCAGCCCTGCGGGCAGAGGAGCCTGGCGGGCAGGCCTACGAGACACCCCGGGAGGAAATTGCCCGGCTTCGCAAAATGGAGCTAGAGCCCCAGCATTATGATGTAGACATCAATAAGGAGGTGAGTGGAGCCAGGAAGGGCTGTAGTGGGAGACTCTGGGAAGGGACAGAGGTGGTGACCCCAGCCCCTCCATAGCTCTCCACTCCAGACAAAGTCCTCATCCCCGAACGGTACATTGACCTGGAACCTGACACTCCTCTGAGCCCTGAGGAGTTGAAGGAGAAGCAGAAGAAGGTGGAGAGGATCAAGACACTCATTGCCAAATCCAGGTAACCGGCCTGGGTGAGCCTCTACTTCCTCTGCCCACCCTGGCACCTAGGACACCTGGGCCACTAGAAGTCGTTGGGGGCACAGAGCCTCCCCAGGGGAGAGCACATCAAGGTGGTGGCTCCAGGCAGCAGACAGGGCCCAGCTACCGGCAGAGGCAAGGATGCTGCTGTCAGGTGCTAGTAAGACCCGCCAGGCTCGTGCACATCACACCATCAAGACAAAACTGAAGGCTCGCCCTCTGGTGACTTCTTTTCCCCTTCAAGGCTGCCCTAAATGCTCACTTGAACCTTTTAATTCATTTGAGAACATTGAGGGTAGGGGTCTCAACCTGTGTTTTGTCAGGGTCCCACTCACTCCTAGGGACAGCCTTGCTGGGAACCAGAGACTGCACATTCACGGGGCCCTGGCCCTCCCTGCCAACCTCAGTCCACAGGCCCCCCGAAGCCACTTGGACCTTCCTGTCCCTCCCTCCATTTCTGTGTGTCTGTGCCTCTTCAGTATGCAGAACGTGGTGCCCATCGGCGAGGGGGACTCTGTGGACGTGCCCCAGGACTCAGAGAGCCAGCTGCAGGAGCAGGAGAAGCGGATTGAAATCTCCTGCGCCCTGGCGACCGAGGCCTCCCGCAGGGGCCGCATGCTGTCTGGTGAGAGGGGCTGGGCCTCGCTCCACCCTGCCAGGGAAACCAGCTGACCAGGTTTAGGGGAGGAAGCGCAGCACTGCTACCAGGGGGGCAGTAGCAAAGAGATACAAGGCTGAGGAGATGCTCCTCGAGGTTGAGACGAGCATCTATTGAGCACCAGGTACTGTGCTAGGCTCAGGGAGGTGCAAAGGGGCCAGAGTTGCTGCATCCAGGAGCTCAGAGCCGGGATGATCCTTACAGCCACCTTAGGGAGTATTGGCCAGAGGCCATGCAGAGCATGGGGAGCCATTCTGCCCGGGCAGGCCAGAGAAAGGCACAGAGAAAAGATGATAACTGAGTTTGACTGAGAAAGATAAAAATATTTCTCAGTTGCAGGGAGAGGGCCAGGTATTCCAGAGTATCCTTTCATTTCCTGCTTTCGCTGCATGCAAATAGGAAGAATCTTAGAAAAGATGGTGCAGGCAACCAGAGTTGAGAGCGATACAATTACCACTTTGGCTACTGATCCAAACTCACTTTTCTGCTAAGAAAAGATGACTATGAGGAACTGACTTCACACTGATACAAAGGCTACCAGGTCCTGACTAGATGCTGATAGGGTTGAGATCAACAGGGTCAGCTTCTGCTCAGTCTGAGATATCATCCCAGAATAGATGAAAATGTACTTGAGCTTTTAAGAATGAAAGAGATTCTGTATGAATGGGAGGGTTAAAGGGAGAGGAGAGACAGTGGGTAAGTCAAGGCGCCTGGGAGACTGTTCCCTTCATCAAGATAAAGGTGTTTAGGATAGAGAGGTAGAGTGAGAGTGAGAACTTTGAAGGCCAGTTAAGAGGAATGACTCAGAAGGGGGAGCCATGGTTGGAGATGACATTGGCAGAGGGGTGAGAGCAGGTGTGCAGGCTACAATTCCAGTAGCCCAGGCAAGAGCCATAAGCAGGTTAGAACCGTGGCTCGGAACATAGTGGAAGGGATGGCGTTTCATGTTGGTGATTAAGGAGGATTCAAATTCTGGTGCTCTGAGGTTCCATTTCCTCATCTGTGAAATTCAAATCAAAATTCCTGCCTCCAGTTCTGGTGGTATGAGGATTGGAAACAATGTGTGCCAAACACCTAGCACAGTGCCTGGCATTCAGTAAGTGCTCAATACATGCTCGCAAGCCGTAGTAGTGGTGACAGTAGCAGTAGCGCTGTGATGCTGGTAGTAGTAGTTGAAATAGCAATAGACGAAGTAGAAATAGAACCATTTGTCATTTTGCTAATTATTTTAAATATGGATGTTTTCAGAAACCAGAAGATTTTAGCTACGGCAAAGAGGATTTAAGTAAGCCTTAATGAAGAACCTTCTGCCAGTTAGGGTGTAATGGACTTTAGAATGGGTGTCCAGGGAGACCCTTGGAGGTATTTCAGGGAGAGGCTGTCTTTAGGCTGGAGTTGAGGGGAAGAGAAGGGATAGCTTCAGAGAGCCCCATCCTGCAGCCAAAAGGCAGCAAAACCAGTTTGGCCACAAGGAAGCAGGCCTCTGTTGAACCTCCCTGTAGTTTAGCTCCAAAATGAACTTGAACCTTCCAAAGATCAGATTCCACATGCTCTGGGCAAAAGGCAACTTCCTGTTTCAAGGGGTTAGAGAGACAGGCCGGTTTAAAAACTTTGCTCTGCCCCAGCCCCAGCCCCTGGCTCTCTCTACTACAGTTCCTTAGCCAAAGGTTCCATGAAAACAAAACCCACCCGGCCTATCCGATTTCTGTCTTGATACACACAGGCTTACATGTCAGGGTCTGTGTGCTGAAACCAAACGGTCACCTTGCTTTTGCCAAAACCCCAACTATTTAAAAAATGGCTGTGGCAGGGCCAGACCTCAGACTTAGCCCACTGTTCCCACCAGCCCTGGTCTGTGGCCCAGCTCCTCAGAGCTACAGCTCTGCCAGGCACAGCAAGGCTGGTCCTGGGCATGCACTATGTGGGCACAGGTTCACACCCAGGACACTGTGTGTGTGGCAGTGCGGGGCACAGGTCATGAGCATAGTGTGCATCGGGTACAGCGAGTAGAGTTCAGTGCCCATGTGTGATGTGTGGCATGGACAGAGTAATCAGTGAGGAATGCTGTTATGCTTACAAATCCACCCGGTGCGTGCAGACTCAGGTATGTAATATGTGGGAAATTATGGCATTTTTGAGTTTGTACGTGTGGCGTGGATGTCATGTGCAGTGTCTGGATCTGGTCATGTTTGTAGATACATGCATTTATTTGTGCGTATTCAAGTGTGCAGTGTGAGAATGGAGGAAAGGTTTGAGTACAAATGTAGCAATGTGTGTATCTGTGTAAAATGTCTAAGGACGTTGTGTGGAGACCCATTATGAGTCCAGGTGGTATATGGTAAGCTGTTGGAGCATAAATGTACATGTATGTGAGTGTACAATACATTGGTGGAGGTGGTGTTTATGAATGCTTGTATTTGTGATTGGCTTTTCTACAGTATGGGAAATGATAAAGCATATTTGTGTATATGTTGTGTACAGTGTATATATTGCAGTATTGTGAACTTATGTCTGTGTGCACAGGCTGGGAGAAAGTACAGTGTCATGAATGTGACTATGTGTGACTGATCATTTCTGCACGCATGTGGTACTTTGCACACTTTATAATATCACATATGTGTGATTCACATCTGCAGCACATGCAAATTTTAACTATTTTGATGGATATATTTCTAATATATATTTAGTATTTTTCTGCCTTCTTAACAAAGTTCTGTTTACATATGACCTTTTCTTGCTCATGTATTACATTATAAATATCTTTATTTTGCCGACCTCTGTTAAAGGAATGCCCTGAGGGCCACAATGGACATAGATCTGTTTGTAGCTATGCTAAATGTTCCCAAACTGTCACTCTTCTAAAGCTGTTATGTCTGCTTTTTACAAAACATTTTCTCTCCTCAGTCGTGCTTTCTTATAGATGTCAGTGGGCCTCCCAATTCCTCTGTCTCTTCGAATTTTCCTGTTTCTAATCTCCCCTGGGCTAGAAACCCAGCGAGCCAACACCTATTAGAATTGTGTATCAATAAGAGTAACTGGACTCCAAGGGCTCCCTATGAGTAAATTCTGAGAGCCTCACTGCATGTCCTGTAGGCTGTAACCTCTATGTTGGCTTCCTGGAGATATCTTTTGCTGTGTTTTTGGTTTCTTGGCTGTTTTAGAAGTTGAGACTGCTAGATGACTAAGCGTTGGGTCAGTGATGTGGCTATGCACACGAATGAGTGTTTGAAAGTGTTTGTGAGTGTATTTGCACATGAAGTTACAAGTGTTGGGTCACATGGAAGGGTGCAGGCTTGGAAGTATACAAATACACTTATTGTGAGCTGTGTGCAATGAGTGTAATGATATGGTGTTGCCAGATCCCATGCACAAACTTTGTATTGTGTATAGGCAGACAACGTCACATCCATGCGAGAGCTACATGTGTTCTATGCACATGAAGGTGTATTAGATATGTAACAAGAGTAGCCACCTTGGCTCTTTCTCTTGCACAGACGGCAGGGAAGGTGATGAGGTCCAGGGTAGGGTGGGGACGAGGGACTGGGAAGTTCAATGTTGGGACCCTTCTCTCGGTGGAAATGCAGTGTGACCCTGGCTGAGGTCTGGTTCCTTTCTGAGCCTGAGCGAGGATGTTGTCTCTGCCATCCTCCTGCCTCGCAGCTACAGTGAGGATGCGTGAGGGTCTGGAGACTGCATAGAGCTTGTCCCCAGTAATAAGTCTTCCCTTCTCATTGTCCTTCCACTTTACTATTCTTAACATGGAATAATAATGATAATAGAGTAAAATCTCAATAATTCAAATGTCATTTCAGGCTTGTCTCGATTTGCTTAGGGGTGGACTGAAGTTTGACTTTACTGGACTGATGAAAAGGATGTCTCAAGTGTTAGCAGGGAACATGTTTCTGAGCCCTTGACTGTGCCAAGTTAACAGAACTCGCTTTAAGTTGATCAGAAATCTCTGTTTTGATGGCACTGATTAACATGGTGGTCACTTCACTTCTGCTCATTAAATGGGGCCAGATGGTTTGGATTGGTGTGATTTTACTGCACTATTAATCATTATCGTTAGTGACACTGCGGTATATAAAGTACCACTCCCTGGTTCCGTCTGCACAGTCGCGGAGAGGTGTGGGAATCTCCCCATTGTGTGGATGGGAGGGGAGCCCTTGGCCCAGAGAGGGCCTGGCCTTACCCACAGTCACACTGGTTCTCAGCAGAGCCTAGATTCGACCAGGTCTCCTCTGGGGCCTCACACTCTCCTCCACGATGCCCTGGGAACGAGGACAGCTTGGCCTAGCTTGAGCAAGCTCCAAGCTCAGTGCTCTCTCTCTGCTTGCCTCCCTGCCTCGCTCCCCGCCTGGGGAGGGCCTCGCTTGCTCTGGGTGCCCACCCTCCTTCCCCACCCACCCCCATTCACCTCCCTGTTCATTTCTGTTTCCAGTGCAATGTGCCACCCCAAGCCCTCCCACCTCCCCTGCTTCCCCGACTCCTCCAGCCAACCCCCTGTCGTCTGAATCCCCACGGGGCGCCGACAGCAGCCATACCATGCGGGTCTGAGCTCTGACGTAAGCACTTTTCTACTGTATTTCATCCACCTGGGGAGTGGGGCCCCTTCCTTCACCCCCATTGAGCCATCTGTGTCCTCTCATTTTGGCATTTTGCTTCTCCCCTACCCCAGTGCCCTGTACCGCTCCTCCCCACTATCCGTCCACCCATCCATCCATCCATCCATCCATCCATCCATCCATCCATCCAGCTTCCCCACGCAGTGCTGGGCTGGAACCGGCTGGCAGGGCCGCTTCTTGGATGTTGTGATGCCAATGGCCTTTGCTTCTCCAGAAGCAGGCAGGGAATGGACCCGAGACCTTACCTGTCTGCTCTCAGGGAAGGCTCTCCCCTGACACCCCACCCCGTGCCTCCTGTCTGCTGACAAGCTTTCCATCTGTTGAGATACACAGATGCAGAACCTTCAGAAGCCCTCAAAAGCTGTTTCTCAACTCCCAGATCTTACTGTAATTTAAAATAACATTGACAATTACAGCCAAAGGCTGTGAACCCTTCCCTTGCCCCTAGCCCACAGCCGCTCACTCTCAGTCAAGTAGAAAAGAACACTGACTTCCTTTCCTTTGTTCCCCTGTCAGGGTTGAGGGACCGGAGTGGGTTTCTGCCAGGTTTTTGCAGGACGAGGCTTCTTTCTCCCGGGAAGGTTGGCTGGAGTCCTTGCTCCTCTGTGCAACCCTCTTCTCACCCCATTTCTCTTTTCTCCAGTGCAAGCCCTGGCTGAGGCCAATGCTGTGAAGCTCCACAGAGTCACATTCTGAAGCTGTCCTCTGCCCACCTGAGGTCCTGGCTCCCCACCCTGGCCCCCTGCCCCTGCACTCCCATGGGAATGCCGCAGGGAGCCAGGCTGGGGCCACAGGCTGCTGCCGAGAGGAGCGTGGATACCTCAGTGTCCACACACCCACTATGCCTAACCCTGGAGCTCTCACTACTCACACCGTGGTCCTGGGCCAGGGCCTGAGACGGCAGTGGGGAGCACCATCCTCGTTCATGCCCAAGTCACAGAGAGCCACGGCCTTGCCCTGGCTGGGGTTGTGGTGACTCCAGTGGAACAATCCCTGATGGGGGACATGCCGTGGTGGAGAACATACCTGTGGCTATCTTATGTGAGGACTAGAGGTGAAGAGGAGATGGACACTGCCTCTTGGAGCCAGCCTGACACTGAGGACAGCACTTGTCGTCATCCCTATCCTCATCAACCCCACCCGGCTGCCTCAGCTGGACCCAGGGCTTTGATAAACCCAGTGCTTTGCTTATGGGTGCTCGCTGGGGTCCAATGGAGACTGACCACCCTGCTTGAGCCAAAGACAAGGTGATGAGAGATGGGGAGAGGCTATTGGCTCCCAGAGGGAACAGTGCTGGTTGTGGCTAGAGAACAGCAGGTCTGTGCAGTGTCTGAGGGCAGGTTGGGAAGGGTAGCAGAGAGAGACAGAAAGAGAAAGACAGAGAGAGAGAGAGAGAGATCCTCAGAGTGGGAGGAGGGGGAAGCAGCAGGACACATTGGCAAGTCAAGCAGGAAGGAAGGAGATGGAAAAGGGGTATTGGATTGGTTTCCCCAGGTGGAGCCTTAGGTTAGTGCCCAGTGCAGTGCCAGACTCTCTCCTCTGCTCCTCCCACCTCATCCCCAGGACGACCCACCAGTGGAGCACAGGCAGCCTCAGTGGAGATGCTTGGTGTGGGGATCTAGGTGAAGGAGGTTGAGTAGCGACTGCCTGGGAGATGGCTGTTGGTAGTTCTGTGCCTGGTGTCTGCCTCCCCGTCCTGGGGTAAGGGGCAGAGAGAAGGACTTGTCTTATGTAGGGTGTGGTCAGCCTTGGGGCCTTACCTACCCAGTTCTGCGATATTTCTTGCCCTGTTCCCCCTGGAATGTGCAGTGATCCAGCTGAGAATATGCTTTGAGGAGGAGGGATGAAGCCTTAATCTGGGAGGCCTCCCAGGATTCCAGGACCATCCCCCATCCCAGGCATCCCAGACGAGGACTGGCTGAGGCTAGGCGCTCTCACGATCCACCTGCCCAGGGAGGGCAGTGGGGGAGAGACAGAAGAGCAAAGCGCATTCTTCCTCAGCTCCACCCACCTGGAGATGAATGTAGCCAGAGAGGAGGAAGGAGGGAAGCTGAAGACGCCGTGGCCCCTAGGCCTTCACTCTGCTAGAGTTGCCACCCAGAGGCTTCAGCCTGACCTCCAGCGGTCCCGAGAACACCTACTAATTCCTCTCCACTCCTTCATGGCTGGGACAGTTACTGGTTCTTATGCAAGTAAAGATGATAATTTACTCAACAAATATTTATCGAGCACCTTTTATGTACCAGGCACTGTTCTAGGTGCTTAGGATATTCTCATGTTTCTGAGGGATTACAGCCTAGGAGGATTCCACCAATCTTCACTTCTAGCAGGTTTTTAAAATGTGACCCTTGGCTATATTTCCCATCTTCACAGTTCAAGCACCCCAAACCTGCCCTTTCTCCCCTGCAGACTGGCAGGTGGGATTGGTTCCCAGGTCATCTTCTCTCCCTCTTTCCCCCACGCCTTTCTCCCTCCACAGGAAACAGATTTTTCAGGGCCTTCCACACCTGCCGCTTTGTCTGTCTCTTTTTTTTTTTTAAAGTAATATTTTTTAGAAATACATGTAAAATACCAAGAAATAATATCTGCACCTCTGCCACCTCTCTCTCACCTCTTATTTCATAAAGCTGGCTCTTTATGTTGCTTTACATGCCTTAATATATGTTTTATGGAGATTATACATATTATAGATCTATATATGTAATATATTTGTTTGGATGTCTGATCTTTTCCTACAGTTCCTGCCCAGGCCCGTTTTTCTCTCCCTTATTTTCCGTATCATTCCTAGCATATCAAGGCCATACCCCTTGCCTTTTTGATCCAAAGAAGAGGAGAGGAAAGACTTATTTTAAGACAGATCTATTTTATGCTTTTGTTTAAAAAAAGCAAATCTATTTTCAAATGTGCAATGTCTGAATGGAATTGGCAAGTGAGGTGAGGAGATGGGGCAACTGCCTTTAGGTCCCAACCCTGTGCCCTTCCCTCTGCCACAGTGGCTTCATTCTATCCTATTCCCCAGTCAGGAAAGGGCTGGTCCCCAGAGCTCACCCAGAGAGCATCTTGCCGGGGGCAGGGCATTCCCTCGGAAGTCCTGGCCTAAGGATTTTATTACACTGTCCACTCCTGATGACCCTCTGCAGTTGTCAGGCGTGAATCCTCTGGAAGGAACTGTTTGCAGTTGTATGCACAAAGGAGACCCATGCAGGCATGCACCCCAAATGGGCTGCTAGACTACCCCTCTTCATCAGCCTGCTGGAAAGAGCAGACAGTGTAATGGCAGCCTATGCCAAACAGCACTAAGGATGTCGGTCTACGAGATGGTGTCAAGCCCAGAGGAGGCGGCTTGGGGTCCTCTGGGCCATCCCTGGCCCTTTAGCACAGACACATACAAGTTCCTTGGGCTTGTCACACTCCTTTTCACTCGATCCCTCTTTGGTCTGGGTCACATCTATGACATCCCCCCTCTGCAACCTTTCTCTCTGGGGGCTGTACCAAAGGCATGGTACCTCAGTCTGGCATCCAGACTGCGAAATCAGCCTCTGAGCCGAGGAGGGTCCTACAGACAAGGTGACATCTCAACCTCACCCAAGAAACCCCCAGGACTTTACCCCAGCAGGCTGCCACGGGGGCACCAAACGAAGCCAGCTCAGCCTTCCAAACTGCTCAAGCCTTTGTCAATTATCAAATTGGCCAAAGGGTCTCTGGCCTTGCAAGGATTTGGGCAGGATAGAAGTCTTTGTCTAGATCTGAAATCAAGGGCTTGGGAATCTAGAGCCGAGCTCCTGGCCAGCGTTTGAAGCCTGGCCTCCCAGCTGGGGCGTTTACTGACACCCTGCCACCAGCCTAGAACATCCCGCTCTGAATGAACAGAGCGCAGGTGGGGGTCCAGGGCTAAGTGACCCACCTGGGGACGCTCTGATTATTCATCCAGGGCCTTCTCAACGAGCACATTACCTCCATGATCAATAACCAAGAGGCTGCAATCAAATACTGCTACTGTCACTTTGAAGATTTTCTGAGATCGCAAGTGGCACACTTGCTCTCCGACCTTTGGGAGAGGCATGTTTTTGGGCAGGGCTGGCTATGGCAAGAGGGAACCAGTTCCTTTCTCCTTTAAGCACCCTCTACCTGGCAGCTCTTAAAACTAAGAAAAAATATTATATACACACACACATATATATATACACACACATATATATATATCTATTTATGCACATATTGGGGCCAATTTGATTTGCTAGTATTAGACAATAAACCATACAAGGAAATTTATGATCTCAGTGTCTTTATTTAGTATAAAAGTGACCTTAGAAGAAGGGTGAAGGTTAGATAGATGGAATCTCTGTCGGGGGCAACCAGCTGTAGCATCCCCTTAGCATCTTTCTAGCCAATGAGCCCCCTCCCCAGGAGGAGGGGACGGCCTGACTGAAACAGGTGAGAGTTTGTTTCCTCCTTTCAGCAGCATTCTTTTTAGATTTAGGTACCGAAGAATTCCAGTGAGTTCTGCATTTGTATCTTGCAAGTTTGTATAAACTCAATACAGGAAATAAAATGAATGTTTTGTACATGTGGTGTGTGTCTCCTACTCTGTGTCTGCCCTCGTGGTGCTTGTGGGCTTGTGGGGTTGGCAGCTTGTGGGGTTGGTAGGAAAGGGGAATGGGGGCTGGGGGATAGGCTGGGTGCAAAACATATGCTCCCTTCCTCCCCTGTGCCTCAGCCTGCCCTTTTGGGCTCTATCCCCAGGAGCTGGGGAAGCAAGGGTATGCTGCCAACACCAGCATCATCATTTCAGTTCAGGTGACCCCAGATCAGGGTTTGTCCCAAGGTTCTGTATAATGGGAGTATCAGATGCTTCAGGCCCTGGCACCTTCCCTTGGTTTGACTCAGACAAAGGATAGGACAGCAGGAGAAGAAAATGAATTCCCAGGCTTTCTTGATTACTACACAATGCGCTATACTGCTGCTTTACGAGAAGGTGCATAATTTGGTGGGAGGTATGACGCCACCCCAATTCTCATCCTGCCTCCATCCCTTTGGTTTATTTCTGTTGAAATAAACCAAAGTGTTTAGTGGTTATCAGGTATTGACACTCTGTGTGAAGCGCTTTACCGGCGCTTCTCAATTTGGAATCTTACTGTGGGAAACAAGAGTCGAGAAGCCTGGTAAATTTTGTGGGGTGGGTAGTGGAAGAGAAGAGGTGCACCCGGGAGACTGGCAGGCTCAGCTGGGCTTCTGCACGTTGTTCGAGGGAGGGATGGCTCAAGAAAAAGCGAGAAAGAGAGATGAGAAAGCAAGCTTCCTAATTCCTAATCTTGCATCGACTTGGCTTTCATGGCTGAAGCTGAATTCCGGACACCTGTTCCCATTTCTAAGGGCTAGTACAGGGGTGGTCATTTTTAAAATTTGACTCTATTTTGGATGTTGTCACATCCCCAGGATGATGTCCTTTGTGAACCCAGGAGAGTTGTGACCACATGTAGGCTCTGGGGGAGGGCCTGCATCAGAGGCTGGGGTAGGGGGGTGTATATTGGAGAACTTGTCACTTTCCGGGGGGCTGAGCCTTTAGCTGCAGCCTCCATCTGAGCCAGAGCCAATGGCAAGGGCTTGGGGAGGAGGTGGAATGTGAGACCACAGAGCACCACAGGGCATCACTGCATCCACCGACAAGGGCTGGCTCCTCCCCTCAAGAGATGATGCCAGCTGGTGCCTGCTCCACCCCCTACCCAGATCAAGCCAGGTTGGGATTTGTAAAAAGGGGGCAGTAGCTGATAAATGTAAATGAAAATGCAACTAGCAGAATGCCCTTTAAGGAGCAGTGCTGTGTAACTGGGTGATCATTTATTTATTCTTGAAGAGAGGCACGACAGGGTCAGGCAGGCAGCCAAGCCTCAGATCCTGCTGCTGCCAGGGAACTGGGGCCACACCACGGCCCCCTCCTCATCCTGAGCCTCACCTCGTTACTGAGATCAATGAGAGAAAGTGGCATGTCATCCTCAACTCCTGCCCCTAGCAACATGCTCCTTGCTAGCTGCATGAAGATTTGGACAAGTCATTAAATTCTTGAGTCTCAGTTTCCTCGTCTGGAAAATGGGTATGTTAACCACCATCTTATGGAACTTTCAAGAAAGGCAAATGAGAAAATGGATGAAAATCACTTTGAAAACTCAAATTCACTTCCAAATGTGAGGAAGTGGAAGTGGTGATGTTGCAAAGGCTCCCTGGCCACCTGCAGGGGCCTGATGTGGGAAGAGGGAGAAGGTTTTCCAGGACCCCTTCTTTACTAGCTCTATAGCCTTTGCTGGAAGACATCACCAGGGCCTGTGCCGTCCCTGAGGTGTCCCTCCCCTGGCAGTTCTACGCCTCCAGCCCAGGGAGTAACTGCACTACCCCACCCCTTTCTCATCATGGCAGGGTCATGAGACTGCCATGGGTCGAGGGCTAGCACCAGCCTTCCAGGGCCTGCATACCCCTTCCCAGGAACGTCCCTATGAAGGTCCCTCTCCAGAAGGGTGAACTGTGGACAGCCCCTCTGCGCTCAGCTCCAGTACCCAGAGAATCAGGCCAGGAGGGCCCAGTATCATGAGTGTTTAATTCTCCTGAGTTCACAGGTGGGTTCCATGGCTGGGGGTGGGGGCAGGGAGGGACATCCCCAGCTGCTATTTTATACGCCTGTGGGAGTGGTTTAGCACGATTTGAGATGACAGTAGAAGTCTTTCATATAAAGCATATTAACAGTATACTAATAATGTTAATAACAATAGTAATTATTATAACTATACAGTAATAGCAATAGCAATGGTTCATTAAGTGCTTACTGTGTGCCAGGTACCTGGTTCTACGCACTTCACATGCATTTACTCACGAGTCCTCATCCTCTATGTCAGTCATAGGTACTCTAATTATCCAAGAAGCCGAGGCACAGAAAGGATAAATAAAATGCCCAAGGCTTCATGAAGCTAGGATGAAGCTCTTAACCTACCAGTGATTTCAACGGGGATGATTCTGGCCCCTTGGGGCATTCGGTTGTCTCAATCCTAAGGGTGCAAAACTCTCCCTGGCATTTAGTGACTGCAATGCACAGGACAGATTTCCAAAACCAAGAATTGTCCCATATCCTGCACAACTTTCGAATGTACAGCTGAACTAAACCCACTACCAGTAAAAGTTGGTCATGCTCCAATTGACAGTAATACCAAAAGGTTTTGTAAGCTTTTAAAAATAAGTTTCATGAAAACTCAGAAAGTTAGGAGATGATTATTATGGAGCAGAAGCTTAAAAGGAATAAAAGACATTGTCTCAAAATTATTGAATAATCTACTCCATGCCTTGTCTGCCCAAAGGATTATAAGATTTCTACTACTATGTATTTGATTGAAAACAGTTCTGGCCGGGCGTGGTGGCTCACGCCTTTAATCCCAGCACTTTGGGAGGCCGAGGCAGGCGATCACGAGGTCAGGAGATCGAGACCATCCTGGCTAACACGGTGACACCCCATCTCTACTAAAAATACAAAAAATTAGTGGGGAGTGGTGGTGGGCGCCTGTAGTCCCAGCTACTCGGGAGGCTGAGGCAGGAGAATGGTGTGAACCCGGGAGGCAGAGCTTGCAGTGAGCAGAGATCGACTCCAGCCTGGGTGACAAAGCGAGACTCTGTCTCAAAAAAAAAAAAAAAGAAAAGAAAACAGTTCCAATCAGTAGGTGATACTGAATAAGCAAAGAAATTGACTGAAAATATTTAACAGAAGAGATGTGAGAGAACCAAACATGAAATCAGAGACACTTGAGATGCAGGAGATCTCACTGTGTCTCCTTAATAAAAGTTTTTAGAGTTTATTTCATATTATTGCCATCCTTTATATGTTTAAAGTTTTTTGCAGCCCAAGGATGAACACTTACGTTGTCACAATTACGTGTGGAAATGTTGTGCCCTGTCTTTACAACACTGTCCCAGGTGTCCACCTGCAATTGCTCTAAACCATTTTTATCTTCTTTTCTCTTCCCAATCTATCCTCTATGCCCCATTGCCCACTGGAAATATATGATCTCTAAGTCCTTTTAAGATCCCAGAGACTGAATTTTACCTCAACACTGATACGTTTCAAGACAGAGGTCGATGTGTTGTGGTACTCTATGGCAACCCCATTCCATGGTGGCTATTTTGACAATACACACATACATAAGACCCAGTTCCTTTGCATGCGCGTCATACTCCTATATTATCTCCACCTTGTGCTCTCTAATTTGCCCTGCTGTGTCATCCCTATCTCAATTAAGATACTTTCCCTCTCTTATCATATGCAAGTACATCTGGTCTGTTATTACTCACCTAGCAGTTTTTATTTCTAGTGTTCACTTCCTGCTACTCTTTCATTTTCTTGCATGTGTGTGATTTTTGTTTTTGCATAGAATGGCTCGTCTTCTATTTCTCTTAAATTCAAATATATATTATGTGTAGGTGCAAGCAATCTGCCTATTTCATTTATGCCTTCTGGTAAGTCTTGCCTGAGTGTTTATATATTGAAAGACATCATGTTTTATTATAACTTATCCTTTTTTTTGTTTTTTAATTGTGTCAGCTTTCCTTGGTTTTGTTGTTGTTGTTTGGTTTGGTTTTTTGAGACAGGATCTCACTCTCATACCCACGCATGGCTTGATCACAGCTCGTTGCAGCCTCGACCTCCTGGGCTCAAGCAATCCTCCTACCTCAGCCTCCCCAGCAGCTGGGACTACAGGCAGGCACCACCACATCTGGCTAATTTTTTGATTTTTATTTTTGTAGAGACAAGGTCTCACTATGTTGCCTAGGCTGGTCTCAAACTCCTGGGCTCAAGCAATCTTTCTGCCTCAGCCTCCTAAAATGCTGGGATTACAGACATGATGCATTTGGTATGCCAGGCCTATTTGCATTTTTAAATGATGTATGTAGATTAGTCATATCATCTGTGAAATTCATTTCTTCGTTTCTGGATAGAGGAGACATTGCAAAGTGGATGTTGGCTCTCCTGGCATTGAGAACCATTGCTCTGCGATGGGGAAAAAAGGATGTTAGGAAATAACTGCCCCTCCTTTTGTAGGCCCAAAGGAGGAAAGGACAAATCCATGTCTACACAGCTGGTAGGTGGACCCGAACCAGGCCCCCTGAATTGTCTAGTCCTGCCCCAACCCCAAATTCAGGGCTTTGTCTTCCATAGCTCAACCTCACAGTAAGTCCAAAGCTGGACGCCGCTTGGGGAAAGGAGGTCCAAGCCCTTCGTGTCTAACTTCCCCCATGGCGCTTTTGCCATTAATTTAACCAGATGCGGCTCTGCCATTAGGTCAGCAACAGGCTTTGTACTCAGTCGCTCATTGCCTCCCAGCGCCTAGCATGTGTAATAGCAGAGAGTAAAAAGCTTGACTTTCAAGATTAATTTAGTACATTCCCAAAGGGATGCGCGGATGCCAACTCTTCACACACCACGAAACCAAGCAAGAAACCTGAGCACCTCCTAGATCCCAATGCTTCCATATACAATCTAAGTTTCGCGGGGCAGACAAGAGCCCGCAGAACACCGGGTGGTGTGAGGAAAGGGTCAGGAGGACGGTGCCTTCCCCGGCGAGCACGGCAGGTGGAGGGGCATTGCCCTACCAGAAGACGGGAGGAGGCAGTAGGCGACTAGAAGCACCTGCATGGTGTGCGCGGGTGGGGTGGGGGTTGGAGGGGGAGTTAATGATTTGCCATAGGCTCATTTCGCAACTTAACCAAGAGTCAGCTTCCCGTGACCATGTACCAGTTGAGTCCTCCGGGCCACGCTCCACTTGTCCGCTTCCAACCTGAAGGCCCCCCAGGCTGTGTGCGGCATGATCTCCATCACCGAATGGCAGAGTGAGTGGAGGGAGCGGGGCTGCAATGGGCTACCCAGGCCAGGCTCCGTGCCAGTTCTCTCTCTCCCAGCCGGGCAACTGTCACTGGGAAACCTACAAGCGTGACCTCTGGAGCCAGGGGCTGGGAGCTGCCGTGCTGGCACCCGGGGCAGCAGGCAGGGCGGGGTGTGGCTCCCTGCTCTCCAGAGGGTGGGAGTTGCTCAGGGCCCACAGGTAGCCAGAGTTTGGTGCCCAGGGGACCTGGTAGGTTCCCCAGTCACACTGACCCATTTCCCATCCTGGGTTCTTAGAACTGGGTTGCCACAAAGGTGGACTCAGGAGGCCTCTGCCCATTCAGACATCTTTCCCCACACTATCAAGGTCTGCTGTGGCCCTGGGGGCTTCTTATAAAAAACTGAACTCCACTCCCCTGCCCAAACCACCATACCCTCACTCCTAAACATCCTTCCCCTTCTTTTGGGGGAAGAGGTAGGGAGGAGGTCTTGGAACAGGTCTGGGGCCATGGGAAGAACCGTGACTCTGTGGCCTTCATTTGGGTGAGTTACTTAAAGCCTCTAAGCCTTGGTTTTTCATGTGAGAACTGGTGACAACATTCTTTTGTTCACTCAACAGATTTGTCTCTGCTGTGTGCCCAGCACTGTGTTGGACACAGAGTGTCCAACATTAAATGAAACCAACTCCCTGCTTACATTCTAGAGAGGGGAGACAGGTAATTAACAGAAAGAAGTATGTAGTATATCAGAAGATGTTAA
>NW_012104031.1:2064460-2097662 GCF_000951045.1 Mandrillus leucophaeus
AGCTGGGACTACAGGCAGGCACCACCACATCTGGCTAATTTTTTGATTTTTATTTTTGTAGAGACAAGGTCTCACTATGTTGCCTAGGCTGGTCTCAAACTCCTGGGCTCAAGCAATCTTTCTGCCTCAGCCTCCTAAAATGCTGGGATTACAGACATGATGCATTTGGTATGCCAGGCCTATTTGCATTTTTAAATGATGTATGTAGATTAGTCATATCATCTGTGAAATTCATTTCTTCGTTTCTGGATAGAGGAGACATTGCAAAGTGGATGTTGGCTCTCCTGGCATTGAGAACCATTGCTCTGCGATGGGGAAAAAAGGATGTTAGGAAATAACTGCCCCTCCTTTTGTAGGCCCAAAGGAGGAAAGGACAAATCCATGTCTACACAGCTGGTAGGTGGACCCGAACCAGGCCCCCTGAATTGTCTAGTCCTGCCCCAACCCCAAATTCAGGGCTTTGTCTTCCATAGCTCAACCTCACAGTAAGTCCAAAGCTGGACGCCGCTTGGGGAAAGGAGGTCCAAGCCCTTCGTGTCTAACTTCCCCCATGGCGCTTTTGCCATTAATTTAACCAGATGCGGCTCTGCCATTAGGTCAGCAACAGGCTTTGTACTCAGTCGCTCATTGCCTCCCAGCGCCTAGCATGTGTAATAGCAGAGAGTAAAAAGCTTGACTTTCAAGATTAATTTAGTACATTCCCAAAGGGATGCGCGGATGCCAACTCTTCACACACCACGAAACCAAGCAAGAAACCTGAGCACCTCCTAGATCCCAATGCTTCCATATACAATCTAAGTTTCGCGGGGCAGACAAGAGCCCGCAGAACACCGGGTGGTGTGAGGAAAGGGTCAGGAGGACGGTGCCTTCCCCGGCGAGCACGGCAGGTGGAGGGGCATTGCCCTACCAGAAGACGGGAGGAGGCAGTAGGCGACTAGAAGCACCTGCATGGTGTGCGCGGGTGGGGTGGGGGTTGGAGGGGGAGTTAATGATTTGCCATAGGCTCATTTCGCAACTTAACCAAGAGTCAGCTTCCCGTGACCATGTACCAGTTGAGTCCTCCGGGCCACGCTCCACTTGTCCGCTTCCAACCTGAAGGCCCCCCAGGCTGTGTGCGGCATGATCTCCATCACCGAATGGCAGAGTGAGTGGAGGGAGCGGGGCTGCAATGGGCTACCCAGGCCAGGCTCCGTGCCAGTTCTCTCTCTCCCAGCCGGGCAACTGTCACTGGGAAACCTACAAGCGTGACCTCTGGAGCCAGGGGCTGGGAGCTGCCGTGCTGGCACCCGGGGCAGCAGGCAGGGCGGGGTGTGGCTCCCTGCTCTCCAGAGGGTGGGAGTTGCTCAGGGCCCACAGGTAGCCAGAGTTTGGTGCCCAGGGGACCTGGTAGGTTCCCCAGTCACACTGACCCATTTCCCATCCTGGGTTCTTAGAACTGGGTTGCCACAAAGGTGGACTCAGGAGGCCTCTGCCCATTCAGACATCTTTGCCCACACTATCAAGGTCTGCTGTGGCCCTGGGGGCTTCTTATAAAAAACTGAACTCCACTCCCCTGCCCAAACCACCATACCCTCACTCCTAAACATCCTTCCCCTTCTTTTGGGGGAAGAGGTAGGGAGGAGGTCTTGGAACAGGTCTGGGGCCATGGGAAGAACCGTGACTCTGTGGCCTTCATTTGGGTGAGTTACTTAAAGCCTCTAAGCCTTGGTTTTTCATGTGAGAACTGGTGACAACATTCTTTTGTTCACTCAACAGATTTGTCTCTGCTGTGTGCCCAGCACTGTGTTGGACACAGAGTGTCCAACATTAAATGAAACCAACTCCCTGCTTACATTCTAGAGAGGGGAGACAGGTAATTAACAGAAAGAAGTATGTAGTATATCAGAAGATGTTAAGTCCTCCAGACGAAAATAAAATAAGAGGAGGCTATGGAGTTTGAGGTAGGAGGGGTCGCTATTTTATATAGAGTGGTCGGAGAAGGCTTCACTGAGAAGGTGCCCTTTGTACAGAGATCTGTAGGAAGCGAGGAAGCCAAGTCATGCAGCTCCCTGGAGGGAAAATGTTCAGGAAGCAGGGACAGGCAGTGCAAAGGCCCTGAGGCATTAGCATACTTGGCGTGTTTGAAGAACAACAAGGAGGCGGGTGTACCTGGAGCAAAGTGAGGTGTAGGGAGAATCCTAACAGTTTAGGTCAGGGAGGTCACTGAGGGGTCAGGACACTGGAGACTTATAGACCATGGTAATGACCTTGGTTTTATTTACATAAGAAACTATCAGAGAGTTTTGTGCTGTGGTGTGATGCGTTCTGTTTCTACGTTTAAAAGATCACTCTGGGTGCTGGGTTGAGAATAGGCTGTGAAAGTATGAAGGTAGCAGCAGGGAAGCCAGTTGTTTTTTTGTTTTTTTTGGTTTTTTTGTTTGTTTGTTTGTTTTTTTTTTGAGACAGAGTCTTACTCTGTCGCTCAGAGCTGGAGTGCAGTAGCAGGATCTCTGCTCACCGCAACCTCCACCTCCTGGGTTCAAACGATTCTGCTGCCTCAGCCTCCCAAGTAGCTGGGGTTACAGGCGCCCACCACCACACCCAGCTAAGTTTTGTATTTTTAGTAGAGATGGAGTTTCACCACTTTGTCCAGGCTGGTCTCGAACTCCTGACCTCTCAAGTGATCCACCCGCCTTGGCCTCCCAAAGTGCTGGGATTACAGGCGTGAGCCACCGTGCCCAGCCAGGGAAGCCAGTCCTGAGTGTGTGAAGGTGGAGGAGACCAAGGTGTTAGCAGGGGATTAGTGGGGTGTGTTCCATGCTGGATCTGCCTTGAAGAAAGTGTTGAGGATTTGCTGATAGATTGGATGTAGGGTGTGAGAGAAAGAGAAGTCAAGAATGCCTTGTATATTTTTTAGCCTGTGCAATGGGAAGGGTTGAGTTGGGGGAAAGCAGGAATTGGGCTTTAGATGTGTTGAGTTGGTTTGTGCTGTTAGACATCCAGGTGAGATGTCAGGTAGGTGGTTGGGTATGTGAGTCTGGAGTTCCAGGTAGAGGCCTGGGTTGGAGACAGAAATGTGGGAATAATCTGCATATTCATAGTCTTTAGGACCACGAGCATCCGGGAGATCACCAAGGGCAGGCACAGTTTCTCACCTCCCCACTACTGACATTTTGGGGCAGGATAATTCTTTGTTGTGGGAGCCTGTCCTGTACATTATAGGATATTAGCAGCATCCCTGGCCTCTACCCACTACATGCCAGTAGCACCCCCACTCCAAGCTGTGACAATAAAAAATGTCTTCAAACATTGCAAAATGTCCCCTGGGAGACAAATCCCCATCCTGCCCCCCACTCCCCCTCCACAATCCCCTCACCCCAGTTGAGAACCATGGACCTCGTGAATAAAAACATAGAGAGAGGTGGGTTGGGTCCTCAGCCCAGTGGCACGCTGACACTTTGTTAAACCAATTAGCCTGCAAGTAAATGTACTCTTGCCAAATACGATAAGCAAGTCCTGTGAGAGAGAGAAATGAGGGAACCAGATTTTAGGTCAGGGAACAGAGTGGACCGGCTTTCCCTGAGCAACTGACATTTCAGTTGAGACCTGAACGATGAGGATGCATTGTCAAGTAACAAGTGAGAGGCAGGGTGTTGCAGACCAGGAAACTGCATGTACCAAGGCCCTGAGCCAAAAGAGCTCACACGGAAGCCATGGAGAACAGTGTGGTTGGAGCATGGCAGGCAAGAGTGACAATGGCAGGAGATAAGGTGGACAGGCAGGCCTGGGCCCCACCAGGCAAGGCCTGTGAGCCGCGGTGTGGATGAGAGAGCTCTGCTGCAGTCTCATCTTAGTGGGCAGCCACGCAGGAGTCTAGGCAGTATGCTAATATGATCAGGTTGTATGTTTTGCAAGACCCTTGAGCACTGTGTGGAGAACAACTGGGAGGGCGCAGGAATAAAGCAGGAGGCCAAATGGGGGCTGCTGCAGGAGTCCAGGAAAGAGATGATCGTGGCTGGGAATTAGGTGGTAAGAATGGAAAGAAATGGACAGCTTTCAACATGTATCTTGGGAGAAGAAAAGAAAACTTAGCTGCGAATTTCATGGGGGAAGGGTGGGCTTTTGCCTTAAGTGGTGGAGTGGGCGGTGGTGACATGTTTACTCATTTGAGGACAACCAAGGGAGGCATAAGTTGAAGGAAGGAAGATAAATAACCCAGTCTGGGATTCAACATTAGCCCAGTTCAAGATGGCTGAGCGAAAACCAGGCAGATATGCCAAGTAAGCAGCTAGATATGAGTTTCAAAGCCCAAAGAGAGGCATGGACTAGAAAGAGAGACATCAATGCCATCAGCATACAAGGGATGTTTAAAGACGTTGAGAGGCTGGGTGTGGTGGCTCATGCCTGTAATCTCAGCACTTTGGGAGGCTAAAGTGGGAGGATCGCTTGAGGCCAGGAGTTCAAGACCAGCCTGGGCACACTGCAAAACCCCTGTCTCAAGAACAAAAAAATTTAAACCAATTTTTAAAAATTAGCTGGGCATGGTGGCCAGTGCCTGTAGTCCCAGCTACTCAGGAGGCTGAGGTACAAGGATCCCTTGAGCCCAGGAGTTCAAGGCTGCAGTGAGCTATGATCGTGCCATTGCACTCCAGCCTGGGCAACAGAGCGAGATCCCAGCTTTAAGACAAAATTAAAAACAAAAATAAACACACGGGGATACATGTGGAAATAGAATGAGAAGAGAAGTGAGCTTGGGCACAAGCCCTGTGCAATTCAAATCCCAAGAGGAAGAGAGAGAAGTAGGAGCTGGCAGAGGAGACAGAGAAAGGGCAGTTAGAGCAGTAGGAAGAAAATCAAGAACGTGATGTGCACAAACCAAGAGAAAGGCTGTTTCAACACGGGAGTGGTCAGCTCTAACAGATGGCGGCTCACACCTGCCCATTGGATCTGATAACATGGAGGTCATTAATGGCCAAGGCAAGAACATTACCTGTGGAAGTGGACTGGACTGGGTTGGTTAAAGGCACTTTTAATTTTTGTTTTGTTTTGTTTTTGCTTTTTGAGTTGGAGTTTCGCTCTTGTTGCCCGGGCTAGAGTGCAATGGCATGATCTTGGCTCACTGCAACCTCTGCCTCCTGAATCTAATCAAGCGATTCTCCTGCCTCAGCCTCCCAAGTAGCTGAGATTGTAGGTGCCCGTCAACTCACTGGCTAATTTTTTGTATTTTTAGTAGAGACGGGGTTTCACCATGTTGGCCAGGCTGGTCCCGAACTCCTGACCTCAGGTGATCCACCCACCTTGGCGTCCCAAAGTGTTGGGATTATAGGTATAAACCACCGTACCCACCCAAAAGTCACTTTTTGGAGCTCGAGACTGAGTTCAAATCCTGCTTCTGCCAGCTGCTGTGTATTCCTGGGCAAGTGACTTAACCTCTGTGTTTCAGTTTTGTTTGTGAAATGGTGCTAATAGTAGTACCTATGTCACAGGTAGTTATGAAAATTGAATGTGTTAATATACTTAAAGCATATATGTGCCTAGACTGTGCCTGGCACAGTATGTTCATTATACGATCAATCACTATTGTTAATTTTGAAAAGCGAATGAGGCTCTTTCTCTCCTTATTTCCTTCCTTCCTCTTCCTGGACAATTCAGTCTTAAAGCCATTAGGTTTAACACAGAGAAGGGGGTGCTCAGAGTAGGGTGTTAGAACCCCAGCAGGGTGAGAAGGGTGTTCACACTAGGGGTGGCCTGGTGCAAAGTGTCATAGGCAAAGCAGAGTGATGGGCATCCCCTGCAGGGTCAGGGATGGGGTGGTGAAGGCCTGGCAGACACTGCCCTAAGAGTAAAGAAACATTATCAGCGATGAGGCACATTGACATCGTGCACCACCTACCAGGATGCAGTGAGAAAACCACAGCATCACATCTTGTGCTATTTCTGCCTAAGATGCATAACCTGAGTCTAGTTGTGAGGAAACATCTGACAAACCCAAATGGAGGGATGGCTACAGAATAAGTGGCCTGAATCTTCAGAAGTATCAAGTTCATGCCAAGGAAAGACCAAGGAGCTGTTCCAGACAGAAGAGTTTAAAGAGACATGATCATTAAATGCCACACAGAATGATGAACTGGAATCTTTTGCTATAAATGATACTACTGGGTGAATGATGAAACTTGAATGGAGTCCGAGGGTTAGAGGATAGTCACATATTAATACTAATTTCCCAGTTTTGATGGCTGTATGTTGGCTGTCTAGGAGAACTTTTTGTTTGTTTATTTCAATAGGTTTTTGGGGGAACAGGTGGTTGGTTACATGAATAAGTTATTTCGTGGTGATTTCTGAGATTCTGGTGCACCCATCACCCAAGCGGTGTACACTGTACCCAATGTGTAGTCTTTTATCCCTCAGCCCCCTCCTACCCTTTCCCATGAGTCCCCAAAGTCTATTGTATCATTCTTATGCCTTTGCATCCTCATAGCTTAGCTCCCACTTATGAGTGAAAACATATGATGTTTGCTTTTCCATTCCTGAGTCACTCCACTTAGAATAATGATTTCCAATTCCATCCAGGTTGCTGCGAATGCCATTATTTCATTCCTTTTTGTGGCTGAGTAGTAGTTCATTAGATAGATAGATAGATTAGATAGATAGATAGATAGATAGATAGATAGATAGATAGATAGATAGGTAGATAGATGCACACACACATATATGTGTGTATATATATGTGTATATATATGGTTTCATATTTTTGCAATTCTGAACTGTGCTGCTATAAACAGGCATGTGCAAGTATCTTTTTCGTATAATGATTTATTTTCCTCTGGGCAGATACCTAGTAGTGGGATTGCTGGATGAAATGGTAGTTCTACTTTTAGTTCTTTAAGGAATCTCCACACTGTTTTCCATGGTGGTTATTCTAGTTTACATTCCCACCAGCAGTGTAGAAGTGTTCCCTGTTCACCACATCCACGCCAACATTTATTATTTTTTGATTTTTTGATTATGGCCATTCTTGCAGGAGTAAGGTGGTATCGCATTGTGGTTTTGATTTGCACTTCCTTGATCATTAGTGATGTTGGGCATTTTTTCATATGTTTGTTGGCTGTTTGTATATCTTCTTTTGAGAATTGTCTATTCATGTCCTCAGTGTCCAGGAGAGGTTTTAAAAATCGCACCAAAGCATTCAGGGGTGATGAGGTATGAGGTGGCAATTACTTTCAAATGGTTCAAGAAAAATATTCTTTGTACTGTACTTGCAACTTTCCTGCACATTTGTGATTGCTTTAAAAAAAGGAAAAGGAAAAGGGGGGAAAAAGCCAATGATGTTCTGAGACTCGCTGCGCAGCCTGAGGCCAGAAGGACTCATCCGCCTGCTCCATGAGCTATTGTTTCCTTGGAGCTGTAGCTGCTTTCTGGAGCAAGAAAGACATTGAATCTGGCTTTTCTTCAAGCTAGCTACGAAATGGGGAGTCGGGGAAGCCTGGCTTGTCTGGATCAGGTGGCTGTGGGCTCTTCTTGGAAGCAGCTTGGGAGTTGCAGAGCGAGGGGCTAAACAAGGGCACCAGTGCAGCCATCAGTGTGCCTTGCCAGGGAGACCTAAAGCTGATCTCTGAGGTCTGGGGAGGTCTCCACTTCTCCCAGGTGGCTCCTGGAGAGCCAGGCCTCCCTGAAGTTACCTTGGCCTCCCAGCTTTTTTCGGCTGGGTGTAGGCGTGACAGCCCTGGCCGCCTCCAGCAGAGGGCGCGCTGCTCAATCTGTCTGGATCTCGGGGACCGTGCCCGGCAGGCACGCCCGTCACTCCTGGGGACATCTGTATGACATCCCCACTCCTCCGCTGTTTCTGCCATGGTTGCTGCGTGAAAAGAACTTTAGGAGCAACCTCTGACTGGGTAACTTGACTGAAATCGCTAAGCTACTCCAGAAGCAAGAGGCAAAGGCAGGTCTGAAGCTTGTGTGTGAGAAACCCAGTTTCTGACCCTTTTCTGTGGAGTTTTGTGTCCCACTGAGCGCTGAGAGCACTAAGTGTGGCCCATAAAGAAGGCTGCCCCTATCACAGGAAAGTCCTGGAATTGCACCTGCCCTTAAAGAAGAGTGTGGAACAGGTGGAGGAGTGATGACTATGCCAGCCAGCAAATCGCTGCTGCAGAAGAAGAAGGAATAAATAGAATGGACATCACGTGTGAATGTGAGAAACTTATGCTGTTTCTGCAAAATGAGTATGAGGCTGTTCTTAAGTGTGTGCAGGCTGAACATATAGATAGTTTTGCAAAACAAAATGAAAACCCCATAAAATGTGCACATCGTGTTTCCACACAAATACACTTACTGAGGGGGAGGAAAGGGTGTAGAGTCAGAGCTGAAACCAATGACAGATACTTTTATGGCAGGCATAAGCCAACAACAGATATTTTATAACAAGCATAAAAACCTAAAACACTTTTATCATTTGGGTTAAAGAAAGATGACTGTGGTCTTCCTCCACAATATTCTGACCTACAAGAAATTATCATGGTAATTCAGATAGATGTAACTCTAGATTCTCAATGTGTTGTCTCTGAGGAAGGAAATGTTGACAAAACACAACCTTCATCGTGACCCATGGGGTGATACTCTGCTGAGCTGTCCCAGCTTCTAAGAGATTTAATTCAGGCCAGCCAGAGGAGGTAGAAGTAGGAAACAAGCCCAAATCAATCACGAAGGCTTGTCAGGAACACAAGGAATCAGCTTTCAGTAGAAAATAGATTCTGGGCAGCTGGGTGATATGTTGAGAGAAATTATGTTACACTGGGTCCCAACAAAATCCAGCTTCTGCCAAAAGTGAGATCCAGTAAGACTGGCATGATACCAGACTATGAGTTGAGCAAGGTTTCAGTCTATAATTGGAATGTTAGATCTCATCATTGTTTTGGTTTTTGTTTGTTTGTTTGTTTTGAGATGGAGTTTTGCTCTTGTTGCCCAGTCTGGAGTGCAGTGGTGTAATCTCGGCTCACTGCAACCTCCACCTCCCGGGGTCAAGCAGTTCTCCTGCCTCAGCCTCCCAAGTAGCTGGGACTAGTAATGCGTGCCACCATGCCCAGCTAATTTTTGTATTTTTAGTTGAGACGGGGTTTCAGCATGTTGGCCAGGCTGGCCTTGAGCCCCTGACCTCATGTGATCCATCCACCTCAGTCTCCCAAAGTGCTGGGATTACAGGTGTGAGCCACTGAGCACCTGGTTTCATCGCTGTATTTTTGATGATTCTTTTAAAGAAGCTCTTTGGCCTTCTTTCTGTATTGGAATTGATCGTAATCCTCTTAAAATCTGCCTAGCAACAGATGAGGGATTAACTACCCAGAAGATGATCATGTTGTTTCATTTTCTTTCAGGTGTAAATATAACTCAGCCAGTAAATTTAGTCTCGATAATTTTGTTTTTGTTTTTACAGTTCTGCCTCTAAACACCAGAATAATTTCCCCCCACTTTTAACAATTATTTGCAAAAGCATATTAATAATACCAGTTTCATAGAGGTTATGAGAACCAATTCTAACAAGTCCAGCAAAATTTTTGACAAGGGTATTAAGACCGTGAAATGGGGAAAGAACAGTCTTTCCAACAGATAGTGCTGGGAAAACTGGATATCCACATGCAAAAGATGCAGGTGGACCCTTACCTTATACTAGCTGCATAAAGTAACTCAAAACAGATCAAAGGCCTAAAAATAAGAGCTAAAACTATAAAACTCTTAGAAGAAAACATAGGGGAAAACATTACAACACTTTGGTAATGATTTCTAAGATATGACTTGAAAAACACAGGCAACAAAAGAAAAAGAAGACATCAATCAGACTACATCAAAATTAAAAATTTCAGTGCGTCAAAGGACACAGTCAACAGAGTGAAAAAGTGACCTACGGAGGGGGAGAAAATATTTGCAAATCATATACCTGATAGTTAATATCCAAAATATATAAAGAACTCCTACAACTCAACAACAAAAGGAACAACCTGTTTAAAAATTAACTAGACAGTTCTCCAAAGAAGATATACATGCAGCTAACAAGCACATGAAAAGATCACTAATCATTAATCATTAGGGAAATGTAAGTCAAAACCACGATGTGATACTACCTTATACCCATTAGCATGGCTGCTATCAAAACAAAATAAAACAGTAAAAGTATTGGCAAGATGTGGAGAAATTAGAACTCTTGTGTACTGTTGCTGGGAATGTTAAATGGTGCAGTCACAATGGAAAACAAAATGGCAATTCCTCAAAAAATTAAAAATAGAATTACCATGTGATCCAGTATAATTCCATAATTCCACTTTGTGGGGTATATACCCGAAAGGATTGGAAGCAGGGTCTTGAAGAGATATTTTCTTACACTCATATTTATGAGTAACACTATTTACAATAGGTAAGAGATGGATGGAAGCCACCCAGATGTCCATCAACAGATGAATGGATCAACAAAATGCAGGATACAGATAGCAATGGACTATTTATTCTGTCTTAAAAAGGAAGAAAATTCAGACACATGCTACAACATGAAGGAACCTTAAGAACGTTATGATAAGTGAAATAAGACAATCACAAAAAGACAAATATTGTATGATTCCACTTATAGGAGGTTCCCAGAGTAGTCAAAAATTCATAGAGAAAGTAAAATGGTGGTTGTTGGAGGCTGGTGGGAGGGGAATGGGGAGCTACTGTTTAATGGGTGTAGAGTTTCAACTTTGCAAGATGAAGAATTCAGGAGATGCGCTTAATACCACTGAACTGTATATTTTTAAATGGTTAGATGGTAAGTTTCGTTTTATGTGCATTTTGCCACAATTTAAAACTTTAAAAGGTAACAATTTAAAAACGAAGCAACAGAATGAGTTTCCATTTATTGACTATCATCGTGGCAAAGATAAGTAAAATTAACAATTCTGAGTGATGGAGAGGGTTAAGGAAAAAAGGAACTATATATCTGGTTATTGTATAACTCGTCTTGAGGGGAGCGATCTGAAATATGTTTATCAAAATGTCAAAAATGTCGCCCTTGACCAAACGAGGGGGCCTTCAGGTCCTGAACTTCTGGGCTACGTTTGCTGGTTCTGAGCGAACTCAGCTTCAAAAAACGCCCTGAGATGCTTACAAACCTTGGGAATGGAGGCTCACTGTCAAACCTTGGGAATGGAGGCTCATTGTCAGTGTGGGTCCAACCTCGGCAGAACTGCCCGAAGCCACTGGGTTGAAATGAGAGTTGGCCAAAGAGTGTGTGGCAGGGCCCACAAGGTGCCTGCTGCAGGAGGGAGGGAGGACAATGGGAGCAGATGCAGGCTTGGGTCTTGGGAAGAGGAATGCATTCCTAACTTATGACTTCTGTTTTCCCAATCCAGTGGGAAACGTCACCACCTGAGAGTGGAGACAGGGCAATTCTGAGGAGAAAGGAGATGGTGTGGAGAGTTGCTCAGGTGGGCCAGCCTCTTGAGAAAGGACCAGGAGAGCTGGGTGGTTCTGAGGCTCTTTGGGGCTGGTGGTCCTGAGTTTTCAGTGGCTCCCTTCTGCGCAGTGTGGACTGGGCTCCAGTGGTTCTCAGTTGCACAAGGCAGGAGCAGAGGAGGCAGATGCTATGTTCAGCCCTGATACTGATGTGGATAATGTGGCTTTTGAGGACGAGAGGAGGCTGAGAGTATAAAGTGGTGACGGCAGCACCAGCCTCCACACAGGGCTGCGGTGAGGACAGAATGCCACTGTCCAGAAGTGACAGCACAGTTCCCAGGTGCTAGACAAAGCTTCATACCATCCTACCTTCCCCTTCCCATCCCACCATCCCCTGAGAGCACGAAAGCTGAGATTCCTGGATGGAAGTGGAGTCACCCCCACAGAGGGCACCTGTCCTGTGGCTATGGGGGAAGTATCAGGGTCCCCACCTGCTCCCCAAAGCCCTTTGCTTCACCACCTCCTTGCCCATTGCAGAGATTGGTGTGGGGATCACCGGTTTCGGCATCTTCTTCATCCTCTTTGGAACACTCCTGTACTTTGATTCCGTGCTCCTGGCCTTTGGAAACGTGAGTCCCCCAGCCCTGTGTCCCCACTCCCCTGCCCCAACCTTTCTGAAGTCTCTATTGCCAGGATAGTCCTGGCAATAAAGACTTAAAGTTTATTTAAGTCTTTAAATAAATCCCTTAAATAAATCCCAAGTTTATTCAGACCATGCTTATCCAGGGGTCAGACATCATCAAGCCTGGGCGGAGGAGGGCACAGGAAATGGACGCAGAGCCTGCGGCACCAAGAATCTGAGGACCTGGATTCTCACACCGAGCTCTGCGGGAGACCCTGGGGGTTCTGAGGGGACTCAGACACTGTCCCTGCCATCTGAATCCCACTCTAGGGCTAGAGATATAACATGATATACATAGCTGGGAGTAAGAGAGGGGCCACGGTAAACACATTTAATATGAAACAAGGGGCTTAGTGGAAAGAGGGCACACTGAATTGGAGAAGGGTGGAGAGGAATTTGGAAAGGAAATGGATGTGGAGGTGAATAAAGCACTTCCAGAGGGGTTGGAACAGCAGGAGAGAAGGTGTGGGGGAGGAGCGGGGAAGCATGGGATATGCTGGAAGAAAACCAGAGAGTTCAATTTGACGACAGCCTGGGCACTCTTAAGGGATCATTAGGAGCCAAGCTGAAGACAGTGATAGGGTATCCAGGGGAGGGCCTGGAGGGTTATTCTGTAGGCAGTGGAGCCTCTGAAGGTTCTGTGTGACTTTCAGTATGGCTGCCTAACCTACTTAGGCCTCAATCTTCACTTCTCTGGAATAAAAATCCCACCTGATTCCATCTTCCCTAGATGGTATCGTGAGAAACCAAGTCCCATATGAAAAAGTGCTTGGGCTCCAGGGAATTGGGTGGGCAACTAGAAACCATCAAAAGTTTCTCATCCATCCCCCTGCCTCTGTGCAGTCCTGTTCCCAGCCAGCAAGACTTATCAAGGCTCTGGGATTCTGCCACATTGCTGGACGGCCCTCGTTCAGATGGTCTTAAAGAGTTAGCACGTCCTGCCTCTGCCCACCACCTGGCTCCAGGCCTGTGCCCCCAACTCCTCAGGGGGCTGGTGGGTTTGCCTCATGCTCTCCTCCCTTCCCTCCAGCTGCTGTTCCTGACGGGCCTCTCCTTCATCATCGGCTTGAGGAAGACCTTTCAGTTCTTCTTCCAACGGCACAAACTCAAGGGAACCAGCTTCTTCCTGGGGGGTGTGGTTGTCGTGCTCCTACGCTGGCCCCTCCTGGGTATGTTCCTGGAAACCTATGGATTCTTCAGCCTGTTCAAGTGAGTGCAAATCCCTCTAACCCTGGACAGACCCACCAAAGCATCTGAGTGGCTGAGATCACCCCAGCAGGCAGTGCAGAAGCTGGGACTTTATCCTGCAAGAGATGAGAACCATGGACACTTCGGAAAGGCCCCCTAAAGTAGGCTGAAGGGTACTTTGGAGGGATTAGCCCATCCATCAACAAATATTGATAGAGTGCTGACTGTGTTTCCAGCACTGTGCCTGTGAGCAGGGAGCAGACACGAGGCCTGCCCTCAAATCTAGCCGGAGAGGAAGGGCAGTGAGCTAACATGTTCCAGGCACGCTCATGATCATCATCTTATTTTATCACAACAACCCACTCTAGGATTATCCTCTACTTCACAGATAAGGAAACCAATGCTCAGAGAAGTTGCCCCCGCCCTGAGGTCTGAAACTAGTATGTGAAAAAGGTCGCCCTTGACCCAGGGGGCTCTGGCTCCTGACCCCTGTGTCATCCCCTGGCCTGACCTGTGTCAGCCCTGGGCTTGGGAAAAGGCAGGGTGGAACTCAGTCATGATGTGTGGCCACTGTCAGGCCTGTAGGCACTCAGAGGGGAGCCCAGGGTAGTGTCGTAGAGGAAGCAGGACTTGAGAGAAGCCTTGAGGGATGGGTAGAGTCTAAGAGAAGACTGGAGGGTACTGAAGGAAAAGGAAGGAAGGGGTCTCAGAGAAAGTGGGGTTGGGAAGGAAGGCTTCATATGTCTACAGGGTAGTGTGGAGAGAATCGGGGTGGGATGGGGACAGTGGAGACTGGAAGAATGATGGCTTCTGCAATCATGGAAAGGAGTGGGGCTCAGGAATCCCTGGGTTCTCATAGGAGCCCCCGTTTGCTGAATGTAACCCTGAAACCCCCCGATTAGCCTGAATGGCCTAGGCCTCAGCGACTTCAGGAAGTGTGGCTTTAAATTTTCTCACGCATACCTGCCATCTATTTATTCCACATTCAAATATGTCATTTTATGCCTGGGCGCAGTGGCTCACGCCTGTGATCCCAGCACTTTGGGAGGCCGAGGCAGGCGGATCACTTGAGGTCAGGAATTCGAGACCAGACTAATCAACATGGTGAAACCCTGTTTCTACTAAAAATACAAAAAAAATTAGCTGGGCTTGGTGGCAAGCGCCTGTAATCCCAGCTACTCAGGAGGCTGAGACACAAGAATCGCTTAAACACAGGGGGCAGAGGTTGCAGTGAGAGAAGATCGCACCATTGCCTCCAGCCTGGGTGGCAGAGCGAGATTCTGTCTCAAAAAAAAAAAAAAAAAAATATATATATATATATATATATGTGTGTGTGTGTGTGTGTGTGTGTGTGTGTGTGTATATATGTATGTCATTTTCAAACAGTCACTTATTCAAATTGTCAAATATATAATAAGCACCTCCTGCATGCCAAATACGGGCCAGGTATGAGGATGTGGCACTGAATGAGGAGAAAGTTCCTACAGAATTTACAGTTTAGTAGGAAGATCCATAAATAAATTCTGACAACAGTTAGCATTTATGGAGGGCTTAGAAAGTGGAGTGGGACAGCAGCAGATCTGATAGTTGAAACTGAAAGTCAGCCTTGACAAAGACACTGTGCAGTAACACAGAAGGGGCAAACAAATTACAGCTATCAGGGACCTCAGAGTGCAGTGAAACCTTGGGAAATTGAGGCCCACGGTAAGAAAGTGGCTCAGCCAGAATCCATATTTCAAATCTCCCTTCCCATCCGCCACACACTGGGATCCCTTCTCATGCCAGCCTCAGCACCTCCAAGTCCTGTGAGGGGTCACGCATGTGTCCACAGTCAGGCCTTGGCAGGGTATCTTTGATGAGAGCAGGATTGCCAAAGGCAGGGGTGGCTGTATGCCTGGGGGAGCCAGGGCACCAGTGAGTATAACGGTGAGCATGGCTTCCAACAGCCGCCCATGCCGAGGGCCCAGGACACCCGGGTCAGGTGGATCTCAGGAAGGTAAGAAAACTTTCGGCCAGAAGAGTAGTAACAATCATGACAGTACCAATAAAAATAAGCACTTCCTGACCTTTTCTGGGTACATGGCCTTACGATGTAGACACTGTTATTGTTAGCCACATTTTATGGTTGGAAACTGAGATTCAGAGAAGTTAAGGAATTTGCCCAAGTATATATGGTGCCAGTAAGTGGTAGAGCCAAGATGTGAACCCACCGAGTGTGACCCTAGGGCCTTCATTCTTAATCATGTCACTCGACTGCCTCTCGGAACACAGGAGTGCAGAACCAAGCCTGCCCCTGGTGCACGGAAGCCACAGCTTGAACCTTTTGGTGGACCTCAGCCTCCGGCCCTCTATCCTCCCTTCCTGGGCCATCACTGACTCCTCCCTTCTCCCCTCTGCTCCTAGGGGCTTTTTCCCTGTTGCCTTCGTCTTCCTGGGCAATGTTTGCAACATCCCCTTCCTGGGTGCGGTAAGCAGATGATGCCGGCATGCCCTGGGGAGTGAGGGGGAGCACACGGAGGGGAGCTGGTAAAACTGCTGTCCCAGGGGCAGTGGCCCCTCCCCTGTCTCCCCTCAGACTCCCTAGCCCAGGTTTGGTGCTTTAGGCTCCTCTTCCCCCTACACCTTCTCCATTTGACAAGAGCCCAAGAGGGGAGGGGATCCAGATGCAGTTGTAGCTGAGTGTGGCTGCAGACGAAGGTAGCTATGAATAGCTTCCTGTTTACAGCCAAAGAAATGAAGATGCAAAGACTCTAGGTGACTCAGTGGGGACATGCCTGAGATTTCTGGGGATCTGGCTAAGTGCGGGCCCCAGGCATGGAGAGAATGTATGACAGCCGACGACAGCAGGAAAAGCTATCCTGTAGGTGACAGATTTTGTCCTCTCTTGGGGATAGACACAGCCAGTGGTAACCAGCCCCTGCCCCTCCTCATCCCTTTCTCTGAAGCACCTGGCAGAATGTGAGCTCTCTGAGGAGCCCAGGGAGACCCTACAGCCAGCACCCCACTACAACTGCCAGCTGGACATAGCCCCTGCAGCCCCTCTCATATCTGTGCCTGGCACAGCTCCTGGCTCTCAAGGCCAGCTCTGTAATAACTAGATATTGCATCTGCTCTCTACCTTTTGTCTGGAGTAATGATTCTTGGCTCCCACAGCTGTTCCGGAGACTTCAAGGCACTAGCTCAATGGTCTGAACAACAGAGATGAGCTCCTTGAACTTGGATCATTGGTTGAGGGGGCTGGAGAGAGAATGGGAACCACCCCCTCAGTCCCCCGCACTGACTCACTCCTGGTCATATCTGGACCTCCCCAAGTCCAGAAGGAAGGATGGAGCTGAGCAACTGACGTCAAATCCCCAAGTCGACTCAAGAGGCTGCCAGGAAGCAGAGACGCAGAGCCCCAAGGAGATTGGGCTGGGGCTGGCATCACACCCTCACTATATATTTACAGGAGGAAAAGTGAAGATTAAATTCCCAAGCTGTGTGTGTGTCTAGGGCTCAAAGTTGGCGTCTTTGGCTGGGCATGGTGGCTCACACCTATAATCCCAGACCTTTGGGAGGCTGAGGTGGGCAGATCACCTGAGGTCAGGACTTCGAGACCAGCCTGGCCAACATGGTGAAACCCCATCTCTACTAAAAATACAAAAATTAGCCGGGCGTGGTGGCAGGTGCCTGTAGTTCCAGCTACTCAAAAGGCTGAGGCAGGAGGATTGCTTGAACTGGGGAGGTGGAGGTTGAAGTGAGCTGAGATCGCACCACTGCGTTCCAGCCTGGGCAACAGAGCCAGACTCCATCTCAAAAAAAAAAGTTAGCGTCTTCAGCCCATTAAGTCCACCTCCTGCTTCAGGGCAGGCCAATGTACACGTCATCCCCATAGCGAAGTTTTGGTCTATGAGGATCAGTGCTGTCCTCATAGGCTATTATTTCTGTCCTGGTGTTTAACAGCCCTAATGGGTGTGATAATAATACGTTTGCAAGCCCTGTTAACAGTAAGCACCAGACAAGTGAGGAGTGCTAACCTGCAGACTGCCAGCATGCTTCTCCAGCATTAGGGGACCACCAGGTCGAGCTTGTGCTGGGAGAGCGTCCTGTCTGAGGGTAGAGACATAGCCCCTGCCTTCAGAGACTCCCAGCCTGAGAGAAGAAACAGTCCCTGCCCTGGAGAGCCCCTTGTCCAAGGGTATAGAGAGTTCCTGCAGGCTCAAGAAAGAGACAAAAGTCACTTGCGATGCATGCAGTTAGCAAATATCTATTGAGGGCCCTCTCTCTATGTGCCCAGCAATGGAGTGGGTGCCGAGGGTACAGGGGGAAGGGAGCCTGTCCCTGTCCTCAAAGTGCTGTACCTGAGCAGTCACAAAATGGTATGGTGGTGGGTGCCATGAGACAAGGAAGTGGGGCCCCCAAGCAGGCTGGCCGGATGTACTGCCACCTGGAAGTCCCCTCTCTGCAGCCCTGGCACTTCCCAGGTGCATCCACCTTCTAGAGCTCCCATTTCATCCTCCTTGCTCATAGCTGGCTGCTTACCTAAGGTCTCTGACCATGCCACAGCGTATTCACCTCAAAACCCTGTGCCGAGGAAGTGCTTAGTAACCAAGGAAAGAAGGGAAGCAGGAAGGAAGAAAAAAGGAGAGAATCTCTGCCACCTCCACCCTGCGCCAGTCACAGGGTCCAGTCTAGGAGCCGCCTGGAGACCCACGCTGACCCGGTTTTGAGGAGTCCCCGGGTCAGCCTGTGCCCTTCTCCTCCCCTCTTCCTGTCCTTTTCTACGTCTGATTCAGACTAGGTGTGACGGTGGCTCTTGTCAGAGCGGAAACAAGACATTTCACACTGACACCTCTCCCTGCCCTCCTCAAATAGCCCATTTCCATGTTGTTTGGGGGCAGGATGGGTCCTCTGGGTGGGAAGAGGGTGTGGAGGATGGAAAGAGCCTGTGAGAAGGAGAAAGTCCCGCCTCGGAGGGCTCGGGGGTGGGGTGGGAGGAGAGGCTGCCTCCAGTCACAGAGCCCGGAGGCAGAGGCCTGCCAAGGTGCTGTGCTCTCCAGGAGGGTCTGAGGAGGAGGGAGGGGCGGCAGAGTGGGCCTGTACTTAGAGACGTCACCCTGGGCTTTATAAAAGGAATGTGATCAGGGAGCTGGGGAGAGTGAGCCTGGGAGCCCAGCTACCCACCCTCTGGACGTTCACCCAGCCAGGTGGTCTCATCACCTCAGAGGCTCCGCCAGACTCCCGCCCAGGCCAGGACTGAGGTAAGGTAGGCACACTGCGGCGTCCACCCTCGGGAAGGGGGTCTGCCCTGACCTGGGGATGCTCCAGAGGGGAGCAGGGAATCCGTTCTAAGACGGACAGATGCTTCCGGGCAGGCAAAGGCAGGGGAGGGAGACACTGATCTTTCCTGTTTACCAGCCTGGCCAGATTATCCTGGGATGCCTGAGTGAATACAATGAGTTGCACTTTATTTGTGAAGCTAGCACTCTGGGGATCCCGAGGGCTCTCTCTTGCTGTGGCTGGAATTAGAGACCACAGACACTCGGATGGGCCTGGGGAACCCCTCAGGTCTCCCGAGAGCAATGGGGCTCCTCTGAGCAGCTCCCCTAAATTACGGATGGCAAACACAAGCCTCACCAAGGGCACCTACCTACCTACCCACTAAGAACTAGGGGCCACCTCATTCCAAAAGCTTTCCAACCATGCCTGGAATTTCTCTGTTACTCACTGGATACAAGCCCCCCAGGGTGGAGGGAACCACGAAAATTGTCTACAGCAGGTTGGCCACTCATGGCCCCTTTCCAGATAATTCATTTCTACCACATATATCAAGTGCCCTGATGGGCTGGGCAGTGAACGAAGAGTTGAGGGAATCTGTGTGTATGTGTGTGTGTGTGTGTGTGTGTATGATGTGTGTGTATGGGTGTATGTGTATATGTGTGTGATGTGTGTGTGCGCATGTGTGGTGTGTGTGGTGTATGTGTGTGTATGATGTGTGTGTATGGGTATATGTGTGTATATGTGTGTGATGTGTGTGTGATGTGTGTGTGCATGTGTGGTGTGTGGTGTATGTGTGTGTGTATGATGTGTGTGTATGGGTGTATATCTGTGTATTGTGTATGTGCATGTGCGGTATGTGTGGGGTGTGTGTGTTTGATGTGTATGTATGGATGTATGTGTGTATATACGTGTGTGTATGATGTGTGTATGGGTGTATGTGTGTATATTGTGTGGTGTGCGTGCACGTGTGTAGTGTGTATAATGTGTGTGTATGGATGTATGTGTGTATGTGTGTGTGTGATGTGTGTGTATAGGTGTATGTGTATATGTGTGTGGTGTGTGTGCGTGTGTGGTGTGTGTGGTGTGTGTGTATTTGGGTATAGGTGTGTATATGTGTGTGGTGTGTGTGGTGTATGTGTGTCTATGATGTGTGTATATGGGTGTATGCATGTAAATGTGTGTGATGTGTGTGCACGCGTGTGGTGTGTGTGGTGTGTGTGTATGATGTGTGTGTATGGGTATATGTGTGTATATGTGTGTGGTGTATGTGTGCATGTGTGGTGTGCGTGGTGTATGTGTGTGTATGATGTGTGTGTATGGGTGTATGCATGTATATGTATGTGGTGTGTGTGTATGATGTGAGTATGGGTGTATGTGTGTATATGTGTGTGGTGTGTGTGTGTGTAGTGTGTGTATGTGTGTATATGGGTGTATGCATGTATATGTATGTGGTGTGTGTACAAGTGTGGTGTGTGTGGTGTGTGTGTATGATGTGAGTATGGGTGTATGCGTGTATATGTGTGTGGCGTGTGTGTGTGTGGTGTGTGTATGATGTGTGTGTATGGGTGTATGCATGTATATGTATGTGGTGTGTGTGTATGATGTGAGTATGGGTGTATGTGTGTATATGTGTGTGGCGTGTGTGTGTGTGGTGTGTGTATGATGTGTGTATATGGGTGTATGCACGTATATGTATGTGGTGTGTGTGCATGTGTGGTGTGTGTGGTGTGTGTGTATGATGTGAGTATGGGTGTATGCGTGTATATGTGTGTGGTGTGTGTGGGGTGTGTGTGTATGATATGTGTGTATGGGTATATGCATGTATGTGTGTGTGGTGTGTGTGCATGTGTGGTGTGTGTGGTGTATGTGTGTGGTGTGTGGTGTGTGTGCTGTATGTGTGTGGTGTGTGTGTGTGTGTGTATGTGTGCCAGGGTCAGGCAGAGTTCTCCCATGGCGCACATGGTAAGTGCATCCACAATGGGAAGGAGGCACTCTGGGGGGAAAGGGGAGCAGGAAGAAAGAGCACCACCCTCCAACCACACAAGCCCACTGCCCTCCTTCCTCGCCCACCACCCTGCTTCTGCACAGAGAACCAGAATGCTCCATCTGAAATGTACATCTACACACATTCCTGTCTGGCTCAGATCCCTCCAGGATGAAGCCCCCGCAGGGCCCCTTCCCCAGCCTTGTCACTTGCTTTCTTTCCATGCAAAGCTCCACCCTCTTGTCTAGCTAGAGGGCCTGAAGTTCCCTTTCCACCCAGCCCCCGCCCCTGCTCCAGCACCTTAGCACCGTGCCTGGAACACTTTCTATAAACCTTTCAGCGATTCATGCTCAGAAACAGCTCAGGTGCCACCCCCTGCCAAAAATCTGCCTGGAACCCCTAGGTCAGGTTCCCCTGGACTCCCATATCCCCTTGTGGATTCACATGCATCCAGTGTGTCATTTACAGTGTTATTTTGAAATGGTCTGCTGATGAGTCAATTTCTCATACTAGACTTGAGATCCTGGGGGCAGCAACTCCGTCTTAGCACACCTGTGCACCCCTAGCACCTAGCACAGCACCAGCACCTAGTCAGTGCTCAAGGAGTGATTTTCAAATCAACCCAGACCCTGTGCATCCACGGTCTGAAATGCTTTTACACTATTCTCTCCAATTAATTAATCCTACCTCTACTCCATGCCCCAGCTCTGGGCCTTAAGGCAAATGCAGAAAGCTGTGGTCTGAGTTTCAACTTGTCACAGAATCAAAATCTGCAAGGATAAGTAAACTTCTGAGCAGGCGGCTGGTGGCCAATCTGATCCAGGGTTCTTATTTTATAGATGGACCAATGAGGTCTGGAGATGGGGGTGACTTGCTCACATTTCACAGGGAATGAAAGCAGAGCTGGGGCAAGATTCAAGTACTCCTGATTCCATTTCAGGGTTCTTACTCTTTACTCCATGCCTGAGTCCTGCATGGTGAGGAATGGGGGGTGGAGGTGGGGGTGCAAGAGCAGAAAGATGCATGGGCCTGAGCCACCATTAGAAGCTGATGGGCACAAATGGTTCTCATCCCCCAGTCCCCCTTCCCCTGGGAGAGTGGCTCCAGGCTGTGAGTGGGGCCAGGACAATCTTTTTGCTCAGCTGGCAGTGCTCCTGCCTCCCCAGCATTTTGTCTTTAATCATGTTTGTTGGACAGTCTCAAAGTGTCTGGTGACTTTTTCAAAAAGAAATTAGACTTGGGAGCTGGAAGAGGTGGGGCAGCACGTGTGGGGGTCAGTGGGGCAGAGCAAGGCAGGGTGATGGGAAATGGTGTGAGGATCAGGGCACATGGCTCCCATCTCAGCAGCCAAAAACGATGAGGCCAATTCAATTCATAGCCTCTCAGAGTTCACGAAGAATAGACTTTGGAGATAATTGACCTGATAAATCAAGGAAAGGTTTTTCTTTTCCCTGAATGATAGGGCAATAAGACAATTTAATGACCATCTTTAAAGTTGTGAAGGGCTATGAGAGAGAGCAAGATGATCGCCTCTTTCTTTCTTTTTCTTTAGAAAAGAAAAAGAATTAAGTTTCTCTTACAGCAGGAGAGAACGAGGTCAGATTCAGGCATATGGATGGGGAGAGTGGAACACAGAAAGTTGTGGATTTGTGCAGAACCCACCATGGAAGGAAGAAGTGCCTGCTGCCAGGCTCCAGAGAGAATGTTGGAACCTCAAAGTCCCCCACTCAGTGCCCTGAAGTCCTTGCCCTACTTCACCCCTCCCCAGTCACTCCTATACACGGCATCTCACCCCACCTTTCTCCAACATTCCTCTCAAGCAACCCTGAGATTCAGAATCCTGGCCATTCTCTGACCTGAGCAGTCCTGCCCCTTCCACCAAACTGGGTCTTTCCTTTTTTCCTTACTTTACTGGCCTCATCTCCTCCAGGAAGCCCTCCCTGATGACCCTCACCTAGCATGAATTCAGCTTTAACTCCACTGTGCAAAGAGTCTCAATCCCATTTCACTGATATATTTGTTTAGACTCATCCCTCTACCGGGAGCCTCCCAAGGCAAGAACCTTCCCCTCTCTTGGAGGACTGTCCCTTTTGCACTGGGCTCTACCCTCAGCACCCAGCCCAGATCCCGTGCCTGACCTAGTCTTTGTTCCCTCTCTCTGTCTCAGCCTCAAGACATTTCTAGGACCTGCCTCTTCTCACCAAGATGAACTCACTGGTTTGTTGGCAGCTACTGGTTTTCCTCTGTGCCACCCACTTTGGGGAGCCATTAGAAAAGGTGGCCTCTGTGGAGAATTCTAGACCCACAGGTATGTATCCTCTGGGGAAAGAAGTGGGAGGGAGCAAGGGGGTTGTTGCAAAATGAGCTTTCCCGTATTTTCCAGCTAGTCGACTGGTGTGAGTTTAACATTGCATTCGGTGGAAATCTAAGCCTGGCACATGTGCAACTCATTGAGGGCTCCCGTTAACCCTGCAAGTGAGGGATGACTTGCCTCTGTGATGGCCTCAGTCCGCCCACCTAGGTTCCAGGGCTTGTTAACCCCTGAGCTCCTTCATGGTTTCCTCACACTGTGTTCTCTGCTCTACGTCAGCAACCTCTCTGTGCCGACGTTGAGAAGGAACTTCATATGCAACCTTCCTTTATCAGTGACCTCAGATTCTTTGTGAAGAATTTGAAAAAAAAAAAAAAAAACACTAAATGAAAGGACAGATATTTGATACCTATTAACTTTTGGGGACAATGAACTGTTTCCAGTTCACTGGGGAACTGATGAGCTAGAAAATTTGAGACCCACAGAGGTAGACTTCCCCAGAGTCACTCAAACACCGTGGAAACCCAGCAGGTGTCAGAGCTCCCCAGAAGTGTGTCTGGTGAGTGGCACAAGCTAGAATAATACTAGTCCCCAAGTCAGGAGCTGTGGCTTGGCACACGTCCTGGTGTCAGCTTTCTGGGCAAACGAGAACCCATGACTTAGCTTCTCTGGACCTCAGTTCCTCCAGCTATAAAACTTGGGGCATGCCCTCTATACATTTGATGTCATCGTATATGCCCATAAGACCTCCCAGAGCACAGAAGACACGGCCCTGGGTGTTGTTTGCCAAGTGTGTCTCCTGTCTTGGGATCAGGCATTTTTCTGGTTGAAGGAGGCTTCCCCAGACAATAACCCCACACTGCCCAGGGACATAGAGTTGTTGGCTCTTTTTGGCAAAAGGCTTTAGGTGAGGTCACCAACAGCAGCCTGAACAGTGATTTACTGCTGGTCTAGTGTGTGCAACTGGGGAGGAAGCCATCCTCCTCCTATCTCAGCCAGGCCCTGAGCAAGGGCGGAGGGACCTCACAGGCGACAGCCATTAACTCTGGACCAGGTCCACACTCCTCTTTTCCAGAGTGTGCCAGGGCATGGAGGAGCGGGGCTCAAAGCCAACTCCCGCCCTAGCACATCCATTCACACCCATTCACACACCAGACCTCGTTTCCACTAATCTCTTGCTGCAGTGGGCTGGGGTTATTGTCTACTCAGAGCTAGTTGCCCTATTTTACAGCCAAAAAGTACAGTGAACTTAATGAGCCTTGCATGTGAAGTGCCTTCCAAATTAGCCTTGTTAATCCTCAGAACGAAGGAGAGAAGTTATACCCAGGATGGAGGAAGACAGCCAGTTAAAGTGACCTAGATAATTTTTGTCTCTCATTGAGTCCTTATGTAGCTTATTGTGGAGGTGGGCGGGGGGGGTCACAATTCTTATCAAAGACCATTGTTGGAACACAGGTGTGTGGGACCACAATGACTTAGTTCCACTTTCTTGATTTCTGTTACTACACATTTTTAGCTTTTACGTATTTAACAAGCATTTATTGAGACCCTACTATGAGCAAGCCACTGTTTCAAGCACTATGAGAGATACAGAGATGAATTAACATGGCTCCACTGCCCAGGCTGCTCACAGCCAGGAAGGGGCCCAGAGCTGGGTGTTCAGCAAATACTTTGGTTTTCTTTATTTCAATGCCCTACCCTGTTTGTTTCCTAAAAGGAAGTAACGTAATATGAAAGTTGTTTAAGATAATTCTGGCAAACATTCTAAATCAAAGCTGTGTTGGAAGAGGGAGGCACCTAGGGCCTAATCATCCCAGCTAAGATGATCGTGCTGGTTCCGCATGGCATTTAGCCTTCCAAAAGGTCAAAAGGTCAAGGAAGGAAAAGAAGGATAGGATGGGATGTGAGGAGGTGTTGCAAAGCCTTCTTTCCCGGACCCTGGCCTCATCTTTCTGTGCTCTCTGTCCTAGGCCAGCAGCTGGAATCCCTGGACCTCTTGGCCCCCTGGGAGCAGAGCCTGCCGTGCACCGAGAGGAAGCCGGCTGCTACTGCCAGGCTGAGCCGTCGGGGGGCCTCGCTGTCCTCGCCCCCTGAGAGCTCCGGGAGCCCCCAGCGGCGCGGCCTGTCCGCCCCCAGCAGCCGCCAGATCCCCGCACCCCAGGGTGCGGTGCTGGTGCAGCGGGAGAAGGACCTGCCGAACTACAACTGGAACTCCTTCGGCCTGCGCTTCGGCAAGCGGGAGGCGGTACCCCCAGGAGCCAAGGCAGAGGCGCTGGGCGGGGCTGAGGGCGCAGGTTCTGGGCAGTGAACTTCAGACCCCAGAGGAGTCAGAGCATGCGGGGCGGGGAGGACGCAGGGCGAAGGGAGGGGGCACTGGACCTTCTAACCCAAGGCAATAAAAGAAATGTTGCATAACTCACCGACGTGTGATCTGTGGCTCATTTTTGCAAAAGCGCTCTGATGAGGCTGTTCCCCTTCTGTCCTCATTGGATGGTTAGCTGGTTTCAAGAGGCCTCTGGTGTCATTAAGGTCAGTGCTTCTAATACTAGATGTAATGAAGGAACAGGCGGTTAGTTCTCCAATCCATTGCAGATTGGTACTTTAAAAAAAATTTAAATGGATCACTGACACCCTGAAAAATTTAAAAACAACAAAAGAAGACCAAATTGGATGCTGCTGGAATGTGTCAGTGATATCAAATTTCTATAAAAATTTCTGGAGATGCCCTCAGAATGCCTAGACTTACCTCCCTGAGGATGGGTAACATTTTGCAGAGGGGCATGGCTCACTGCCCACACTTTGAGTAGTACTGGGGGATAAGGGTGGCATGGAGGAGATGGACTGATTAAGTACCTTTCCCTTTCCCATGGAAGCTGGGCAGCTTGATTTGGAAGATGATGCCAATCACTGCCCTGTCCATTAAAACTTAAATATTACCCAAGCCCCACAGTCAGACCTCTGTTGGGGTCTTGGATGCGAGGGGCATCCACAGTGGACCAGCCACTCACTCTTCCCCCTCCCCTCCAGGGAGCCAGGTTGGGTCTTTACACATATTGCTTTTCTTCATCCTCATAACTACCCAGGGTGATGGGCATGTATTAGCCCAATCTTTACAGGTAGAACCCTGAAGTCAAGAAGGATAAACCACTCACTCCAGGCACATCAGCAATGAGCTCCAAGCCTAATAGGTCTCCTGATGCCAGAGCCTGTCTTCCCCACTGACATGTCATGCCTCTCTGCCAGGGCAGGGTTTCCATCTGAGTCAGCCAGGTGCAGATCAAGAAAGGGTAGCCTGCCTCATGGGGACTTACTTGGGGGTGCAATCGCTGGGGAGTAGAAATTGTGGTCGGAAGAAGTAGAGCTCGTCAGTGGGAAAACCCCAGGAAATCCACCCTCCTGCCGACAAGAAAACACAGCACTACTTAACAGCCTCGGGGTACCCCTATCCTGCACAGTCTAGGATGAAAACGTTCTTTCCCAGAGAGATCATAGGACCCATCCCCATACGGTGAAGTGCCACCGTGTTCCACCCATTACGGAAACTGCGACTCCACAGGATGGAGGCAGAGTTGTGTTGCTATGGCAACGAGATAGGCTGTCATGGGAACATGACAACCTGCTCCCCCATCTCTATCCTTGAAACAGCTCTCCAGGATCTCTCAAATTATCGACACTGCTGTGAGCTAAATCATCACACATCATGACAGCATGATGTTGATATTTAGAAGGGCTTTTTATACCCAAACACTCCAGGGTGTGTCTCTGTACCTCTAGGAGAGGAATCATCAACTCAGCACCTATTCTATTAAGCATGTTGTTCACCTAACCCCTGGAAACAATCCTTTATCTGATGACGGGTAGGAAGGAGCTGATGGTTTCCCGGAAATCAGGCTGCTCTTAGCCAGCCTAATTTTTACAAAACTTCCTGTGACCCCATTTACCCTTCCTCACAAGCTTAAGCTCGAGCAGATGGGAGGGGTGCCTGTGCCACTTCAAATGCAGGCGAGTGAGATGTGTTCTCTGGCATGAGAAGCTGGCCTGTGTGTAAGAGGGCATGTATGAGGGAGTTCAATATGAGAAATTGCACGCATGTTCATATGCACACGCCCGTGTGACCTTGTGTATGGTGTGGGTTCCTCTAACCATCTTCCAGTCCTCATCAGCACTGCTGTAACCCAAGGATCCCCCAAGATCTCTCGTCTAGATGACCAGAGGCCCCGTTTCAGCAGACAGCTGGAAGGGAGTTGAATGCCCGTCCCATGCTTCTAGCAGCCTTAACTGCTACCTTTGAGACTCTGGGCTTTGCAGTTCTTGGCCTTGTGTCTTGGGAAAAGATGGTGAGTCTCTGTGGAACAAAAGGGATTTCTGATTTCACGTGGCTCCCATGAGCCTGCTCTCCAGATGGAAGGGAAGGAGAGGGGAAGATTGGAGGCTGTGAAGAGCCCCAGGGATTCCCTTCCCTCCCTCCGGCCTTTCTGGGTGGGCTCAGAGAGTGGGGCACCAGAGCCCAAACACTTGGAGGTAGGGCTGCCTACAGGCACTCAAACCTACTTCTTCCTGGGGTCTCTGGACAGTGCCCAAAGGGAAGAAATCAGCAGGGCCCGGGCATCCCTTGTGAGTGGAAGTGGGAGGATCACTTCCCAGGCTCCACCCCTTTTGTAAGTCATTTACAATAGATGTGGGCTAGGAATTAGCGGGCAGGAGTGAGAGGGATGCAGGGAGATTTCTGCCTCTAGTATCGTTCTTATCACATTCACAAGCCATTTTTGAGTACCTGCAGCATGCCAAGCACAGGCCTACCTCATTTCATCCTCACAACTGCATGAGGTGGGAGTACTATCCCCATTGTATAGAAGAGAAAACTGAGGCTTGAAGAGGTTAAGTGCTGTGCTCAAGTAGTTGTAAAGTCATAGAGCCAAGAGTCAGACTCCCACATTCTCATTGCAAACACCATAAGCTTCCTACACAGTGCAGCCTTTTCTTCTTCTGTAGACCCCACCCCACTTAAGAAAGCACTGCCAGGTAGCAGACCCAACTCTTTTCCTGAATGATTTGTCTTGGGAAGCAGTCTGGCAGGCAATGTCACTCTAGCCAACCCATCTGCAGTGCCTCTCTACAACACTAGTGACAATACAGACAAGTCACCAGTTCCCAGGGCAGGTCTCCTCTTCTCAGACCTCATGCCAGGGGTCAGGCATCTACTTTTGCCCCTGCCTGCCTTCTCTCTCTGCCAGCAGCTTCCCCGGTCTAGAATTGGTCACAGGGAGGGGAGGGATGTCAGTTCCAAAGAGTGTGCCCTTCCTCACCTTCTGTGCCTTCTTCCATTTTTCCATCTTCCATTTTAAAAGACATCAGAACCCATCATGGTTTCTTGCTTGGTGCAGAGTGGGGAGCCTGGGGACAGGGCTTGCCTTTGGTTACTGGGGAAGCCGAGACACAGCAAACAGCTCCCCACTTTCATCACCTTCTCAGGTTTTGCTTTCTTATGATTCTTCTAATATCTACCCAATAATCTTTACAATTAACCCTGCAGCATATTATCTTCATAAAATGTTTTTGAGTACCACTTTGGACACATCTGTGTTTGCTCACTCCCTAAGCCCCTTAAAAGACAGCAAAGGAAGAAGAACGGTATAAACTCTCAAGGGCAAAGAGAAGGGAGAGGAAACCAGAGCAGATGAGAAATGTCAACAAGATTTTGAAGATGGAAATTGTACGGAGGGCTTGGCAGAGAGCAAAGGAAGCTACAACCTGAAGCCAGCAAAGGGGGTTACCGAGAGGACATGACTGATTTCTGCCCAAGGCCAAGCCTCAGCATGTGGAAGTGTTTGGTAGGGATGACACCTGGACTGAAAACAGGGAGATTGGTTAAAAATCTGCACATGGAGGAGTTAGATTTCCCGAGTCCCTTCCCGCAGCCAACACAACCAGGCTACTCTGCCAGGAAGAGGCCAGACGCTTCCTCTCTCAAGGACTGCAGTGGAGATGCTCCAGTCACGGGGAGAGCAAGCACAATCAGGATGAGGATAAAGAGTGGCTGAAGGTTAGGCGCAGTGGCTCATACCTGTAATCCCAACACTTTGGGAGGCCGAGGTGAGTGGATCGCTTGAGGTCAGGAGTTTGAGACCAGCCTGGCCAACATGGTGATACGCAGTCTCTACTAAAAATACAAAAATTAACTGGGTATGGTGGTGTGCTCCTGTAATCCCAGTTACTCAGGAAGCTGAGGCATAAGAATTGCTTGAACCTGGGAGGCGGAAGCTGCAGTGAACCAAGATTGTACCACTGCAGTCTAGGCTGGGTAACAGAGTAAGACTCTGTCTCAAAAAAAAAAAAAGAGAGAGTGGTTGAAAAGCCAGACTGTGTGACAGTCTCTCTGGGTAAGCCCCCTCCCTCGCTTTGTGCCGGGAATGCAGACAGCAAGGTATATATTCCCAAGGCGGGAGACCAAAGACCCCAAAGAAAAGACCTTCAGATGCTGACATTGGAGGGTGCTCTAGAAAAAAGCCAGCTTGGAGCCTCCATCTAGAGTAGGGTGCACCTGCCCATGAGTTCTGCCTATGCACCCTGAGTTTCTAGGCCCCTCCAACTGCTTCCATCTTAATCATGAATGAAGTCAAGGAGTCACAGGAGTTTGAATAAAACTTTAAGTTGGAAGAGTAGACCAAACACACAATACAGAGGAAACAGACTTTCTGCAGAAAACAGATACAATTTTTTCTGTGTGGTTAAAAAAAAAAAAAATCTTCCCATATTTCCAAGTGTGGTGCTTTACACCTGTAATCCCAGCAATTTGGGAGGCCAAAGAGGAAGGATACCTTGAAATTAGGAGTTCAAGACCAGTCTGAGCAACATAGAGAGACCCCCGTCTCTACAAAAAATAAAATAAATCAGTTAGGCGAGCACCCTATAATCCCAGCTACTCAGAAGGCTGAGGTGGGAGGATCACTTGAGCCTGGGAGGTCAAGGCTGTGGTGAGCCATGATCACACCACTGCACTGCAACCCAGGTGACAAAGAAGACCCTGTCTCGAAGGAAAAAAAAGGCCAGGTGTGGTGACTCACATCTGTAATCCCAGCACTTTGGAAGGCTGAGGCAGGGGGAATCTCTTGAGCTCAGGAGTTTGAGACCAGCCTAGGCAACATAAGGAGACCTTGTTTCTTAAACAAAATGGGCTGGTCATGGTGGCTCACGCCTAATCCCTGCACTTTGGGAGGCCGAGGCAGATGCATCTGAGGTTGGAGTTCAAGACCAGCCTGACCAATACGATGAAACCGTGTCTCTACTAAAAAATACGAAAATTAGCCAGGCATGTTGGGGCACACCTGTAGACTCAGCTACTCAGGACGCAGGAGAATTGCTTGAACCTGGGAGGCGGAGGTTGAAGTGAGCCGAGATCACGCCACTGCACTCCAGCCTGAGCAACAGAGCAAGACTCTGTCTCAAAAAAAAAAAAAAAAAAAAAAAAAAAGAAAAGAAAAGAAAAGAAAAACAAACAAAACAAAACTGTAAGATCCCTGAAGGTATAAAAGAAAATTTTGCATCCATAAGACAAGTAATGGATGCAATAAAAACAGAATTTATCAGAGAATCAGAAAGGCCTTTGGAAGTTAAAAATATGAGATCAAAATTTTTTAAAAGAAATAAAAGAATTGAAACACAAAGTTAAGGAAATCTCCTAGAAAGTAGAACAAAAAGAAATCAAGCAGACGTGGTGGTAGGCTCTTTTAGTCCCAGCTACTCAAGAGACTGAGGCAGGAGGATCACGTGAGCCCAGGAGTTTGAGGCTGCAGTGAGCCATGATCACACCACTGCACTCCAGCCTGGGTGACAGAATGAGACTCTTTCTCAAAAAAAAAAAAAAAAGAAAAGAAAAAAAAATCAAGAGATAAAATATAAGAAAAGTAGAAAAACAAACAAAGTTGCAACATCCTACTTATATGAGTTTCAAGAAAAGAGAAAAATGAAAGGGAAGAAATGATCAATTAATGCAGGATGATTTGCCAGAATGGAAGGACATGAATTTCCAAATTGAAAGGGCTCACTGAGTGCCCAGCCCATGAGAAAAAAAAAGAGCCAGGCCAGGCATAAGGAAAAGGCAGTGGAAGCCCCTTGGGATGAAACCATGGAAGGAGCTGAGAATCAGAACTGCATCAGACTCATTCAGATAAGAAGATATGGTCAGGCACAGTGGCTCACGCCTCTAATCCCAGCACTTTGGGAGGCTAAGGCGGGCGGATCACTTGAGGTCAGGAGGTCAAGAACAGCCTGGCCAACATGGTGAAACTATCTCTACTAAAAATACAAAAAATCAGCCGGGCATGGTGGGTACCTGTAATCCCAGCTACTCTGGAGGCTGAGGCAGGAGAATCGTTTGAACCCGGGAGGCAGAGGTTGCAGTGGAAAAACAACTTCCAATATCAGAGTTCCAACTTGGAATTCTTTTCACATTGAACTATCAAGAATAAGGTCCAAATGGGGAACATTTTAGACATGTCAGGACTAGAAGTGTTTACTCTCATGCACTCTTTCTCAGGGAGCTTTGGAAACTCTGTTTAAACAAACATGTAAACTGAGAAAGAGGAATTCCCAGGCACCAGCACACAGAGATGTAGCAGAGAGAGGTCCCCAAGCAACAAAGCAGAGCTCCCTGGAAAAAATTCCACTGGGCCATAAATTGGGTGTTGGACCAAGTGGGAAGGGGTTTGGAGCATCTGAGCCGAATACATAAGGTCAGGCTGGGCGCAGTGGCTCACGCCTGTAATCCTAGCCCTTTGGGAGGCCAAGGCGGGCAGACTGCTTGAACCCAGGAGTTTGAGACCAGCCTGGGCGACATAGTGAAACCCTGTCTCTACGGAGAAAAAAAAAAAAAAAAAAAAAAGCTGGGCATGGTGCTGCACACCTGTAGTTCCAGCTACTCAGGAGGCTGAGGTGGGAGGATTGCTTGAGCCCGGGGTGACTGAGGTTGCAGTGAGCCACTATTGCACCACTGCTGTCCAGCCTGGGCAACAGGGTGAGACCCTGTCGTAAAAACAAATAAATAAAAAAGTTCATAGAAAAACAAGAAATAGGAGAGGAAAGGCAATGCTAAACAATGAAAATAAAAAATACACAAGAAAGGAAATTAAGCCATAATACACAGTGAACAATAATCATTTATTGTAAATACTGAGGTTGTTTTTGTTTTTGTTTTTGTTTTTACTTACCAGACTGTCCAAAACTTCAGTCTTGCCTTTTCCACCTTCAGAATTAGGAAGCTGAATGTTATCAATGGTGACTTCACAAGGGATGCTGTCATCTTCAGCCTCAGATTCTGAACTGTCCACTTTTGAATCCGACTGGTTCATCTCAAACAAGGCCACATCCATTTGTATGACTTTTCTAAGCAAACCATCAATATTTTCAATATTGAAGCAACCAGGTGGTGAACCCGTCATTTATTTTCTCAGCTTTTCACGTGCCTGGGCCATCTGTGGGAGACAGGTCTGTCCTTGGTCCACTAACGGACTCCTCTGTATCTGGACTGGTTGGAGAGTGGAGTTCTTTCTGGAATCAGGCTGGGAGTCGATGAGCAACCTGTCTGATATACCTCCTCGGCTGTTGTTCCCTACTGTCAGCCACTCCTTAGGCACCAAGACTCCCTCTGTAGCCGTCCTGGGTGGACAACACAGAGCTTGAGCTGGCCTGGGGCCTGTGGTGACCTCTATGCCTCCTGCACACCCAGGCCCGGAGGCAGGAAAGACCTGAGTTTTGATTTTGTCAAAAACCAAGGGGCAGAATAGGAGAGAAATTATCACCGATCACAAAAGAAGAATAATAAAAATGTGTAAAATTTTGGCCAGGCATGGTGGCTCACGCCTGTAGTTCCCAGCACTTTGGGAGGCCGAGGTGGGCGGATCACCTGAGGTCAGGAGTTCAAGACCAGCCTGGTCAACATGGTGAAACCCTGTCTCTACTAAAAATACAAAAATTAGCTGGCTGTGGTAGTGGGTACCTGTAATCCTAGCTACTCCAGAGGCTAAGGCAGGAGAATCACTTGAACCCGGAAGGCAGAGGTTGCAGTGAGCCAAGATCGTGCCACTGCACTCCAACAGAGCGAGACTCCATCTCAAGAAAAATAAATAAATAATAAAAATAAAAGTATATGCATCACCTTTAGGAATATGAATGACCAGCCGGGCGCGGTGGCTCAAGCCTGTAATCCCAGCACTTTGGGAGGCTGAGACGGGAGGATCACGAGGTCAGGAAATCGAGACCGTCCTGGCTAACATGGTGCAACCCCGTCTCTACTTAAAAAAAAATACAAAAAATCTAGCCGGGCCTGGTGGCGGGCGCCTGTAGTCCCAGCTGCTCGGGAGGCTGAGGCAGGAGAATGGCGTAAACC
>NW_012104031.1:2098159-2126406 GCF_000951045.1 Mandrillus leucophaeus
AAGGAGAAGGAGAAGGAGAAGGAGAAGGAGAAGGAGGAGGACGAGGAGGAGGAGGAGACAAAAGAGGAAGGAAGGAGGAGAAAGCGGGGAAGGAAGGATGGGAGAGGCAGGTGGGCAGGCAGGGAGGGAGTAAGAGAGAGGTCTATTTTCTGGGAAATGTATTCTTGAGGTGCTGACAAAGAAGTTTTGCTTGCCCAAACTTTAGTTATGCCTTTCAAATCTTCTGCTAGGTTTATCTGGGCACTTCCTTGTAAAATCCAGTTTTAGCAAAGAGCCCTGCTAAGTCAATTTAGCAAATAATCCCCATCCTCAATATCTGATCACCCTGGATATCTGACCAGGTTCCTCAGCCTGCACCATGGCCCAGGTTATGTCTGATCACCCTGGCCTGTCTGCAGCAGGAATCCTGTTAGATGGGTTTAGCCAGAATGCCCCCATGCCCCTGATGTTTCATCTTCATAATTTTCATCCACTGACCCCATCCTGCTCCTTGGCTTTACATTTTCACTCGCCCATGCTGTATTTGGAGATGAGCCCAACTTCTCTCCCCAACTGCAAGACCCTGTTTCAGTGGTACCTGTACCTATCTCGAAAGTCCTGAGTAAAGTCTGCCTTACTGTGCTTTAATAAGTCGCACTGGATAATTTTGCTTTAATAGTACAACCCCTGTCCCTAACAGCCATCCTCCATCCCAGCTATGCTTCTGCTGGTGACACCCAGCACAAGAACCCCTAGCGCTATCCTTTCAGAATTACTACCCCTCCGTCACCCCTACACACACACACACACACACACACACACACACACACACACACACTCCACTGCTGTGCTGCCAAACCCTCCTCTGGAAAAGGAACCTTCCAGCTTAACCTTGTTTGATAACAAGACAGACTCCTGATGCCACCAAGGAAAAGCAGTTTCTATGTTTCTAGCTTTCATGCCTCAGGGTGTTAATATCTGGTTCCACCACACTGGGTGCATCTCATTTTAGGAACACCCTTCGCTCAGGCTATCCCACCAAGCCCCAGCCCCCTTACCAATCCTCTCCTGCCCCAGGCCCCTGCAGATCCCAAGACCTGTGTAACCTGCCTTCAATTTTCCTGGGTCATCACTTAAACAGGCCTCAGGTTGGGATCACCCAACCCCGTGGCTGAATACCTGTTCCTTTAAGGTTCCCAGAACAAACAACTAAGAATGCTTGGTTCTCCACACCTGTACCCCTACCCCACCTCCATCCCAAGGTTCTTCTGTTCCTGCCCATCCCTTGCCCAGAGCTCTCTGAGTAATTATCCCTTCCGGAGAGTCCGCCCACACAAGGCAGCCCTGGATGGTTACGAAACTCCATTCTAGGTCTTTCTTTCTTCTCAAGGCCCCAGCTGCTCATCTCTACTAGTGGAGTTCAGTGCCCCATCTGATCGGAAAATTTCTCCAGAGCCAGCTGGGGTTCTCCAGAGATGAGGAGTGAAGCGTGATGTGGGAGGAGGACAGGTGGAAGAGAGACATCGCCATGGTTGATCTCACCACCTGCTTGCTCATTTGTTTTTTTTTTTGTTTTGAGACAAGGTCTTGCTGTGTCACCCAGTTGGAATGCAGAGGCCCAGCCACAACTCACTGCCGCCTCGAACTCTCGGGCTCAAGCCATCTTCCCCCCTCAGCCTCCTAAGTAGCTGGGACTACAAGTGTGTGTCCACATGCCAGGATAATTTTTTAAAAATATTTTTAGACACAGGGGCTCTCTATGTCACCCAAGGTGGCCTTGAACTGGCCTCACGCAATTCTCCCACCTTGGCTTCCTGAGTAACTGAGATTGCAGGCCTGAGCCACCATACCCAGCCCCCTTTGCTTGTTAATGAATAGAAGCAGGACTGGCCAAGAGATGATTAGTTCCCAAACACTAAGCCTCAGTGAGTCCAATTTCTACCTCTTTATCACCACCCCCTGGGCAGGGGCCATAATTATAGTTTTTTTGAGACAAGGTCTTGCTGTCTCAAAAAATAATTTAGTTTTTAGTAGAAAAACTCGTAAGTTAGTTTTTCTACTAAACTGCTGATACCAAGAATAAATCCATGCGTTTTCACAGCAGCACAAACCAGACTCTTCATGCTACCCAGTCCTCCCTGCCTCCACCCTTGACCTCCCCTGACCACTCTAGCCTTGATCTCAACACCTGAATCTCCCTGGGCTCATTATCATGGAGGAGAGTAGGATTTGGGGTTTTTAAGAAAAAACCCTGAGCACCACTTATGTCCTGAGAGATTTCCAGAGGTTGTGGGATCTGAAGAAAGATGAGAGGGCTGGGATCTGACTGGATTTATGCTTCCCCTGCCTGGTTCTCACGTCCCAGCTCTGCCCTGCTGGGAAAGGGCTGGGGCAATATGACCCTTCCCTCTGCCCCCACCCGCTCCACTTCCCTGAGCGAGAGGTGACGCAGCCCAGGGCTTCTGTGTATAGCATCCTGGCGAGTCTTTGTGAGAAGAACTGGACCCCGAGCAGAAGGGGGTCAAAAGATGACCTGATAAGTGTCCTCATACTCTCTCTTTTCCATCCCCAGCCTGGGACACTGGAAGGCCCAAGTTCAGAGGGAAGGAGAGGCTCTCCTGGCAGCTCCACCTTCCCTTCTGCATTTTCCCCTACCCGTGCAGCAGAAATGGGAGAGTGACAGATCAGGCCACCTGGCAGTCAGGACACACCAGAGCAGGACAGGCACAGAGTCAGCCCGGCCCTGTCCATGGCAGGGAGCTCCCTGACAGTTGAGCACCTGGGCAGGACTATCCCCAGGTAGGGGAGTTCACTGCCTCAGAGGACACTTGCCTTGTTGGACAGTGTGAACCGCTGGATAGTTCCTCCTTAGAATGGAACTCAGATTCTCCCCATCCCACCACTTCTCACAGGCCTCAGATCTGCATTGTGGGCACAGAAAATAGGGCTAGTTCTGATTCCCTCAAGGGCCACATATGTGACTTCTCTCTTCCAACTAAGCTTCTCCAGGGCTCTTGGCCAACCTTCAGGACATGGTTGCAGGCCCCTTGCCCGTCCAGGCTCCAGACCATGCACAGTTGTGCTTAGCTGTGTTGCCCATTTTCTGATCTCAGGATCTCCGCTCCAGCTGTTCCCCTCCCAGGCTGTGCGCTGGAGTGGAAACCAGGAGAAATAAGACAGAGGCTGTTATTTTGGACCCTGTTACCCTCTTAGAAGTTGATTTCCTTGCCTGCCGTGTGGTCTCTGCAAATCTTGTCTGCAACTTGCCTGCAAACTCACGGTGAATTAGCAGAGTCATTGTTCCACCTCTCTCTCCTGGTGAGGTTATTCATGCTTCGTATTCTCACTTGTACGCACTGCTGGGCTCAGGACCACATGGCGGTCATGGTGCTGCATACATGGCGGGAGGCAGGGGATAGATGTGGGAGTGAGGACATGTTTGGTTGGAGAGTGCTGGGTCTCCAGGGGGCCTAGATCTACTGGCAGCTCAGGGCTTCACATTGCCTGCTCTGGACCTCCTGGCTCTGTCTTTGCTGTTGAAGAGTCCTGAATCTTAACCAAAAATAGGTGTGAGGGTTCTGCTACACTGTACTGCGTGTCTAAACTATACTAGACGTGGGGCTTAGGAAAGCTCCCCTTTCCCCATAAAAAAGCTCTATGGGGTTGGATCACTCTCTACAGATTCTTCTTTTGAATCTCATTGGCTCTGCCGGTTGTTCCCGACACCTACAGCCACAGAGAAGAAGTCACAAAGTGAAGCCCTCAGCTTGTCCTTCTCTCAGCTCTTGGCAGCCTCAGTGGCCTCATCTGAACGGTGCAGATGATAGCTGCCACTTCACAGGGCTGCCTAGAGAACAAAATCCAGTATTAAAAGCACCTCATAGCACATTACAGATGCTCAAGAAAGTTGGCTGGTGTTACTCATATTCTGCTGCAGCCCCTAGGCTGACCCCATCTCTGACAGTCCCCCAACTTGTTCTCTCCCTGCTCCTTGCTCCCTTTCCTCTAGGGTTTGCTGAGAGCAGCGGGAGAGAAAGGGTGGATGGTCAGTCACCCTTGCTGGCTATGACAGGTTGCAGTCATGGTGGGAAAGGAGACAGCATTACTGTTAAGCACTCTCCTGAGATTCATGATGGACCCTCCTCCAGCAATGCAGGGGCCCTCGAGCTCAAGGTGGAGAGAAGTGAGATTCTGGGGCAGGGCACCCACCCAAGTTCAAGCCCAGCAACTCTACTCATGAGCAACACAGGATATGGTGTAGAAGAGATGCAAGTCTCCACTCTGCCACTTACCATCTGCAAATCATGACACACTGCCTACCCTCCTAGGTCTTGGCTTCCTCCTGTGTTATGGTGAAACCGATCCACTCACCTCCCAGGCTGATGTGGACACTGAGAGAAGACCCTCTTCCCTTCAGGCTCTGCTTTTTTGCCTTGGACCCTCCATGCACTCCCTGCTGTCATTACTGGACTTGCAGGTCCTGCCCTGTCATTTATCAAAGACTTTGGCTCCTGGTTTACAGACTTCCTCCACCCCTTGTCCTCTGCAACCTCCTGGATGACATCACCAACCACGCAGATGGTGACCTGGCCATACTCTGGCCTCTCAGATCCTTGGGGCCCCATTTCCAACGACCTCACCCCTCCTCTACTTCAGTTATCCACAGCCACATCCTGCTTGGGACTTATCACTTATAACCGCTCCCTCTCCAGACTATCTCAAGCATCCCACGCTCAGCCAGCTCATCCTCCAGCTTTGTGATTCAACCGTTCCCACCAGCCCTGCTCACTCTTCTCAATTGCCATGGTCCTCTGCTTTCTTCCAGATTGCCCATTCTGTCCTGTCTCGACTTCTCTCCTCTAGCCACCTTACATTCCACAGTTTTTCATTCAATAATAGTGTTTTTGTTGTTGTTGTTTGTTTTGTTTGTTTGTTTGTTTGAGACAAGATCTCACTCCATCACCCAGGCTGGAGCACAGTGGCAACAATCAGAGCTCACTGCAGCTTCAACCTCTTGGGCTCAAGCAATCCTCCACCTCAGCCTCCCAAGTAGCTGGGACTACAGGTGGGCACCACCATACCCCAGTTAATTTTTGTACTTTTTTGTAGAGACAAGGTCTCACTATGTTGCCCAGGCTGGTCTCAACCTCCCAGGCTCAAGCAATCCTACTGTCTCAGCCTTCCAAAGTGCTGGAATTATAGGCATGAGCCACCGCTCCTGGTCCAATAACATTTTTGCTAAGACCCTAAATTCCTTTGTCCCTCATCTTTGATCACCCTAGCCCTGGATGAAGCCAGCTATGTACTTTCTCTGCATCTGTATCCAAGAAGCTTAGCACTGTGGTATTGGTAGGGGGAGTCAGAGAACCTGGCCAACTGGTTTCCTATAAAGTCATGATCGCCAGTCATTAAATGTCTTTATTCCTCACAGAAATCTCCTTGACTTCCCTGGCTAGCTTCTTCCCACCTTCCATAATGATTCCAGAGCTTCTCCATTTTTCTCATGCCTCCGAACCCCCTCCCATCCCCAACTCTCAGCAGAGGTCCTTGCTTCCTACTTGTCAGAGAAGATAACAGTCAACAGACAGGCAGTCCCTCAGCTTCCAACGCCAAGCAAATCAACCACCAACACCTGCACACGCCTTGCCTTCCCTCCCCCTGCTGCAGTGGAGAGGCTGCTCCATCCTGCGCTTTCCCACCCTGTGTACTCCTTCCCTCCCAGGAATCCTACTGTGTTAATTAACTCTTCCTCTCAACTGAGTGCTTTCTATGCATTTAGATATACTCAACTCCCTCCCATCATTAGAAAAGAGTGGCAGTGCAGCGGGATAATTAACGAATCGGAGAGACCGAGGAATTGAGGGGGAATTACTTAATTATTTAGGTGCACTGACCCAGTTGGATTAACATCTAAAGGACTGAGCCCCAAACAAAGAGTCAAGCTACCTTTTAAGCATTTCGGCAGGGAGAGGAGGAGGAGAGGGAGGGAGGGAAGGAGGAGGAAAAAAGAGAAAAACTTCTCACCTGGTCCTCATTCTCCTCCAGCTATCACCCTCTTTCCCCTTTTTTACTCCTCCACTTTTCAAAATAGCTGCCTACACTATGCTGTCTTCATCTTCTTACTTTCTATCCTAGTCTGTTCAGGCTGCTATGAAAAAATATCATAAACTGGGTAGCTTATAAACCACAGAAACTTATCTCTCACAGTTCTGAAGTCTAAGATGTTCAAGATCAATATTGGCAGATTTGGTGTCTGGTTAGGGCCTTTGTCCTGGTTCATGAATGGCATCTTCTTGCTGTGGTTTACATGGTGGAAGGAGAAAAAAGAGCTCCCCTGGGCCCCTTTTATAAAGGCATTAATCCCATCAGGACTTAATTGCCTCTCCAAAGGCTCATCCTCCTAATACTATTATATTGAGGGTTATAATTTCAACCTATGAATTTTGGGGGACACAAACATTCACATCATGGCACTTCCCATCATTCATCAACCCATCCCGTCCCTGTGTGGACTCCCACACCTCTGAATCACCAAAACAGCTCCCACTGACAGCACCAGTGGCCTGCATGTCTCCATTTTAACCCAAGTCTCACCTCACCCTGCAGCAGCACCTACCGTGCTCATCATCTCTCCTTAACCAGTCTCTCCCTGCAACTTCAGAGACACCTGCTGCTCTTCTCCTTCCCCTGTGGCCTCTCCTTTGGGGTCTCCTCTGCAAATTTCTCCTCTGCTGCTTGTCCATTAAAGCTTAGAGTCCAGGACTTTCTTGCTGCTCACCTTCTTCCTGGTTAATTTCATTCTTACCTGTTGCATTAATCACCAATTGCAAATAACATATAAAACTTTCACCCAGATTTATTTATGCACCTGCCATTTGATATCACCCCCGAGACATCTCAAAGGAGATCCATACTCAACAGTTCCTCAAACTCATGGTCTCTCCAACCCTCTTCCCCTTCTGAAATCCTGGTTCTCTTCCATTCACTCTATGTACCCAGAGTGCCTCCAAAAACCAATCTCTTCCTCACTCTATATCCAATCTGTCACCAAGTCCTGCAGATTCTATTTCCTAAATTTCTCTCAAATCCATCCAATCTTTCTCATCTTCACCATGCCCACGTACGCTAGTCCAAGCTAGTTCTAGCACCATGACCTCCTAACTGGTATATGCCATGCTACTATGGACCCATCCCAACTCCTTGCTAGTCCACACTGCAGCTGAAACACATGCAAAACACATCTAATTACATCATTCCCTTCTTCTTCTTCTTCTTTTTTATTTTTTATTTTTTGAGACAAAATCTTGCTTTTGTTCCCCAGGCTGGAGTGCAATGGCACAATCTTGGCTCACTGGACCCTCCACCTCCTGGGTTCAAGCAATTCTCCTGCCTCAGCCTCCTGAGTAGCTGGGATTGCAGGTGCCTGCCACCATGCCCGGCTAATTTTTGTATTTTTAGTAGAGACAGGGTTTCACCATGTTGGCCAGGCTGGTCTCGAACTCCAGATGTCAGGTGATCCGCCCACCTTGACCTCCCAAAGTGCTGGGATTACAGGCATGAGCCACCACGCCTGGCCCATCATTCCTTTCTTAACCTGTCTGCAAAACATCTAATTACATCATTCCCTTCTTAAGGGGTCAACAGCTTCCTGTGGCTCTTATGGTAAACATAGAACTTCCTAATATGGGATGCAAGAACATTTATGGTTTGACACTATGTACTGGGTTCTGGGCCACACAGCCTAAACTTACAGTCTAACTCTGGCCCTTATTGCCAGTGGGACCCTGGGCAAGTTACCTTCTGAATCCTCTTGTGCCTCAATGTCCTCATCTGTAAAATAGTGATATAATGCTACTACCTCATATGGTTATGTGAGAATTAAGTGCATTAAACACCTAGAGTGGTATCTTGCACATAGTAAGTATTTGATGAGTGTTAGCTCTTTCAGTTCCTGACTCTGGCCACATCTCTCACCCCACTCTCTCTCATCTCTCTGTTCTAGACATGCTGGCTTTTTTGTTTTTATTGACACCACGCTTCCTCTCTCCACAGGGCCTTTGCATGTTCTGTTCCTGCTGGGACTCTATTTCTTTGTCTTCAGCTATTCATTGCCAATGCAGCCTTCAGATCACAATGCAAGTATAATTTTGGGGTTGAGGGGGAGCTTCCTGGAGTTCCCTGACTGGCACTAGTCATCAGCGCTATTTTATATTTATGTATGATGATAATAATCTATCTCTTCCACAAGACTATGGGATTCATAAATAAGAGCAGAAATTGTGTTTATTTTTGTGAGCTTTGTAACTCCAGCATCTAGCAGAGTGCCTCACATTATAATAAAGGCTTCATGAATATTTGCTAGTAAATGAAAGAAGATTGAAAGAGCAGTTTAGGGGTGCTTCATAAATGTTCATTTAATCTGACAAGGTACCCCTACCATGAAGGATCTAAAAGTATTCCCCTGTCCCCAAGTAATTCCTCCACTCCCAACCACAGTTCCTGAAAAATCACCACCAGGGTCCATCATTTGGAAAGGCCCTTATTATCTCTGAGGTCAAAACACATTAATTATCCAAAACATTAGCCACAGAGATGAGCTCTTCTCATTTCCTGTACTGCCCACAGCTGGTGTAGAGGGCAACACCCTGGAGGCACAGAACATTAGAATATTAGAGTATCAGAACATGAAGACACCCTTGGGGCCATCCAGCCATCTGTTTCACTTTACAGATTTGGAAACTGAGGTCCAAAGAGGGGAAGGGAGGGATTCAATTTCACACAGCAAATTCATGGTAGAATGAAGACTAGGATCCAAGTCCCTGACCACCAACCCAGGGCTCTTCGCACTGCCCTTTGCAGTTCACTAGTTCATGCATTTAATAAATATTAAGCACCACTGTGGGCAAAAATCATATTCATACATACATAAAGAACTCTGCTGCAAAAGCAGCTAAATTGGTGCTCTCATAGAAGGGCTTGTAGCCATGCTGTGGAAGCCTACAGCAGAAAGCAGTCAATTCCAGGCTGAGTCAGGGCCTGCTTCATGGAGGAGGGGGTAATGTTTGAAGTGGACCCTAAAAAATAATCAGGGAAAAGCCAGGATAAGCATCTTAGCCTGAATAAATAGCACCCATCCTGGGATTTGGGGACCAGATGTCTGTCTGGGGAGCTGTCCTTGACTGCTTGTAAAGCTACAGGGAAACAGAAATGGGGCAGAGAATCAGGACCTAAAAGGAAGTTAGAGCCAAGCAGAAAGAGGAGAATAAGCTGGAAGATCAGCTGCCCTACCTCTATTTGGCAGAAGCTTTCCAAAACCCGGAAGACTGCCCTTCTCTCTCACCATTAGTAGGTCAACAGAGGATAGACAACCCCTCCTCCCCCAGCTCCCTGCTTCCAGAGGATTATGTAACCAAGTCCAAGCTCACACCACTCACCACACAACAGCAAAGGCAAAGAAAGCAACCCTATTCAGAAAACCAAGAAGATAGTGGACTAGCATCATAAAGAACCATCTGAAGTCAGCATGAGTTTTAGGCTCCTTTTTACATTAAGGGGAGGGGAAGAGGAAGGGGTTGGGATCAAGAGGTGTTTGATGACCACAGACATCTGGATGCCAGCAAGGGTCTGAGAAGGTTGTAAAAGTTCTTTTTCCTAGGTCAGGTCACAATATTCCTATAAATCTTTAACGTAACATTGTTATTTGTCTGTATTCTTCCTTATCTCCTTGCGGGTTAGTTTGGGGAAAAGACTGTTATCATTTCTTTAAGTTGAACTGCAAGCTAATCTCCTATAATTAGCTGGTCTATGTATAGAGCTAAGCAGAAGCTTTTAACCTAAAGGATATTATCCCTGGAGTTCAGAGGCAAAATGGAGTCAGTCATGCTAAGCCTCCCTCCACTATTTCAATTTCCCCATTGTTAAAGATTCATCCCACAGTCTTGTGGGACTGGGGACAATGGGACATCACCTCACCTGGCTACTTCCTGTCAAACAGGGTCTACAAGGGGTGACTATGGAATGAAACCATTTGACCTGGCTAAGGAAATATTTGATAGTGCCATTTTTAGGAACAATGATCATGGGCATTTCCCTTTTTGCTTTGATAGTTTTAGTGAGACTTGCACAATCTTTGTTTACACAGTACATAATAAGTTTTACTAGAATGTAGGCCACCGTGACTAAAAGAAGAACATCAAGGCTGAATTTAAGAATGCCTCCCAAGATTAATAGAATTACACTAGGAATCCAGGAGAATAGGTCTGTAAAGCAGTCTCTGTAAGTGCCCCCAGATTAAGCCTGCTTTGGTGTTCTAAGGTTTGTTAAAGCCAGGTAGCCTGTTGTCTAATTGTATCAATATGGGGCTGTAGAGGAGGAATTAAGCTAGCAGCAGGTGGCTAGGGACGCCATTTGGTAAGTAGAAAGTAGGCTTGCAGGCTTGTGGGTCCTTCTTATTGCTTTGCATGTAGTGTCTAATGAGGGGCTGCATAAGAAAGAAACATGGGGCCTCTGGGTATGGAGTTATTAATTGGATCCTATGTGTGATTTGAAAAACCAGATTCCATAAATCTAATGCCCAAGAGGCTACATGACTAAAATCATGTGTACAGGAACAACTATAGGATCAGAGTGGTCATGTACTGAGCAAGGTTTAAGATGACCAATCCGGCAGTGTGATATGCTAGTGAAAGAGGCAATAGACGGAGAAATCCTAACTGAAAAGTTGTCTTGCCAAGGAAACAAAAATCCCTAAAGGACATGCAAGACACATAGAGGGTACATTTTCATTTTACTTATCTTTTGGTGAAAGAGTAGCTTTCGGTCTTTTAAGTGCTCACAAGCCCACTGTTTTCTGGTTTCTGGGTTAGTGGGGTGTCTTCTGGTGGTGCTGCCTTGACCTGAGTATAATGTGCACATGGCTTTACTCCAGCAAGTTTAACTGAGGAATCTGTGTTCACGAGCAGCTCAAAAAGCCTTGTCCACTTGGCAGCAAATTGGTGTTCAGGCCCTTGTTCTTTCCAGGTATTTGGGAGGACCCAATTTCCCAGTTGAAAAGGATGTAGGACCACATCTGTTGGATGAGTGGTCCTGCTAGAAGCAAACTCACGAACAGAAGTTAGTATAGTGCCTAGAGTCTTAACATTTGGTAATTGCCAAATCTCTTAAAACATCAGTTGGTTCTCCCACCATGACGGAAACCTAGAATGGGCTACCAGATAATATTTCAAAGGGGCTCAAGTTGAACCAACTTGAGGGAGCCACTCAAATCCACAACAGCAAACAGCCACATCTTATCCCAAGTCAAACATTTCTTGATATATTTTGGCAATGCTTCTTTTTAGAGTATGGTTCATCTTTTCTGTTTTTCCCATGGATTGTAGTCTCCAAGATGATAATCTAAAGGTTTCAGGAAGAGACAAGTCACAACACCCCCTCCTGTAGCCATCATAGACAGTCTTCTTTGAATTAAGGTAGGCAGGTATTAACTACAACATATGTGGCCCCTGTATCAATAAGAAAGTCAATAAGTTTGTTCCCCACTGTCAATTTTACCCAGGGCTCCTGGGACTATGACAGCAGTTGGCTAAGCATACATATTCAATGTATGTATGTTACAGGAGAAGCTACAAATATTTATGAACGTGATCCTGACACATGCATATTGTACAAACATGCATGTTACATATGACCCATGTTTACCTTGAGGTGAAAACATAACATTTAAATGTACTACAATTAGGCCCTGTACATCAAATCAGAACACAAAGGCATGAAAATGCACAATCTCTACAACCAGCCAGAACCAGTTCATGGCCAGCAGTCTTCTTATCAGGAGAAAATTAGTGAAATCAGTCTTTCATTTAATCAAAGCTATAGTTTGGCTGGTGCAACTGGGGTTCAGTTAGTCAGCATGTATGAACTGGATGAGTTGCAATTGTTTTAATATTGTTTGTCTTAACGCCAGTGCTTGCTTGGCTGCTAGAGAAAAAGAGAAACCTTGTGTCGTTGAGAATATAACTTATTCTTTAAGTGTAGTGATGCATGACTTAACTCTTGCCTGGCATGGCCTTAGGTCCTGTTTATAATTTGGTATTTTATTGCCACAAAATTTCAGTTATGTCAGTCTTATGACCTCTATTTTAACATTCATGTTGATTAGTTGTTGTATCTAAACCACAAAAGAGAGAGGGTATAATGAGGTGTGTCTGACTTCCCATCACATTATACCTGAAGACTAAGTTTTTAAGGTTTGTCTGGGGTCCCCTTAGCCAAGAGGGGGGTCATTCTGTCAGTGGGGGGCTTAAGATTTTATTTTTAGTTGACATTCTCCCATTTGGCCAAGATATACCAACGGCAGCATAAATGGCCAAACTTTTATTTGTTCCACATTGTTGCTGGGGGTGTTGTGGCTACCTGCCCCAGGTCCATCATATCTCTTGGTAGGATCCCTGTGGCCAAGGAACTCAAAGCCAAAAGACTTGTATTCAATTAAATGTTTTAGGCCAGATGGTAATGGAGGTGGGCAAGCATTCATTAACCCTTAAAACCTTTTAAATAAAATAAGAGCCAAAACCAAAAGCCAAATAGCAAAATTACAAAATTGACCTTTCTATAAGTTCTGTGTGTTGAGCCATCAGCTGTTTAGGCATCTGTGTACCTATATTTGGAGGATCTGAACTAATTCTACTCCTTAAAAGTAAAATTAGTACATCAAAAAGTGTTTTGTGCCTACCTCTCCCATGATAGTCCTTGGGCCCAGAAGGATTGAATAGTTTTTTAAATCCTGGAGATACTAGGTACAGAGAGAAAGGTAAACCCAATTTCTATAAGCTATAAATAGCTCAAAAAGAAAAAAGGCAGGCCAGGCACAGTGGCTCACGCCTGTAATCCCAGTACTTTGGGAGGCCGAGGCGGGTGGATCACGAGGTCAGGAGATCAAGACCATCCTTGCTAACACGGTGAAACCCTGTCTCTACTAAAAATACAAAAAATTAGCCAGGCATGGTGGCACATGCCTGTAGTCCCAGCTACTCTTGACTCTGGAAAACAAAACATGAAGAATTACAACATTTCAAACTTAATTTAGAATTAGATTTTGAGGACATTTGTCAAATATGTTAAAGCCTCAAAACGTTTGATCAAAACAGAACCACAGGCCTTTGTAAAATAAGTTATTCATTTCACAAAAGTAATAATCCAAAGACTTTAATAGCAATACAGAAAGTTACATGAATATAAAAACTTAACCTTTCTAAAGTTCAGTTTTCCTAAGTAATCAAAAATCTGATGAAGATAACATAAGAATTAGGAATTATCTTGAGAAAATGTAAAATCTTTCCCTTTTTTTTTTTTTTTTTTTTTGGGACAGGGTCTCACTCTGTCATCCAGGTGGAAGTACAGTGGCACAATCATAACTCACTACAGCCTTGAACTCCTGGACTCAAGTGATCCTCCCGCCTCAGCCTCCCCAGTAGCTAAGACTACAGGCACGCACCACCACAAACAGCTAATTTTTTTTCAGAGACGGGGTCTTGCTATGTTGCCCAGGCTGGTCTTGAATGAGCTTCAAGTGAGCCTCCTACCTCATCCTCCCAAAGCACTAGGATTACAGGCATGAGTCACTGTTGCCCAGCCTAAAATAATTGTTTTTTAGGCCAGCTATCAAAAACGCAAAGAAAAATTTTCTGTAGTGTGATTGCTTCTCCTTATGGGAAGCCCATTTAGATAACCTGTAACTCAAACCTGATGAAAACAATACTTGAATGTAATCAGACCCAGAAAGACTGTTCAAGGCCATGAGTAGCTGAGTCCAAGCTCATATTACTTGCCACACAACAGCCAATAAGTCTAGAGACAAGGTGTTGTGGCAAGGAAAGCTACCTTATTCAGAGAACCAGAAAACCAAGAAGATGGTGGACCATCATCATAAAGAACCATCTGAAGTCAGCACGAATGTTAGGCTGTTTTTTGTATTAAGGGAAGGGGAAGAAGAAGGGGATTGCGATCACGAGGTGACTGATGACCACAGACACCTGGGTGGCAGCAAGGGTCTGAGGAGGTTGTAAAGCTTCCTTTTTCTAGGTCAGGTCACAATGTTCCTATAAATCTTTAACATAACATTGTTATTTGTCTGTATATTTCCTTATCTCCTTGGGGGTTAGTTTGGGGAAAGGAACTGTTACCATCTTTTTAAAGTTGAACTGCAAGCTAAACTCCTATAACTAGCTGATCTACATACAGAGTTAAGCAGAAGATTTTAACCTAAAGGATATTACCCCTGGGGATCAGAGGCAAAATGGAGTCAGTCATGCTAAGTCTCCCTCCACTCTTTTTCTTTTTTGAGATGGAATTTCACTCTTATTTCCCAGGCTGGAGTGCAGTGGCATGATCTCAGCTCACTGCAATCTCCGCCTCCTGGGTTCAAGCAATTCTCTTGCCTCAGCCTCCCAAGTAGCTGAGATTACAGGTGTCCACCACCACACTCAGCTAATTTTTGTAGTTTAGTGGAGATGGGGTTTCACCATGTTGGTCAGGCTGGTCTGGAACTCCTGACCTCAGGTGATCTAACCACCTTAGCCTCCCAAAGTACTGGGACAGGTGTAAGCCACCGTGTCCGGTCCCTCCACTCTTATAATTAAACCAGCTGTTGCGTCTCCTGCCAAGAAACCAATTGTGAAGATTCACCATGTTCTAGACGGGAAAACAGCTGTAGACTGGGAGAGGCCAGTCAGGGACAAAGCCAAAGTTAATATAGAGGATGGAGCTCCTAGGGTATAGGGGTTGGGTCTGGGCTAGGGAGCTGGAAACCTAGGTTTTATGCTTGTCCCGGTTTTGACATTGGCCCTGAGCAGTGCTGTTTCTCATCAGCCTCTGCCTGCTCCAGGGGTCACAGGGCCAAGCCAGATAGAGGGTTGCTAGCGTCACTGGACACAAGATTGCTTTCCCACAGCTCCCCTTCCTCCAGCCCCTCTGCTCCACATCCGGAAACCTGGGTACCCTTCACCCACCTAGCTCTGTCCCACAGTGAGATTTATTGCTGGCTGCCCTGCCATCTGCCCCAGGGTAATAAATCAGGGCAGAGCAGAATTGCAATCACCCTAAGCATGGAGTGTATAAAAGGGGAAGGGCTAAGGGAGCCACAGAACCTCAGTGGATCTCAGAGAGAGCCCCAGACTGAGGAAAGGATGGACGGATGGAGAAGAATGCCTCGCTGGGGACTGCTGCTGCTGCTCTGGGGCTCCTGCACCTTCGGTCTCCCGACAGACACCACCACCTTTAAACGGTAATTGGTAACTCAGGCAAAGAAGGGATGGGAGGGGTGCAGGGTTCCCACCTTCCCAACACCCTGACTTTTCCACGTGTGCTGTCATTCAATCCTTACAATCAGCTGGACAGGGAGGTATGGACCTGTTCAGAGAGGTCAGGTGACTTGCCCAATAAATGACACTAGTAGTGAGATCTGGAAGCTGTGTCTTTCGCTTCCTGCCCAGAGCACCATGCTAACTAAGCACTGTAGAGAACTCAGAAGTATTAGGACATGCCCCTTGCCCTTGAGGAGCTCACAGCCTGAATATTAAGAAGTGTATGGGTGGTTGGGCGCTGTGGCTTCTGCCTGTAATCCCAGCCCTTTGGGAGGGCGAGGCAGATCACTTGAGGTCAGGAGTTTGAGACCAGCCTGGCCAACATGGGGAAACCCTGTCTCTACTAAAAATACAAAAATCAGATGGGCGTGGTGGCAGGCACTTGTAATTCCCAGCTACTTGGGAGGCTGAGGCAGGAGAATCGTTTGAGCCTGGGAGGCGGAGGTTGCTGAGCCAAGATCGTGCCACTGCACTCCAGCCTGAGTGACAGAGTGAGACTCCATCTAAGAAAAAAATGGGGGTAGGGGGTGGGGCATGGGTACAGACTGAGCCACTGCACTCCAGCCTGGGTGACAGAGCCAGACCTTATCTAAAAAAAAAAAAAAAAAAAAAAAGACTGAAGAAGGGGAATAGACAGCATTTGAGAGAAGGCCTCACAGAGAAAGGGGCTTTCAATCTGGGGACAGCAGATGTGACCAGCAGTCCTGAAGGTAGGAAGGCACATTTTAATCACGGTAATACTTGCTAAGCCTATAAAATGCTTAGGGTGTCACAGGATCTTTTCACATGTCTCATCTCAAGTCATGCCCCCAACAACTCAGCATTCCCACTTTGCAGATGAGGACACTGAGGCTCAGGGAGGTGATATGTAAGAGGCTAAGCCACAACACACACTGGGCCTTTTGCTTCCAAAACTGCTTTCCCTTGCTCTGAGGCTCTCAGAGAGTAACTGCCGGGTTGTGAGCACTGGGTAAGAGGGTGGGTACTTCAAAGCAGCTGCACCCCAGGATAAAGGCAGAGGAAAGTAAAAACATCTTCCCCTGCTGTTATCCAAAAGAGAAAAAGAATGGAATTGGTTAAGGGGTGGAGAGGGAATCCAGCTTTTGAAACAGAATTATAGGAATTTTGCTACCTGCTATGTGCAGAGCATCATGTGAGGCACTTGGGACAGCTGAATGAATGAGCTGCTTCTCAAGGTGAACATGTACATATATATGCTCACAATTTACATGTATTGAGCAGTGGGCACATGGTTTCATCTGCACAGTGACTCTGAGGTAGGTACTACCATTAGGCTCATTTTTAGAGGGTTTAATGGAGACTTAGAAGAGGTCCAGAGAGGTTAGGTAGCTTTCTCAGAATGACACAGGTGGTAAGGGGATTCAGGCATGCCCCCTGCAACCACTGTCTTCACCACCATATGGCACCAGTTCCACATGCTGTACAGTGCAGGCTGTGAGACCCAAGGAAAAACAGAGCAGAGGCCCAAGGGAAGGTGAGGCCAGTGTGGGCTGGAGGCCTTGGGGCAAGTTTCTTGGAGGTGGGTGTACATGTTGGGGCTTGGAGGACTAAAGAACCTGGGGGGAAAAGGAAGGGGAGAAGGAAAGGATTTTCTGAAAAGGAAATGGCAAAAAGTAAAAGTCCAAACCATAGGCTGCTGTGAGTAAATAATGGGAAATGCAACCTCTTTGGGGTCAAACCTCTGACCCTCCATTTTCCCATCTGTAAAGTGGGAGTAATAAAATCATCCACCTTATGAAAGCAAATAAAATAATGATTGTGAAAATATTTTGGTAACAGTAAACTGTGATAGGAAGATAACAAATCATTTCTGTTACGATACCATGCTGATAGGCATAAGAGTTGCATTCATGTCCATGGGCAAAATGAGAGTAAGTAGAATGCATGGGACGCAGGAAGGATGTAGGAAGGAAAGGGTAGTGTAAATATAGGAGGACTGGCCGCTGAGAAGAAAGTAGAAGAAAGAGGGAATCTCCTTGTGTATGGGAAAGTCTATTGCAGAGTTAACTTGGGCTTCCATCCTGGGACCTTCCGGTGAACAGCTAGAGACATCTTCCTCTGGGCTTTGGCAAACAGCCTTTACGTCGGGACCCAGGGGGCCCTATATGGGAAATAAGGCCAGATACATGCTCTGAATCCCTGCTTCAACATTTCTGAGTCACCTTTGTCCCCGTGAGCCTTCATTTTTCTCATCTATAAAATGGATGACAGCTAGCTTGTTGGAGAGCTCTCAGTAGCAACTCAGTAGAGTCAGTTTCCCAGGTCTCTTTAATTCTGCCTCTCAAAGGTGATGGGAAAACATCTGGACAAGAAGCCAAGGGACTGGGACACATCTCTCCAAGGACGAGGTGCACGGTACTCTGAAGATGCTGGCATCTCTCTGTGCCCAACCCAGCTCAGGGGATCCTCTCCACCACAGCCCTGGTTGGGTGCCTGTCCCCTGGTGTCCTGGAGACCTCGCAGCTGCTGTGGGCATCTGCTGCCACCTAGTGGCCTCCCATGGCACTGTCTCCCCACCAGCCCCTAGTTTTGACAGGGGCACTCCCTGGCATTCATCTCTTCAGAGGGAATGTCTGTGCCTGTTTCCCGTCTGTCCTCCTGCCAGCTGGAGTTCCTTAAAAGCAGTCATGATCGTTATCTTTCTAGCTCCAGTTTCCAGCACAGTGAGGCACAAAGTAGTTGTTCAGCAGGTGATTATGGAATAAATGAATGAACGGACCAATAAACAAACAGCCTTGTCTAATTAAAATTAGGCAACAGAAGGAAGTCACTTCAGGGTTATTTAATCCGCGGGCAGCTTGACTCCTCTAAATTGACTCTTGACAAGAGGTAACTCTTATAAATGCTCCAGAGGCCTTCAGGGACAGAGGTGATTTCCAGGTGGCTGGGCTAACATTAAAGGTGGTTGTACTAAAAGCAGGGATTTGGCCTCAGGGACTCTACCGTTATGGTGGGGGTACAGCACTTTTCTATTTTTGCTTCCTCCACCATGAGCCAGGATCTTCCTCAAGAGGATGCCCTCAATCCGAGAAAGCCTGAAGGAACGAGGTGTGGACATGGCCAGACTTGGTCCCGAGTGGAGCCAGCCCATGAAGAGGCTGGCCCTTGGCAACACCACCTCCTCCGTGATCCTCACCAACTACATGGATGTGAGTGCCTGGCCCAGCCCCTCGCTCCCTCCCTGTCTCCTTTCCCCCACGGACCTAGGGCTTTCTTTGCCACGAGACTCTCCCTTCCTATGCTGTGTTTGACGAAGGCACTGAGGAACATTTCCATTTTCTGGTTGGAAAGCCTGAGCACAGAAGACAGGAAAGCACTCAGGGGCCATTCAGGGGCAGGGTTAGGTTTGGAACTCAGCCCAGGCCTTAAGCCAGGTGTCACAGGTGGGTGGGAAGGGGGTGTGTGACTCAGGTGGGGGTTTCTGTGACCTGGTCCAGCACAGTCTGACGGCTTCCTGCCCCAGTAGATTCTCAAGGGTCAAGTTCGCATCCTGCTTCATTCTCAATGTTTTGATTTCGCCATTTTGTCTTACTGAGATTCCCACTTTCTGGGATGCCATGGGGCGATGTTAAGCCTCCTACCAGTTCCTGCAGGACAGCAGAAACCCCGAGAGGCTATAGGACCTCACCTGGGCCAAATCTTACTCTGACAGCCAAGAGTGAAGCCAGGCAAGACCCCAAGACCCAAGGTCCCCTGAGCCCCTCCAGCCCTCTCTTTTTACCCCCACAGACCCAGTACTATGGCGAGATTGGCATCGGCACCCCACCCCAGACCTTCAAAGTCGTCTTTGACACTGGTTCCTCCAACGTTTGGGTGCCCTCCTCCAAGTGCAGCCGTCTCTACACTGCCTGTGGTGAGACCTAAGACCCACAGTGCCTCTCCCCAATCCCCCTGCCCTACTGTGCATGAGCAATCCTGCCCCACACCTAGCTCCCATCCCTCTTGCCACCAAGGGAGTGCCTTCCTCTCTGCCTCTGTACCCACTGACCCTGACACTTAGGGGAGAGAGGAAGATGTCTCCCATTTTTCTGATATAGCTACCAAGGTTTTAAAAAAAAAAAAAAAAAAAAAAGAAAGCTCCAAGAATCCCTGACCACCCAGAAGGCTACTTCCCAGTCTTCCTGAGATTGAGACAGGACTGAATTCTCAAACCCATCCCAGGCACTCGGAACTCTTCCATCCCTAGTCTTAATCAACAACCTCTTAATGGGCACTTACTCTGTGCCCAGCATCTTCTCTGGTGTTATCAGTGTTAGTGATTACATTCCTTCATTTAGGACAAAATTATCGAGGTATGGGCACATTAGGGAGGCCCAAGAAACCCAGTCCTTGATTGATGAAGCACATATTCCAAGCCTCCTGACCCTAGAGTCACTCGTCCCTGTACCTAAGCTAAGTCCTAAGCCACACCAGCCATACCCACAATGCACCCTGCCTCTGAATCCCCCTGTCTGGGCCACTCTTGGACAAACCTAAGCCTCTGTCCCCCTGCCAGTGTATCACAAGCTCTTCGATGCTTCGGATTCCTCCAGCTACAAGCACAATGGAACGGAACTCACCCTCCGCTATTCAACAGGGACAGTCAGTGGCTTTCTGAGCCAGGACATCATCACCGTAAGTGGGGTTGCCCTAGGTCATCTGCTCCCAACCCCTTCTGTCCCCAGGCCTCTGCTGACCCTCCAGGGGCCATACCTGCGAGGAGGTGCACTACAGCCCACTTGGAGCCTGGGGAGCTGAGGAACACCCTGCTCTGCCACATCTGGCTGTTGCTGCAAAGCAGCAGTACCTATGGGGGAGCAAGCTTGGGCTACGGGCTTAACTGTTGGGTGGTTTATGGATGTTTTTGCATCTGACTTGCACGTAGGGCTTGTCGTGAGCCCCATGGCTGCAGTCAAGTAACTTGCCCAAGTTCACCAGCTCTGACTGGGCTACACCCTAGACTGAAATCCAGGGTCAGGGTCAGGCTGAGTTTTAGGGTCAGGCATAGGTTTTAAGGTCACAGTTGAGGTTGACTCTGGGATTCAGGTCAAGTCCTGCTTTTTTTTTTATTTGGCCCATGTCTGACCCTTTCCCCATTCTGGAGTTTCTCAGGCCCTGCTCCATCAGAGTTAGGGGAGGGGCACACATGGGGCCTGACAGAAAATCAGGGTGATTCCTGCCTCCCTCCCTTTTTCTGTGAACTCAGATATAAAGAAGGGAGAAGGGCAAGGTTGGCTGTGCTGAAGAAACTCTCGCCCATGATAAGCGTGGGGGCCAAGACCTAGTCCTGCCGGGCACAAAAGGCGGGCCACTGGGGAGGGGGAGGCGCTCTTGGCAGCTTTTCTTTTGCTGCTTGGCAGGACCACCCTCTCAGCCTCTGCTGTCCAATTCCTGGTCAACTCCAGCTCTCTCTCGGCTCTGTGGCACAGACGTATTGGCATACACATTGGCGTACACAGAGTGTGTGCATGCAGAGTTGAGGAAACACTCTTACCCCAAATTCTGTACCCTGAAGCCTGTGTGGCCCTGGGATCCCTAGTGTGGAAGCCCAGACCAGACTCCAGCCAAGGAGCGGGCAGTGGGCTTGGTCTCCTCTGGTCCTTCCTCCCACAGGTGGGTGGAATCACAGTGACACAGATGTTTGGAGAGGTCACGGAGATGCCTGCCTTACCCTTCATGCTGGCCGAGTTTGATGGGGTTGTGGGCATGGGCTTCATTGAACAGGCCATTGGCAGGGTCACCCCTATCTTCGACAACATCCTCTCCCAAGGGGTGCTAAAAGAGGACGTCTTCTCTTTCTACTACAACAGGTGGGGACTGGGACTCCAGGGGCTGAGGTGGGGGGAGAGGAGGGGAGAAGAGCTGGGGAGTGGAAGGAGAGCCTGGGCCAGAATTGTTAAGCGTTTGTGATTAGATGACTGTCAATCAATATCTAGAGCTGTACTGGCCAATGTGGAAGGCACCATTGAAATTTAAATTAATTCAATACAGTTAAGCATCAATTAAGCATTCAACTGGTGGCTCTTAGTTGCACTAGCCACATGTCAAATGTCTGGCAGCCGCAGTGGCTAGTAACTACGGTTTTGGACAGTGTGGATAGAGAACATTCCCAGCTTGGCAGGACATTCTAATGGACAGTACCACTCTGGAGCAAGAGGAGATGTAAGGTGGGGGTGATGGGAAATAAGGGATTACTGTGACCTGGAGCCCTGCCTGTGAGGGCCATGGCTCCTCCCACACAGAGACAGCCAACTTCAGTCATCCATTAGATCCTTCATTTGTTTGCCCACTCATCAGTTCAGTAAATGCTATGTGCCAAGCACTGTGCGAGGCTCTGGGGGTGCAGCAGTGAACACAGTGAATAAGGCAGAATCTGTACTCCCCTACCCACATAGAGCTTACAGGCTAACAGGGAAGACAAGACATATTCCAATGTAATGAGTGTCACAGGCAGGCAGCGAGTGTGGTGCTGAAAACCATGGATGCTTTTCAATTCTAGGCTGAGCTTATATGCAGCTCAGCCAGCGTTGGGGAAGCTGTTGTCAGCTCTTGAACAGGGTTGGGCTCTATTCCAAACTGCTGGACTCAGAAAGATGGCATGAGTTGGAGACAAGAGAGCTGGAGGCAAAAGGGGCCAGGTGCAGTGACTCATGCCTGTAATCCCAGCACTTTGGGAGGCCAAGGCAAGAGGATCGCTTGAGCCCAGGAGTTAAGGCTGCAGTGAGCAGTGATTATGCCACTGCCCTCCAGCTTAGGTAACAGAGTGAGATCCAGTCTCTGGAAAAAAAAAAAAAAAAAAAAGTCAAAAGGGTAAGAACATAAGGCCAGTGGCAAAAAGAATAGAGGAGAGGACCAGAGTTCAGAGAAATCTCACAGTAAAACGGAGAGGAGTCTCTGGTGTGGTGATAGAAAGGGAGGCCTTGAGAAAAGACCAACTGGTGGCTCTGCAGTCAGGGGTGGTCTTTAGAAGAGCCATTTTAGAGGAGGTGGGGGCAAGGCCAGATGGCAAGCAGTTAAGAGGTGGATGACGTGGGTGTCAGGAAGTGGAGGTCATGAGATGTAGGTTGCCCTGGGACATTCAACAGGGAAGGGAATGGGGGGTGGCGTGGGGGGTGAGATCCAGAAGCAGAAAAGGAAGGGTGGGTGTTTTTAAATGCTAGAGGATGCTCAAGTGATGCCTGTAGGTGGAGGAAGAAGCCAATGGAAAGAAAGAGATTAAAAATGTGGAAAGAAGAGGAGCTAAATGGGGGCACTGGAGTTTGAAGGCCATGAAGGAGATGAGGTTCCAGCAGACAGGAGGAAGCCAGGCTTTGCAGAGGAGAGGGCTGGCTTCTTCCTTTATCTTGGGATGGGAAGGAGGGAACATCCAGAGACATCCTGAAGTATTGAGAGAGAGGCAGTAGGGAATTTGTGCTAGCACATACACATACATTCCGAATTTATAAAAACACAAGTAGTTTGCAGTTGCACAAAATAACATATGCACACCTACACACCCATGCACACATGTGCATGTGTGAATTCCAGTATGAATTCTGGACAAACACATCACACACACATGCACGGCCTGGAGACTAGGCCTACAGTAGTCCCTGAGCTAAACGCAGTGTGGAGGAAAGGAAGGCGAGGGGAATCAGCTCCAGACGGGGCACCAGGAGCCTGGCTCCAGTCCCCCACTTGTTCACTCATGGACTGGGTAACTTCAGGCAAGTGACTTCGCCTCTTAGTGATTCCATTGCCTGAAGGGCAAAGAGAGTAGATAACACCCACCCTGCCAAACAGCAGGGCTGATGAGGCTGGCAGGAAATGAAGCTTCCTTTCTGCTGTCTCTCTTTCTCTGCAGAGATTCCGAGTAAGGAGACAAAACCCCCACATGGCTGTGACCTTCCAGTACTCCCTGAGCACCTGACCCAGAATTCCACATGCCACCGGCCCAAAACTCACATCAGCAAGCCCAGCCTCCGCTAGATGCCGAAGTTCTCTGTCCCTCCTTCCTGCTCTCTCCATGCCCCCTGCCCACACCCAACAGCCTCCTCAGGGTCCCCTCCCCTGCACCTGCTCAATCAGCAGCAACCCAAGAGTGAGGGGCGTCCATTTGTGTCTCGTTCACATCCACTCACTGTTCTTGTACCTGCTCCTTTTCTGTGACCTCTCTGGGGATGCTTTTTGGGGAACAGCTGGACTACCCTGGAACAACCTCTGGCTGGGCTTGGGGAGGGGAAGAAAGGCAGAGAAGCAGTATGTTCTGCATGCTTCCCAACGACAGCTCTGAGCCTGGCTGTCTGTCCCATATTCCGCTGCCCTAGGGCCCTCTGTCCTGCCTGGCACACTTGTGCAACCTTCCCCGATTGCCTGAGTCGCTGGGTCCCGGAGGTTATGGGTTTCCAAGAGCTTCTGATCTTTCCTTTAGGAATGCCCAGTCGCTGGGAGGACAGATTGTGCTGGGAGGCAGCGACCCCCAGCATTACGAAGGGAATTTCCACTATATCAACCTCATCAAGACTGGCGTCTGGCAGATTCAAATGAAGGGGTCAGAAATCCTCAACCCTCTCTGGGCTCCAAAAATTGCTGATGTCATTGAGGTTGGGGAGGGTGGGAAGGACAGCGTTACCATCCTGCCCTCTTTCCAAATGCAGCCACTTCTTAAGCACAGCCACCATTTGCTCTCTGCCTGCTCTGTCCAGGCTGGGGAACACAGAAGGGAAGGGCCTGGGGAGAAGTGGTGGAGGGCGACAGTACCTTCCCTCCTCCATTCACTGCCTCAACGGGCCACCACTGTGGCCTCCACCCACCCACCTACACTCAGGAAGGACATGCAGCCTGGAGGTGCCCCATCAGCCTTCTGTCTGTCTGTCTGACTGTGGCCTCCCCCAGGGTGTCTGTGGGGTCATCTACCTTGCTCTGTGAAGACGGCTGCCTGGCATTGGTGGACACTGGTGCATCCTACATCTCAGGTTCTACCAGCTCCATAGAGAAGCTCATGGAGGCCTTGGGGGCCAAGAAGAGGCTGTTCGATGTAAGAAGCCAAAGAGGGAAGGTGCTGCGGGTGGGGGGAGCGCCACCTGGTATCGGCTCACAAATCCCCCAGGCAGATGAGGCCATCTCAGGCCTTCGCTTGTTCACCTCACACTCTCCACACGTGTGGCTGGTCACCCATGGAGCGGGGCACTGTGCCCAACCCTCTCCAGCAGAGAGGCCAGGCCACCAGCGCAGGACTCCTCGTCTGCTGAGACGTCTTCCATACTCAAGGAGGCTCCCTTTGCCCCCCACCCCAGTATGTCGTGAAGTGTAACGAGGGCCCTACACTCCCTGACATCTCTTTCCACCTGGGAGGCAAAGAATACACGCTTACCAGCGCGGACTATGTATTTCAGGTGAGGTTCGAGTCGGCCCCCTCGGTGGCAGGGAGGAAGGCTGGACAGAGACCCTCAAAGGGGGACAGATTACAATGCATAGATCATGTTAGAACTGTAGTTCTCAAACTTGGCTGTGCATGTCACCTGGAGAGCTTTGAAAAATCCTGGGACCTGGGCCACATCCCATACCTATTAAATTAGAACCTCTAGAAGTGGCACCTGGGGTTCAGTTTCCCTAGGTGATTCCAATGTGTGGCCATATTTGGGCATCACTGTGCCTGTTCCCTCATGTCCAGTTTCTCATCAAATACTCCCAATAATCCTATGCCCCTATATTCTTATCCTCTTTTCATAATCAGTAGGCTTAGAGAAGTTGAATAACTTGTCTAGGATCAGAAGCTAAGGCAAACTGTAATCTCCTGAAGGAAGCACGGTGCCTGACGCATTGTTTGCCTGGCATCTAGCACAGGGGCTAAACACAGGAGCGGTGCAGTCCACAATGGGGCAAAATGGCCAAGATGTGAGGGAGGCCCAGTGTGGCTAGGGGAGAGATGGAGGTGAGAAGGGGAATGTTGCTGGAGACAGTTGCTGGGGTCAGGCAAGGTGAAAGGAAAATGGTCATGTGCTGGGTATGGAGAAACTCTCCCCCTTCCTGCCAGGAATCCTACAGTAGTAAAAAGCTGTGCACACTGGCCATCCATGCCATGGATATCCCGCCACCCACTGGACCCACCTGGGCCCTGGGCGCCACCTTCATCCGAAAGTTCTACACGGAGTTTGATCGGCGTAACAACCGCATTGGCTTCGCTTTGGCCCGCTAAGGCCCTCTGCCGCCCAGGCAGGCCCAGCCTTCAGCCCTGGCCCAGAGCGGGAACACTCTCTGAGATGCCCCTCTGCCTGGGCTTATGCCCTCACATGGAGACACTGGATGTGGAGCTCCTGCTGGATTTGTGCCCTGACCCCTGCACCTGCCTTTCCCTGCTTTGAGGACAAACAGAATAAAGACTTCCATGTTCACAGCCTGTCGCATCCGGGTTCACTAGGGTTTAGAACAGAGGGAGGGGCTGCATGATCATGTGTGGACAGGAATGTGACACGGACAAGCTACATATTCGCCTTACACAAAGGTTCTTGCGTGCAGGGATGATGCCATCCATCGGCCATCAACAGGACTCAGGTGGAGCTGTTTACACAACCTCGGGTGGGAAGTCTGAAGAGAGCTGGAACCAAGCTCCCTCCAGTCCCTCAGGGACCAAGGCCAATGCTGTGGCAGTAGACTGTGGGTCAGAAAGTTCACCCGGCTCACAGAAGCCAGCTCTGAGTTCAGACTGCTCTGCTGAGCATGTCAGCCCTGTCTCTTGTCCCTGCAAAACTCCCCTCAGCTCTCCTTATCCACTGCAGATGCCCCCGCCCTGCCCCATGTAGCCATTTACACAGGCATTCTAAGGCACTACCACCTAAAATCATAGAACACCAGAGATCCAGGCAATACTTCCACTTTACAGGTGGGGAAACTGAGGCCCAGAGAATGGAAGGCCTTGCCCAAGATTACTTGGTCAAGAATCAAGTAGTGAAGAATACTGAAAGATAGTGAAGAATCAAGACTGGAACCCAGCCTGCCTGACTTAGGTCCTGGAGGCTTTCCACCTCATCATAAGCAGTTGGTACTGTCATACGTACAGTGCTTCATGCACGCTGGTACGGGGCCACATGCACAAGCACACAGGTGCACACACACTGCTATCCTCCATCCCATCCACCAGGGACTCCTCAGACTGAAGTCTCTTCTCCCACTCTCCTTGGGCTGTCTTCAGGGCACGTGTAACTTGGGGAATGAGAAATCAGCATCCACCCGGAGCCACTGAAGTCATCACTCTTCACCATAGTTGCTCACCTCTCTTTTGACAGAAAGTTGTGAGGCATTGAATGGCTCAACCAGGCCCTCAGTACCTCTGGGAGCCATCTGCAAGAGTCCCTGAGCAGTGCCAAGTGCCAGAGCCTGGGCTTCAGGGCCCTGGACTCCCACTTATTCTCCATGTTTCCTTGTCCTGCGCAGCTGTACTTCCTGACTGCAAAGGAAGTGTTGGAGGCCATTGTCTTTTCCAGCTCCATCCCGGAGCTCCACGACCTTAAGAAGGCAGGCATGACTCCCATTATCTCCTTCACTGTCCAATATGGTAGGCACATGTGGCTATTTACACTAAAATTAAAAGTAATTAAAATTGAATAAAATCGGCAGGGCGCGGTGGCTCACACCTATAATCCCAGCGCTTTGGGAGGCTGAGGAGGGTGGATTACCTGAGGTCAGGAGTTCAAGACCAACCTGACCAACATGGAGAAACCCCCATCTCTATTAAAAATATAAAATTAGCCAGGCATTGTGGCACATGCCTGTAATCCCAGCTACTCGAGAGGCTGAGGCAGGAGAATCGCTTGAACCCGGGAGGCGGAGGTTGTGGTGAGCAGAGATCGCACCATTGCACTCCAGCAGCCTGGGCAACATGAGTGAAATTCCGTCTCAAAAGAAAAAAAATTGAATAAAATCAACGTGGCTAGTGGTCACTGCATTGGACAGCAGATACAGAACATTTTCATCACTGCAGAAGTTCTGCTAGGCACAGCTGGATTCTGGACAGCAATAAGCATAGGAGCCTCGTAGTCAACAGGTTCTGGGATAGGCCAAAGGGATAACTGGGAAAATAGGAAAGGGCCCATTCTCTGAAGGTGCTTTTCTGGGTGGGGCAGTGAGAGACAGTGACTACTGAGATCCCTGAGGCCTCACTACAGCAAATAGGGCTGGCAGCCAACAGAGCCCTGCTCAGGAGGTGGCAGAGAATGACCAAAGGAGAATCTGGCTAGTGGAGGGACTTGCCCCTGAGCCGGCCTCGCCTCTCTGCACGTCTCCTCCCTGCAGCAACTCTGCCCTGGGACACCTTGTCACCCCTTCCCCCTACTTCTCAACCCCCAGCCATCACCACGCCCTGCTTTGGCCCTGCAGCTGTGCCAGGCCTTTAGCTCTCCTCCCCAGGACACACGCAGGGTCTGTCCACTTCACACCCCAAATGCCCAGCAAAGCACTGGGCTCGGGGACACCCACTTGCCTACTACCTGGCCCCATTCACATGCTCTGGATGGGACGGAGGCTTTAACTCAGCCTTGCCCCAATTCCTGCCCAGGAAATGCCCAAACACTCCAACGCCCTGGCTGTTCAGTGGCCTGCCAGGGGACAGCGCAGTCTGCTGGACTGGCACACTCTCACCCCAACGCTATCACCCAATGTTCCCTCTCCAAGGGCTGTGTTTCTGTCGGGGATGGGAGGTTGCCTGGGTGGTGGGTGGGGGCTCTCTGCAGGGAAGGACCTTTGAGATGCAGCAGGGGCCGCCCCTGCAGAGCCATTTCCCGGGGTCCGGGGACTAAGAGACAGAGAGCAGGGGCACAGAGGGGCGAGCCAAGTTGACGTCGTGGGAGCAGCGGATCTCTCTATTCCAGGATGAGATGGGGGCGCAGGACGAGCCCTCCCCCGCCTCCGCCCTAGGCTACCGGGAGAGAGCTG
>NW_012104031.1:2126976-2137917 GCF_000951045.1 Mandrillus leucophaeus
GGCCCCCCGAGGGCCGCCGCCGTCGCGTACTTCGGCATTTCCGTGGACCCGGACGACATCCTTCCCGGGGCCCTGCGCCTCATTCAGGAGCTGCGGCCGCATTGGAAACCCAAGCAAGTTCGGACCAAGGTAGCGGAGTGGGCGCGGGGCCGAGGATGGGGTCCTGCCAGGGCTGCCAGGGGGATGCGGGGACCCCGTCCTCGCATCCTTCCGGGTGTTGGTCCCAGGGGTGAGCGGCTGCTGCGCAAGAAAGGTTTGGAACGTGGTTGTGTACGGATTTATTTCGTCCCTAAGCAAAACTAGGCTCACACCTCCCTCGGCCCTGCACACGCCCCCCTCCTCCTGGGGCTCTTAGGCACGCCGGGTGGCCACCTGCCCACTGTCGGCATGCTGGGTGTGCGGGCCGCACCCCCGTCGCTGCGTGCTGGTGCCCCTCACTGCCCAGAAGCGCGTACCCAGCCAGCTCTGAAACCTGAGGAAGCGGGAACTTTTAAGAGACCCCCCCACAGCCATACCCCGTGCACTGCTGCCCCTTCTCCACCCCACGGTGGGAGCAAATCCTCCAGGCTCTGAGCTACCCCTGTGTTTCCCAGGAGCCACCCTGTGGAATTCCAGCTAGGACTCAGCTCCTCACCATCGCTGCAGGCTCAGGCTCAGCACCCCCACACAGGCCATCTTCCCCAGCCCCAGCTGGACACAGGTCCCGGGACATACCTGTGGGCAGAGCCACTTACTGAGCCTTAGGCTAACTCCCCAGCCGACTACCTCCCCAGCCCCGCTGTGGGCTGCCTGTGGAGGAAGGTGCCGAGTGGGGCGCTTGTAGCTTTTGCTGGAATGGTAGCGGCTCCATGCAGATGGGCATTCTGGGGTGGGGTGGGGGCAAAGTTGTGGGGAGGTTCTAAACCAAGTGTGGAGGCTGACAGAACCCGCCCTGGGGGAGGGAGTAGCGTTTTCAAAAGGAAAGGCCCAGTTTGGTATAAGACTGTCAAGACATCAAGCAGGCCTGAGGTTAATTCCAGCACTGACCTAACGTGCCATCTGCCAGTCCCTCCCCTCTCCTGCCTCAGTTTGCCTACCTAGAATTGGTTCAGATGACCTCTAAGGCCCTCCCAGCTCTGTTACATTGTGCTCTACAAATTCTATGGTTCCTTTCTCCTTATCACCCTGCTGCGCAGAGAACCTTGCTCGCAGCCCAGTTGTCTCCTGTCTCTTCCGGTAAGGACCTCTGGCCACTAAAGTCCTGGGATGGGTGCCAACCTCAGTACCCTCCTTGTACCTCCACCACTGGATGGGGCAAGGGGTGGAGCAGAGCCCACTGCCCGGCACAAGGTGAGAGGCAGCTGGTCAGGACATAGTGTTCTGGGCAACTCCCAGCCCTCCCCTGCCACATTCTGGTCCCTGTCGTTTCTTTCCATACTGGGATGCAGGGTAAGAAGTAGGAGGGGGCTTCTACCTCCCAAGTAGTGTGGAAATTTCTCCATTGCCAAATCCCATTCACTAGAGGCAGACCCAGGAGTGTGTGGGAGCTGAACCCACTGCCATTTTTTTTCTTGAACTCATAGAGACTGGAGACCCCCAAGGTTGGGGACAAAGTGGAGCATGAGTGACTGGGCTAAAGCACGGGGGGGCTTGGGGTGGCTGTGCTCAGCATTCAAACGAGCACCTCCTGCTGGAGCTACCGAGTCCAGGGGAGAGACCAGAGAGATCCTGCCCCACCTACCCACCCACGCACTGTCCTCTCCCCATGCTAGCGCTTCACGGATGGCATCACCAACAAGCTGGTGGCCTGCTACGTGGAGGAGGACATGCAGGACTGCGTGCTGGTCCGGGTGTATGGGGAGCGGACGGAGCTGCTGGTGGACCGGGAGAATGAGGTCAGAAACTTCCAGCTGCTGCGAGCACACGGCTGTGCCCCCAGACTCTACTGCACCTTCCAGAATGGGCTGTGCTATGAGTACATGCAGGGTGTGGCCCTGGGGCCTGAGCACATCCGTGAGCCCCAGCTTTTCAGGTGAGGAGGGTGCCAGGGCCTCTGTCTCTACTATTCTTCAGGCCTCGGGCTTGGAAATCCTTGGCATGTGGGGTCCATGGTAGAGAGTTGTAAGAGCTGTGAGTTCCCTGAAATTGCATGAAAAAATGCATGTTTATATGCATCGCTCTGCAGAGAGGGGCTGTTGCTTTCTACAGATTTGAAGTGGTGCCTGCTAGAAGGATGAGTTCTGGGGGAGGAAAGGAAGAATTGTGATGAACATGGGAGCAGAGGACCTGGTTCCCTAAGTGCAGTAGAGATCTGCTTCCTGGCACCATGCCTCAAATCTCTGCCCACTCCAAGTCTGACCTGGAAACATCTCAGAGCCTTAGAAACGAAATGTGAGCCAGATCCCCAGGGCACTCAGGGTTTTCTACCTCTGTCTCTGTTTGTCAAGGAAAATGAGCCCTATCCAGGGTACGCATGGTTTTACCTGCCCAGGGAGATGCTATCTCTTCTGCCAGTCTGAGCTCCTTCCGGGTTCCCTGACGAAGTGGGAACCTAGGTTTGGGGAACTGTCAAGGCCTCCTTTCAAAGGCTCACAAGAATCTGTGGCTCCTGGGGAGCCCCTCCCAGTAAATGCTTGGATGTGTAGGGCCCAGGAACTGGACTTTTCCTTCAAGCCCTGGGAATGCTGTGGAGACTGGATGAGGGAGGACCAAAGAAGGACCCCTAGCATCTCCCTCTCCTCTGTGCCAGAATAAGGATGGCAAGGAGTGTCCTCCTTCCTCCCTCCAATGCCATGAGCCACATGGAGGGCACCGAGGCTTGAGTGAGGCCCGAGGCAGGCTGGGGTTTACTCCTGACACTGGGACAGTGGCACGGGGGTCTGCCTAGGAGCCTTGGCATCTGCCCAGGCTAATCCAAGGGGAAGGAGGCCTTGCATACTGAGGGGAAACAAGCCCACCTGGGTGTAGAGCCAGAAGCTTCTTTACTTCCTCACCTGCCACCCACTTAACCCCAAATGCACCTGGCTCTGTGCACGCCTTCTGCAGGGACTTAGAAGAAGAGGATCTGAGAGCTCTTCCACCTCCATGCTCATAAGCGACTGGTCAGGCGGGATATTTGAGTTGTATATTGTAGCTCTGTGTGTGTGTGTGTGTTTGTGTGTGTATGTATGTCTTGAGAGTGTGACAGGCATACAAACCTATGCAGGGGTGTTTGCAGGCTCCAGCTGAACAGTTCCAATAGGACCCAGACTGGAGATGTGAAGTCAGAGTAGGGTACAAGGGACCCTGTCCTGACTTCTGCCACTGCACTCCCCCCAGCTCTCCCTCAGTCTGGTGCATATAAGCTCAGATATTAACAGGTCGTCACCACTCCCAGGATCCCTCCACCTCTGTGTATCCGATGCTGTCACTCATCCTCTCACGCAAACAATTACCATTGTCAAGAAGATTGAAGGTGGATTTAGGTTCCATAAGAAGAACGTGGCACCTGGGGTAGAGCCCAAAATTGGGATAGGTGTAGGAGGTAGGCCCTTCCTTGATAGTTTTCCCAGGATAGACCATCATCCCTCTGGGTGAAGGTGAATGTCTGTGGGGGAGGCCTCCAGGAGCCACCCTCTACATGTTCCCTGGAACCCCACCCCCAACCTCGGCCTGCTGAGGCTTTGTAGCATGAAAATGCTGAGTGTTGAGGTTACTTTCATTGCTATTCCAGACAACGGACCTATTGATATTCAAGAAAACGCTCTGTTCATGAATCTTCCTTTGGGAAGGGAAGGCCTGAGTCTCAGGTCTCTTTCACTGCCTTGCCCAAACCCTGGCGGGCTCCCTTCTGCCCCAGGGCCTCTGGCCTTTGAAAGAAAGCACAGCCTTCCTCTCTCACCCACAAGGTTGCTGCCACACCCCTTGTCTCCCACCCTTTAGGAGGTGGGAGTCTTGGGGGCTTCCAGAGGAACCCCAAAACTGCTCTGTTATCCCAATAGGGTATGGCCTGCCTCTTCCCGGGGCCTTGCAAGAGAGAGAATGTCCCTGGAACAGCTTGGTAACAAGGTTTCAAACAGCCAATGCCTTTGTTGTCTTTCCCAGTGATTGTTATTCGAGCAACAGGCAGAGGCTGTATGTTGGAAGGAAGCTGAATGTTGGAGTCTTAGCAGACGGTTGGGGGGTGGGACAGCAGAAGGGAAGACTGGCAGAGGACTGGGAGGGCCTAGCTGGGACACAGGGCCTCAGGCGATGGGGTCTTTATCAAGGCCCTCCTTCTCTGACCGGTCAGTCTTCCACTCACCCCCACCTTCTCCCAGCAACCTTCCCTACCACCACTCCTCTCCTGAGACCTTGGATAATGTCCACAGGAGAACTTGAAAATAGAACGCTGGCTTGTTTTGCGTCCTTGGCACCCAGCCGCCAGCATCAACTCCCTATAGCAGAGGAAGGGGCTGCCCTGGGCCAGCCTGTTTCCCTCCCCACCTTGGCCAGGCTGATAAGAGGCGGGCATTTCTTCCCTGCCTGGCATCACTACCCCCTGATCTCTTGGTGCAAAGTGACCTATGTTCACGTCCCCTGAGAGGATGGATCAGAGTCTGGGGAGAGGAGGGCCCGGCCCACCCCGCCCCCATCCCCAGGTGCCCGTCTGTTCTCAGGAGTTGCTATGGGTACACTGGGGTAGAACAAGGCCACTGACCTGTGACCAACAGCCCCACTGCTCTGCCCTTCTGCTCCCTGAGGCAGCCCCAGCCTGGCACCAGAAAGGGAGCTGCCAGACTAAGGTCTGAATTCATTTTCCTCCCTTGTGCTGAGACCTTCCTTCTGCAGGACCTGTGCTCCTAAGGGACTTGCAATCGTCCCATCCTTGGCCCTCTGGCTAGTGCCCTGGTGGGCCTGGAGGGCCCCTATCTGGCCAGCAGGGGATGAGTGGGGAAGGCAATGTCCCAGCACTGATGCTCTACTCTTCCTGTTCCCTGCTGTAGGTTAATCGCCTTAGAAATGGCAAAGATTCATACTATCCACGCCAACGGCAGCCTGCCCAAGCCCACCCTCTGGCACAAGATGTACAATTATTTCACGCTTGTGAAGAACGAGATCAACCCCAGGTACAAAGATCTGGGAGGGTCCAAGGCTGCCTTAATATGATCTCCCTTCCCCATCCTTTTGGCTCCAGCCCACCCTGCTAGGAGGTTTAAGGGCTCAGGTCCCGGGGAGGAGGCTGGGGAGTTTCTCCTGCAGTCCCTTCAGTCCTAGTTGCTAAGCCTCTGTCTCCAAGCAGAGTTGGGCCCGCTGACTAAGGAGCTTAGATGAGCAGTTTTATACCCATGTGCTCATTTCTCCTTCACTCTGTGCTTGTGGCAGGGACCAGGGTTAGGGACATTTCCCCATTTTACTTAGAGGATGCTGAAGCTCAGAGACTGAGCTTGGCCCAGTGTTATGGGGCTTGTGAAAGGCAGGGCTTCTGTTTCCCAGCCCAGGGCTCTTTCCACCTGCCCTGCCTTCTGAACCATGAGCAGGGCAGGGCCCTCAGAATGAGGTGGGACTGAGCTTAGCAACAGTCAGAAGAACTCAACTCATCAGCTGACAAGCCCTTGGAGACATCAAGGTTCCTGCTACTTCCCAAGACCCCTCTTGTCCCCATGTGCCTTAGGGGACCCTGTCCCCACCTTGCTCAGACTGACAGCTTGCTGCTTCCCTCACTGCTCTTCACAGGAGAGGAGATAGGCCACCCATCCTGAGATTGCCCTTCCCCGATAAGACAGAGTTCCCTGAGTTTTCCCTTAAGCACTCTGACCAGCGACCTGAGAGTCCTCCAAGCCTTTAGACACCTGACTCCCCAGCACACCCTGAGTGCCGAGGAAAGGATGGAGGCCTGGAGGAAAGCGTGGTGTCTTGCCTTCCTTCCTCCAAAAAAAGGCAGTAGTGAGTCTCTGCTTCCTTCACGCTCCCTGCTGGGCTTGGCCATCACCCGTCTTCCAAATGTTCATGGGAGTAGGGTGCAGAAGAGGTTTGAGGTGAAGGGTGTGTCTTCTCTCTTCCAATAATAATTAACTCTATCCCCATGTGGAGTATGTCTCTGTCACACGCATGCATGACTTTATCTGCATCATTCCACGCCATGCTTATCCAGCACTGCTTTGGGACTATTTGTCCAAGGTGGCCCAGGCCTGCCCTCTCTTTGGCCATGTTCAGACCTTGTATGTCAAATATTCTTTCTGGGACAAGGACCTCCTTTTCCCTTAGGGCTGACAGTTCATAGAGAACAGGTCCTTCCAACCCTTCAGCCCACAGCTCTTATTTGACAGACGGAAAACCGAGGCCCAGGGAGGGGATGGGACCTGCCCAAGGTCGCTGATCAGTGGCAGCTTAGCAACTAGAGCCAGGCTTCTGGTGCTCAGACATAATCCTTGATACTGCAGCTTCCTTTGACTGTGCTGTCACTGTGTGACCTTGGGGGTAACCTTATTGGGAGGGAGTAATCCTGGGAGAAGAGCTGGCCCAATCTCTTTGCTCTTGTCACACCTTTGAACCTTGGACAAACCAAGTTGCTTAACTTCTTTGAGCCTCTTTAGGGGATGATCCATGCCCTAAGCTGCCTGAGTGCCCAAAAGCAGAACAATGATGAGCAATCATTTAGACGAGATAAGCACCTGGAGCTCCAGGCATTGCCTAATAACCCTGAATTATTCAATCCTTCATTTCACAGACATTGATTGACTGGAATTTAAAACAATTTAAAAATGAATGTGACACTGGCCCTGCCCTCAAAGAGCTTAAGAGCCATCTAGGTACACAGGACATGCCCATACACAGCTACAAAATAAGGCAGGATGTGTAAATGTATGCTGGGTATGCTGGGAGTGGGAGAACCAGGGAAAGTTGTCTTGGCAGAGTTGGCATGGCAGAAATGAGCAGGGAGGCTACTCCAACTGGAGGAGATGGCTGGAGCAGGGTTTGCTCCTGAGTGACGAGTAGATGAGGTTGGCTGGAGCAGATCTTTGGGAGGACCTGGGAAAGGTCTAGGGGCAGGGGTGAACTACAGAGTTGGAGCTAGGTGGTAAGGGGCCTTAAATGTCAGGCTAAGTAGCCAAGATTTAATTTAGCAAGTAGTGGGAAGTCATGAAGATGTTTGCGTCAGAGATTCAGGCCAGTAACCTGACCAGGACCGGGCTTTAGGAGGAAAGTCCTCTAGCATCATGAGGGACAGATTGGTGGGGGAGGGTGGATTTGAGGTAGGGAGACCAGTTGGGAGTGATGTAATTAAGTGGACAAGATCTAGGACTAGGATTCCCAAACTTTGAGCATAAGATTCCCGTGAAGTGCCCAACTTTGGAGATCGATTGAGAGGTCTTGCATTTGCACCCTAGGAAACGGCTTTTTTTTTTTTTTTTTTTTTTGCTCTGTCGCCCAGGCTGGAGTGCAGTGGGATGATCTCGGCTCACCACAACCTCTGTTTCCCAGGCTCAACTGATTCTTCTGCCTCAGCCTCCCAAGTAGCTGGGATTACTGGTGCCCGCCACCATGCCCTGCTAATTTTTGTGTTTTTAGTAGAGACAAGGTTTCGCCATGTTGGCCAGGCTGGTCTTGAGCTCCTGGCCTCAAGTGATCCACCTGCCACAGCCTCTTAAAGTGCTGAGATTACAGGTGTAAGCCACTGTGCCCTGCCAGGAAGCCACATTTTGATAGGCACCCCAGGTGATTCTGAGGCAAGTGATAGAGGCAAGGGATTGAGGAATATTGCCCTAGGGCAACTTGAGGTGGCGGATGGAGAATAGGATGTGTCGGAGACTTGTGGAAATAGATTCGGTAGCCTCATTGTCGGACACAGATGTGTCCAGAGTGGCTGGGAGAACGTGGGGCGGATAACTGGGTCGGGCATCACGAGGAGATACCGGTGGGTTGATTGGTGGGAGGGCAAAGGGATAAGCCAGTAAGCTCAAATGCCTAGAAAGAGCCCTGTGGGGAGAAAGTACTCTTGCCTGTCCAGATCTTGACAGCAGAGTAGAGACTGGCCAAGCAGCAGTCCTGATATCAGGAGGAACCCCAAGGCTTCCCTGCAGGGACCTCCAGCCCCCTCCTCCCCTTCCTGCTGGCCCTGGGGCAGAGGAGCAGGAGGAGCAGTTTTTCCCGGGCAGTGTTTCTGGGATGCGGTGGTGGTTATTCTTCTGCCAATTACGCCTTGAAAGAGCCCCGTGGTGGCCGGACTGAAGGTAGCGAAGCTGGCGATGTTTCAAGTGCTCAGGGGAGGGAAGCAGAGCAGTGAGGGAGGCCCCTGGGAGATAGAAGGCCAGGATTGTTCCCACAGTAACCATCTGCGTGGCCTTGGGGTGGGCAGGGTGGGGTTCAGACTGAGGTCAGGGATAGAGCAGCAGGCATCCTGGATGTCAGAGCCATGTTTTTCAGGCCAGGACCTGAGCAAACCAAAGGAACCCTCCTAATTCTTCTCTTTTGATGGTCTCAGTCCGAGAAAAAAATATAAAAGGAATCTTAAAAGGTAGCTTCTTAAGGAGAGCCAGGACTGAAACACATCTTACACAGACCTGTCAGCACAGATAAACTCCAGGAAGCATGGGGGAGGCCTCCCCCATATCACCCCTCCCAGCAGACTCCCTGGACTCAGAGGGGCCTTTGCAGAGCCTCTGAGGGGCACCCAGGCCTTCAGAGAGAGTGCACAGCCCTCACAATTAGGAGACTCCATTCGATTTGGATCCTTGGACGGGCCGAGGACTGCTTTCCTTAGATGAAGAAGTAAAGGATCCAGCAGCGCAAGAGGTATCTGGAGGCTGAGAGGAAGCCTCTTTCCTCCCTTGAGCCTCAGTTTCCCCATGGGGCTGGACTAGATGACCTCAGATCTTCTTGAGCTTTGACCTTCTCAAAGGCTGAAAGGGACCCTGCGCTCTCTTCCTTCTCCGGAGGGGACAGAGGAGTGCCTCAGTGGCTGAATACGCTTCCTCATGTTCTGGTCCCTGGGCTGGGTGAGGGAGTGATCGGTCTGTCCTGTGGGAAGGTGAGAGAGGGCCGGTCTCATTCTCATCCTCCTCTATGTGCTCTTGCTACCCTGGACAGAGAAACACAAACAGGTGACACAGGAATGGAGATAAAAGCCCAGCCTCCTCCCCTCTGCCCATTGGTGGTTCTAGGTTTTTAAGGACTGTGGTGTTTGGCCTTTTCAGTGTACACAGACCTGTGTGCCTCCTGGGGACCAAAGTTCAGAGCATGCAAGCACAGTGGACCCTCATCAGACTTCCACATGGCCTCTGATAACTTGATTGATTGGCTGATTTCTTCATTCCTCAACATGTGTTTCTTTCAGCAGAAATGGCTGCTGAGTGCATGGGATGGGGGTGGGGCAGGAGGAGAGGTGGACCCATGCATCTTTGTTCATTGCCCCCAAGTTGCACTTGCATGGTCTGGCAGGGGTCTGGGACAACGGAACACTTACTCATAACTCAAGGTAGAAGGGACGAGTCACTGGGGAGCCACAAAGCAAGCATGCTCTCATTGAAGGCTTTAATGTTCCTTTGACAGTGTAGGAGTGAGCTAAAGAAGCTCTCGGTTTGCTTTCTCATGTGAGCCGATGGTCTGTTTGTGAAATGAGAGGTTAGACCAGACCGTCTCTCTGGTCCTTTCTACCTGTGACATGGTCAGCTGCTGGGGTGAGAGGGGGGCACACCAGGATATACCTCTGCCTCCTCAAGAGAGCTCCATTGCTCCAGCTCCCTGCCAGGGCACTACTTTTCCTGCCGGGGAGGATCTTTGTGGGACTCAGCTCGACTTAGGGAGCTGCACTTCCTCCTGGGGAGTTTTCCCAGCATCCTAAGAGCAGGTCTGTTTTGCATCTCTCCCCACTGCTCCTTGTTCTCTGTCTGGAATCCCCGAGTCTGGACACTCATTCTCACCTGCCTTGTCCTTTCCCTGTGTCTCCTTCCTTACCCTCCTGTCCATTTCACAAAGTAGCAGGGATGCCCTTAGTCAGTGACTTTATGCCCTGCCTCATGCTTTTATGCCCATGTCTTTATCAGCTTCCTAGTGTAACCAGAGGAGTCAAAAGGACAGGACGCCTCAGTGCCATTTTACAGATGACAGAAGTGAGGGTCTAAGAGATTGGCCTTTTTTCCAAGGCCCCCCCTGCAGTAAGACAGAGGGAGTGATGAGGCTCAAACTCAGGGCTCTTGAGGCCAAGCACCTGCCTGTCTATCAGCCCTCCCTTCACTGGCTACCTTTTTTTTGCAACTGCCCAGCCTTTCTGCAGATGTCCCTAAGGTAGAGGTGTTGGAACAGGAGCTGGCCTGGCTGAAGGAGCATCTGTCCCAGCTGGAGTCCCCTGTGGTGTTTTGTCACAATGATCTGCTCTGCAAGAATATCATCTATGACAGCATCAAAGGTATGGCTTTTCTGGCCCCGGGGCAGTAGCAGGGCTTCGGTTGGTTGGTTGGTTAGCTGGCTTCATGGATCTGTTCCTCCGGCTGGCACTTGGACAAGCAAAAGGAGACCTGGATTTAGGTCTTAAGTTAATTTGTAGGAGGGAAGGGGGAAAGGAAATAAAAAACTCCTACTTTGAAAAGTCTGCACCAAGGGCCAGGCACAGTGGCTCATGCCTATAATCCTAGCACTTTGGGAGGCCAAGGCATGTGAATTGCTTAAGCCCAGGAATTCAAGACCAGCCCAGGCGATGTGGTGAGACCCTGTCTCTACAAAAAAAAATACACAAAACTTTTCCTGGTTTGGTGGTACATGCCTATAGTCCTAGCTCCTTGGGAGGCTGAGGCAGGAGGATCACTTGAGCCTGGGAGGCGGAGGTTGCCGTGAGCCATGATGGAGCCACTATACTCCAGCCTGGGCAACAGAGCAAGAACCTATTAAAAAAAAAAAAAAAAAAATGTCTGGCCAGGCGCGGTGGCTCATGCCTGTAATCCCAGCACTTTGGGAGGTCAAGATCACAAGGTCAGGAGTTCAAGACCAGCCTGGCCAACATGGTGA
>NW_012104031.1:2137967-2160262 GCF_000951045.1 Mandrillus leucophaeus
GCCTGTAATCCCAGCACTTTGGGAGGTCAAGATCACAAGGTCAGGAGTTCAAGACCAGCCTGGCCAACATGGTGAAACCCTCCCCGTCTCTACTAAAAATACAAAAATTAGCCGGGCATGGTGGCATGCGCCTGTAATCCCAGTTACTCAGGAGGCTGAGGCAGAAGAATCGCTTGAACCAGGGAGGCACAGGTTGGAGTGAGCTGAGATCAAGCCACCGTACTCTAGCCTGGGCGACAGAGCGAGACTCTGTCTCAAAACAAAAAGACAAAAACAAACAAAAAAAATCTGTGCCAAGAAAGAGAGAGAGAACAAACACCTCCTGGTGTTGCTGATGAGAGCATCACCCCAGGGGGTATTAATACTTAGCTTTATTCCTGATCCTTAGCCATGCTGAGGACAGCTGTCTTGAGATGAGGAGAGCCTGAAGATCCAGCTGTGTGAGAGGGACACTGGGAACTAGGAAGGGCAGATGGATGGATGGATGGAAAGAAGTAGCTTAGAAGACTGCTGCAGTGATGGGGTTGGGCAGGGTTGCTGCAGAGGCTGGCATCACTCAGTGGGTGCATCCCAGAGGTCTGCAGAAGCTTGACCAGGCTCTGTTGCCAGATCTCCTGGGCCAACTCTCATCGACTCTCCTCTACTTCATAGGTCACGTGCGGTTCATTGACTATGAATATGCTGGCTACAACTACCAAGCTTTTGACATTGGCAACCATTTCAACGAGTTTGCAGGTGAGAGGGGCATTACTACAGTCATGTGCTTTGTAGTGGTGTTTCAGTCAATGACGGACCGCATATAGATGGTGGTCCTACGAGATTACTGTATATTTACGGTAATAGATACCATTTTTTTTTTTTTTGAGACGGAGTCTTGCTCTGTCGCCCAGGCTGAAGGCTGGAGTGCAGTGGCGTGATCTCAGCTCACTGCAAGCTCTGCCCCCCAGGTTCACGCCGATCTCCTGCCTCAGCCTCCCATGTAGCTGGGACTAGAGGCACCCGCATAGGTACCATATTTTTACTGTACCTTTTCTATGTTTGGATAAGTTTAGATACATAAATACTTAGCATTGTGTTACAGTTACCTACAGTATTCAGTACAGTAACATGCTGTACAGGTTTGTAGCCTGGAGCAATACCATGCAGCCTAGGTGTGTAGTAGTGTAGTAGGCTGTCCCATCTAGGTTTGTGTAAGTACACTCTGATGATCACACAAAATCACCCGATGGTGCATTTCTCAGAAGGTATCCCTGTCATTAGGCAATACAGGACTAGATTTGACCAATGTTCAAAGCACCCTCTTTAGGGTGGGGACCAGGGCCAGGGTATGGGGAGGGTGGAGGCTAGATAGCTCTTGTCCTCCAAAATATCACAGCTTGAGGGGTTAAGGCACAGCCTGCTCTTAGAGAGTTCCAAGTCTCATTGGGGGAAGCAGGACTCACATACACAGAGAAGACCTCTCCTAGCCCATATGGCACTTTGGTACAAATTAGGAAAATGTGACCTCTGTAGGATCCTGAAGATACTCAGCTTGGTACATGAATTAGAAAAAGACCCCTTCCTCCAGGTCGACACAGCTTAGATGATTGCTGCAGCTTGGCCAGCACAGCACAGGATGACTTCAGCCTCCACTCCTTTGTCCAAGCTCCTTTATGCCCAGTACAATTGTACATGGGGGTCTTATATTCAGACAAGGAGCAGAACAAGCTACAAGTAGCTATTTGCCTGGTGGCCTGATGAGAATCATCTAAGTAGAATCTAAGTATGTGCTATGTAATTTGACTCCCTAAGTTCAGTTTCTGGCTTTGCTGCTTATTGGCTGTGTGACCCTTGGGCAGTTTATTTACCCTCTCTGTGCCCCTATAAAATGGAGATGATGATAGTACCCACCTCATAGTGTTGATATGAGACACACACACACACATATGTGTGACACATACTAGGCATTGTATTGGCGTTTGCTGCTGTGATTAGACTGAGAAGCTTTCCGGGAGTGGGGATGGGAGAGGCAGGATAGGGGGTGATTCCTAGGGGTGGGCAGGTGTTCTATAAAGGCATAGTATGCACAATGGAACCATCTGTGTAGAGGAAGCAGGGCAGGATTTTCCAGCTTGAGGGTTAATTAGATGGGACCGAGGAGGCAACTCACATGGGACAGAGCTGGACACTGGGGCTGGAGAGCTGTCCCCAGACTAGCACGGTGAGGTGTTCCCATGATGGGGCGAGGCCCTGTGGCTCAGGATAGGAGAGGCATGCCCAGGCCAACTGGAGAGCCACTCTCCAGCCCCATCAGGCCAATTGTGTTCCTTCTGGAACCCCAGGTGATCAATCTGTCGAGCAATGATTGTACCTGAGAGTACCCCTAGGAACCCCGGGGCGATGGAGCCTCAGCTGGGCAGAGCAGCTGAGCCTCGGGGTGTGGCATGGAGCAGAGGCTGGCACTGGCAGGGCCCTGGGTCTGGGAATTCTTGGCTGCCAGGCTCACTGGCCTTTCCACAAGGGATAATTCTTAAGCATTTTAAGTCCTCCTCGCCCACGGCACAGAGCAAAGTCCAACTGGAATTTCTCCAAAGGGGTAGATTGCAGCCTGCTCCCAAGTTGAGAATGGAGGAGGAAGAACCTAGCCTGGGGGAAGGGAGAGAGCTGGGGAGATCCCGACCTGGGGAGAGGGGCCTCATGGCTGCGCAGGAGTGAGGAAGACACAGTTCTGGGCATTGGGAGATGGAGTTCCAGCCCTGACTCTGCCTCTAACCACCATATGACCTTGGGTACATTTCTTCTCCTCTCTGGGCCTCCGTTTCTACATCTGTTCCAGGAGATTCTTTTCTAGCCACACTCCTGGAGCCTCAGGAGACTGCATATGTTTCTCCAGGGATATAAAGGAAGCTTGAGAAGGACAAGAAGAAGAGGAAGGAGGGAACCCTGGAGAAGGTGGCCCAGTCCTGGTCCTCCTGTCTTAAACCACTTCTTTCTGTACCAGCTTTGAAGCTGTGGTTTCTTCCACCATGCCCGGGATGAGCTGGTGGTACTGGGCTGGCAGCTGGAGGGCTATGGCGGGGCTGGAAGGAACCAGAGCCATCCGATCCATGGGTTCCCAGCCTGGCTACACATCAGAGCCATCTAGGGAACTGGACTGGGGTGGGGGTGCTCTCCAGGTGATGTTTTTAAATAGCCTCTTAACACCAGGAAGCCATGTTTGATATCCCTACATGAAGTCCCTTCATTTGATAAATGAAGAAATTTCGGCCAGTGATAGGAAAGGGTTCCCCCTAAGGCTAACAAGGTTAGCATAAGACCTAGGGATAGTAATGCTGATCCAGTGCTTTTCACTGAGGGCCTCCTGCACATGGTCATTTTTGTGCAGGGGTTGGGAGAGACAGTGGTGCTGTCTTGAGGGGTTCCCGTCACTCCCAGGACAGTGTCTTGCCCCTTAACCAGTCTGCCTCTCTCTCTCTGCTTTCCTCAATCCCACAGAAGCAGTGCTCCTAGCTGGGATGGGGTAGACCCCACACTAGCTGAGTTTCGTACTCAAAGAAGCTGCCTTCTCAGGGCCGCCTCTTTAGGCACAGCCCCACAGGTCAAAGGAGATGGGAGTTTGAGGGGAGAAGGGAACACCTACTGAGCTTGGGGAGACCCTAGGTGGGCTCATCTCCAAGCAACTTGTGTCTGGCCTGCCTCCCCATCAGGCGTGAATGAGGTGGATTACTGCCTGTACCCGGCGCGGGAGACCCAGCTGCAGTGGCTGCACTACTACCTGCAGGCACAAAAGGGGATGGCCGTGACCCCCAGGGAGGTGGAAAGGCTCTACGTGCAAGTCAACAAGTTTGCCCTGGTGAGTGCCTTGTGACTAGGGCTGGCACAGGAAAGGAGTCAGCAGGAGGGACTGGTGACCCAACTAGCCTCCTACCCAGAGCCCAAGGTCAGGTGAGAGCCTGGAGACACCCATCCCCAGCTCCTGACCCCACCCTAGAGGTGAAGCCTGGTAAGAGCTGTCTTAGGCAGCCCTTAATACTTGATGCCCTGTTCCCTGCTCCCCAAGCCCCACCAAGTCTAGGCTCTCTCCTTTCTAGAGAAATACTTCCAAGAAATATCCTAGCTTCCTATGTTAGCAATTTTCTTGTTTGAATAAGTAGTTCTTTCTACTGTCTAACCTCAGCCCTTCATGTTGCAGTTAAATTCATCCATATATATACTTTTTTTTTTTTTTGAGGCAGAGTCTCACTCTTGTTGACCAGGCTGGAGAGCGATGGCACTATCTCGGCTCACTGCAACCTCTGCCTCTCAGGTTCAAGCCATTCTCCTGTCCTCAGCCTCCCAAGTAACTGGGATTACAGGCATGTACCACCACACCCAGCTAGTTTTTTTGTATTTTTAGTAGAGACAGGGTTTCACAATGTTGGCCAGGCTGGTCTTGAACTCCTGACCTCAGGTGATCGTCCGCCTCGGCCTCCCAAAGTGTTGGGATTATAGGAGTGAACCACTGCGCCCGGCATACATACATACATATATATTGTGTGTGTATATATATGTATATATACTTTTTTTGAGATAGGGTCCCACTCTGTCATCCAGGCTGAGCACAGTGACACAATCGTAGCTCACTGCTGCCTTAAACTCCCAGGCTCAAGCGATCCTCCCACCTCAGCCTCCTGAGTAGCTAGGATTACAGGTGTGTGCCACCACGCCTGGCTAATTTCTTTGAACTTATTGTAGAGATAGGGTATTGCTATGTTGCCCAGGCTGGTTTCTAATTCCTGGCCTCAAATGATCCTCCCACCTCAGCCTTCCGAGTAGCTAAGGTTATAGGCGTGAGCTACCATAACCTTTAGAGAAGATACAGAATGTCAAGCTCTAATCCTTCTTTGTAACTACCTCCACTGACTCAGCACTCTAAGTAAACTTTTCCCGACAGGCTCTTCCTGCTCAAATGACTGTGCTGTCAGTTCTCAATTTTGAATGCCCCTTATCCAAGGTGCTGGTTCATGCCAAGTCTCCACTGGTGTGTGCCCAGGGATTCCTAACTAGCCTCATTAATGTCAGCTGTGCATAAGAAGCCAAGGCAGCTGCTTTGAATTTCACAGTACAGAAGAGAGCTAAATACAATCTTTACTTTTCTGTAATTTCAGAATCCCTATTCTGTTTTCCTCACTGAGTCTACATTAGGTTCTTCCTCCTCAGTCTTTAGACTTTAAGACCTTAAGAACAAGCCTTCCTCTTGCTAAGTTTTTTAGTGATCATTCATATGTGCTAGCTTATCTATGCCCCTTTTAAGGAATGGAAAGGAAATAAAGTGGAGGGAGGTACTTTGTAGCCAACCCCTGAGTGAGGAAGACTCTGGGATGGGGTGGGAATGGGATGGGAGAGCCACAGGGGTTGGGGGACGCACATGGGAAAGCGACGGCATCACTAGTGTTTGTTCAGGGGTAGACAGGAACCACAGCTCCCTGGCTTGATTTTAGTTTAGATTCAGAGGTCCACATGCAGGTTTGCTATATGGGTAACCCGCCTGTTACCGGGCTTTGGTATACAGATTGTTCCATCACCCAGGTAATAAGCATAGCGTGACAGGTAGTGTTTCAATCCTCACCCTCCTCCCACCCAATCCCTGGCTTCTTGAGCCTGCGGTGACCTGGGCCTGGTGGGTACCTCTAGCCACAAGGAAAGCACAGTTTGATGCTTAGCAAATGCCCAGACTTGGGGGATTCTTGTTTCCATATCTAGGTTCATTTTCCAACCTAACCAGCCTCCCAGTAGAAGAGAGGAAAAGGCGTGGAGGAGGTTAGTGTAGGGATCTTCCAGCAGACATGTGGCCAGGGCACTGCTGCCCATCACTCTTCCTTCCCTGCACCTTCCTGAAGAGCACCAGTCCCCACTGGCCATTAGGCCTAAGCTCTGGCTTAGGGGTTCACCTTGGCCTGGATACCTTGGCCTTGAAGACTCCAAGAGATCTCCCTGGGTAGGGAAGAGACCAGAGGTGGAGAGTGGGTCCTGCTTAGGTTGTGGGAACCCCCCAGAATTCCTCACTACTGACTACCTGCCTTAGGGTTGGTAAACATTCGGGCCTTGGTAGAACTGGCTCTGCCCGCCTTTCTCTCGAAGGAGTGGAGGCTCCCAATGCTGTGTAGTGACTTGGCCTCCAGAATTTCCTCAGCTTGTGCTAGGGAGACCCCACCACATCTCTTCCAGGGTCCTAGCTGTGTGTCTTCCACAATGACTGCATCCCTCCAGCGCTGTAGAGTTGGAAACAGGCATGGGGAGATTGCCAGGCTGACCCTCTCTGGTCTGTTTCCAGGCGTCTCACTTCTTCTGGGCTCTCTGGGCCCTCATCCAGAACCAGTACTCCACCATCCACTTTGATTTCCTCAGGTGAGTGTGGGGGGTGATGGGGGGGCGTGGAGAAAAGGGAGAGCCTTGGTTGAGCCCAGGGTGTGGGCAAAGGACAGCCCAGGCAGAATGCCCAGAGTCCGCTCCCTTGCTCTGCTGACTCGCCCCCGTTCTAGCTCATTTCCAGTGGGGCCGCTATCCCCAGGGGATGCCAGGAAAGTACCACTCTGAAAAGAGAAGTGTCACATCCTCCCTGTTCCTCACAGGAGGTCTGCTAGTCCCCACCAAATCCTGCTGCCTACTCTACTCCCTGCCCTGCTGCCAGCGCACCTATCCACGGAGCCTGGTGGTGGATGCAATCGTTGAAAATCAGTCTGAACAATCGCAGATCCTACCTCGTTTTAACAGCAGAGAGGACAGAGGTCCAGAGCGCAGAAGTGACTTGCTGAAGCCACGCAGTGGTTAAGTGTTTGCCCATGCTGCCTTCTGGTTGGGCGACAGACCCAGCTACTCCTTCAGTGGCTCCTAGTGATATATAGGGAGAGTAGCTAGCTGCTGCTTGTGTATTGATGATTCAGGGAGTCCCTGTCCTGTGAGGTTCCTATGTCCCTAAGGGCCAGGAATCATTTCTCCATTCTGGTCCAGGGCCTTGCCCTTCTCCTTCTCACCCACCTTCAGCTGAAAGGGAATCACTAGCCTGGTTTCAAAGTGTTCACAACTATTAGAGAAATGCAAATACAAAGCATAGTGAGATGTCGCCTCACACCCATCAGGATGGCTGCTATTAAAAAACAGAAGATAATAATTGTTGGTAAGGATGTGCAGGAATTGAAACCTTTCTGCACCATTGGTGGGAATGTAAAATGGTGAGCTACTATGGAAAACAGTAGGGTGGTTCCTCAAAAAATAAAAATATAACAACCGTATGATCCAGCAATCTCATTTCTGGGTGGGTAGCCAAAATAATTGAAAGCAAACTCTCAGAGAAATATTTATATACCTATGTTCACAGCAACATTATTCTTGGCACAGTAGCCAAGAGATGGAAGCAACCCGGATGTCTGCCAACAGATGAATGAATGAATAAAATACGGTCTATACATACAATAGAATATTACTTAGCCTTAAAAACGAAGGAAATCGTGTCACTTGCTACAACATGGATGAATCTTGAGGACATTATGCTAAATAAGCCAGTCATGAAAAGACAAATACGGTTCTATAAGAGATAACTAAAGCAGTCAAATCCATAGAAACCAGAATTGTTGCCAGGGGGTGGGGAGAGGGAGCAATGGAGAGTATCGCTTAATAGGTCTGGTTTCGGTTGTCCAAAAGGAAAAAGTTGTAGATATTCATTTGCACAGCAATATGTATATAAGAACTGTAAAACCAAAACTCCAAACAAGCATGTTTGTGGAAGGGTTTCTCTAGTCTGATCTAAAAAGAAAAAAAAATGTAGTTGCAATTAAAAAAAAAAAAAAAATAGGCTGGGCGCAGTGGCTCATGCCTGTATTCCCAGTACTTTGGGAGGCCATGGCGGGCGGATTGCTTGAGCTCAGGAGTTCGAGATCAGCCTGGGCAACATGGTGAAACCCCATCTCTACAAAAAATACAAAAATTAGCCAGGTGTGGTGGCATGCACCTGTAATCCCAGTTATTCTGGAGGCTAAGTGGAAGGATCATCAGAGCCCGGGAGGCAGAGGTTGCAGTGAGCCAAGATCGTGCCATTGCACTCCAGCCTGGGTGACAGAGCCAGACCCTGTCTCAAAACAAATAAATATTAAACATTTAAAAAGAAGCAAAAGAAATAATAATACTAACCAGTCTGGGTTGGGGTTGATCTGCTCAGACTTAGATAGGCCTAGAGCCACTGAGAAACTTTATGATGTGAGCACCCCCAGCAGGGCCCACCTGGCTTTCTTCCTCACACCCAGCTTCCTTCTGTCTTCCCCCAGGTACGCAGTGATCCGATTCAACCAGTACTTCAAGGTGAAGCCTCAAGTGTCAGCCTTGGAGATGCCAAAGTGACCAGCCACCCCATCCCTCCCCTACCCATCCGTCTGGCCAGACCTGTTCCCCAGAGCTCAATTCTGCGCTCTGGGGTCCACACCCTTGGACAAGGTGGGAGAGGGGACAGGTGGGTGTCCAGGGAGAAGGCTCTGTCCCTGCCGCCAGCCCCCAGTGGTTGCCACTGAAGACCTCATTCTCCTGTCTGGAGGGGCTGATAGGACCCCCTTCTGGGGGTCCCCTTCACCCCACCAGGCTTGGGAGGAAGTGCCTGCAGCCAGGTCCTGGACCATAACCACCCCTGGGAAACACATCATTCCCAGCCTCAGGCCCTGCTGGAATTGGGGCTGCCTTATATGTGTGTTTACCCCTTCCTGGCCTGGGGAAGGAGGCGGGGAGGGCTCCTTTCTACCTCCAGTGCCCTGAGCCTCCAGTCCGTCTCCCCCTGCATGCCCCACGTGGGAGGTGCTGAGCTCCAAACCAGCATCACACCAACTCTGACACATGGATGTACATATCTTGGTGACGGGTGGGGGCCAAGAATTGAGCATGACATCTTCCCCAGCAGCCACCTCATCTGAGACCCCTCACCTTCCCCAAACCAGATCCAATCAAACCTCACCCCGAGGAAACATGCTCCCCAACGTGCTCTCCTGTGCTTCTGTTTTGTCCCCCTGCTGAGGGGACAGGAGAGGGAGTGGTGAGGCCCTGGACCTCCAGAGCCTGGCTCTGCTTCGTGCTGTGGCTTGGTCAGAGGGGACGTGGCCAAGGGTGAGGTGGCCAAAACCAGAACCAGCAGTCTCCTGCCTTGTTCCCTCCCTGGCCCTCAGGCCCTCCTTCCAGGGATGTCTCTCCAGCTCTACTTTATGTCCTGAAGCTGACCCAAGGTCTTCCTATCTGGGAATGCCTAGTGGGAGCCAAGAGGATGGGGTGGGGGCCAGGGCCCCCCAGGGTCCAGCGTGGGAGAGCCTGGGCAGGATCCCATCAGAAAGGTGCTGACTCAGCTGGTTGCCCGACACTCAACAGCCTCCACCTCCTTTCTGCCCTCACAGCTCCTGGGGCCTTCCTGGCTCTGGCCCAGAAAGTGATTCATTTGTAAATTATCATGGTTTTCTGCATTAAAATGCTCATTTCCGGACTGCTGTGTCTGAGTGACAATGGTGAGGAACTGACCCCTGCGTGGGGGCTGAGGGGTGCTGTAACCCCTCCTGATGTCCACCTGGGCTTCATGCTGAAGTCAAGGTAGCCACCTGCACACATCCTCCTGTGCACCTAGCTCCGAAGACTCTGGGCAGGGCCCCTATTTCTCTCACTCAGCTTCTCTGCCTTTGACTCTCTTGGTAGAACCTACCAGTCAAACCTGGTAAAGCGCGGCTTAGAGGGAGCTAGGCTGTGGATTACAAGGACTTTGGCTGACTCGGGACATGAACCAGTGACATTCTAAAAAGAAGTGCTCAGGACATCTTTCTGGGTCATCTCTGGCTCCCAGCTGTCGGTGGGGTGGGGAAGGGGCTGCTCTGCCTGAGAACAGGCAGGAGTGATTTCTGGAACCAATCCGTCACTTTCTCAGAAGGCCAGAGGGAAGGAAGAGCAGAAACTCAAAGATGAGAAGGAGGCACCCCTCTTAGCAGCCCAGTCACTCCGGCTGTACTTCCCAGGCTGTGCACCAGGCAGCAGCTGCTCCAGGACTGCCCGCCTGCCAGTAAGTGCCCAGTGCCCTTAGGGGCAGCAGAGGCAACAGCAGCAGCAGCCTGCCAGGTGGACTCTGGCTGTTTGGCTTTTGCCTGCAAAAAGCACCCTGGTGCCATGGCAACCACTGGAGCTGGCACCTTCAAGGTCATGGTGATCCAGCATAGCCAGGCCTTCTATGGGCAGCAGCCTTGGGGGTTACCAGTGGGGGGACATGGGCGAAAGAGGTGCCCAGACATAGGGATGGTGCCAAGGCTGGTCAAGTAGGGGCCCCCTGGGGGTCACCCATGGGGTCAGGTGGTCACAGCCACGACCTGTCTGGACTAAACAGCAGTGTCCCCGCTCCTTGTTCCTCTCCGAGCCACCTCTGGAATTGAGGGCAGAATTAACACTGTGAAGCCAGCTTTGTTTCCAGCCTCCTGGGCCTTGATGCTGTTGCGCTGGAGACAAGTGTCACACTGGTGAGTAGGGAATGGCTGGGACAGAGCCCCCCCAGGTATTATCCTGTGCCCCTAAGGCCCTGGCCACCATCTGCATGGGAAGGAATTAACAGCAGCCATCATCCCACTGCTGCCTCTAAGAAGGTATTCTCATTCCCCCAGCCCTCCAGCGGAGTGAGCTGGTGTGGTGGCAGGGAACACAATCCTGTCCCCGAAAGACTGTGAGTTCCTCCTTCGCTCCTTTCACTGCCACCCCAGGCTAACCAGCACTCCTGCCCTCCTGGCTGAACACCGGGCCTGGGAGCCTCCCAAGTGTGATCTGGGCTCCACCCCCTCAGGCCCCTTCCAAGACTCTTAGCAAAGAGCTCTAGTTAAAGGACACCCGGGCATATCCATCTTCCCAACGGGCTGTGCCCCACGGTCTCTGCCGGAGACGCACGGAAGGGACGAACTTGTGGCCCAGCTTTCCTGGTAATGACCACGCCACTCTGCTCCTGGCCTCTGCAACCACCTGGCCCCATCCTGCCTCTCATGGGACAGGGGGTGGGGCTCCATGGCCCGCTACTGTGTCTCAGCAGATGGAATAAGGCAGGCAAGACAAGAGCACTTGGAGAAGGGAAGAGGAACTCAGGACCGACAGGTGGGAATGAGCCAGGTTAGGAGAGTCTTGAGACTGGCAGGACCTGGTTTGGAAAAGTGGAGGAGGCCGAGGGCCGAGGTCGGAGGGGGGAGGGGATAGACAGTGGGAGGTGCAATGAGCAGCTCTCCATCGTGACCACCAGGGGGCAGGCGCCACCGCCAGCTCCTCCTCCCACATCTGCCTGCATCTTTTCCAGATATGGCGTGAGGAGGGCAAAGGAGAGGAGGCTCTGAGAACCTGGGCTGCGGAAAAAACAGCCAGCCAGCATCCAGGATGCTCCCCAGACCAAATGGCTGGGCGCCTAATTCTTGGGCAGTCTCTATTCCACACCCTCCCAACTTTGTAGTCCTAGAATCGACCACACCTGCCCTCTCTCACCACTACCCTCTCCAATCTAGAAATCCCTCCACCAGGACTCAAGAGCTTGAGGACTTCCCGAGTTGGGAAGTTCACTCTTATTTGTGGAAACGGTGTTCTTTATGTCAAGACAGCCTTGAACCTCATCCAAGAGCTGAAGTTCTGCCTCATGAGCTTTGTGGAATACTACACTTTGCTCACCTGGCAGCTTTGGAGAAAGCAATCCTGTCCTTTCTGTCCAACTCTGTCTTGTTTTCTAGAGGAAACATGCCTGACCCTTCTGAAGACTCCTCTAAGGACAATGTCCACCAGGATCCCTCCTGTGCTCCTCCATGTGGGGTGCCTGCTTTGGGGCCCCTCCATTGTGAGGCCAGACTTCCCTAGTGACGGGCGAGGTAGGGCATGCTGCCCCTGGGACTAGGTCTGTGTGGGGTACACTGGACCATCACCTCCCTTGTTGTGAACACAAACCTCTATTAATTCAGCCCAAGTCCAACTCTTCCACAAGAACTGCCATTCGGTTTTGCTGTCCCCACGCTATACTGATGGGATTAATTTTTCACCACAAGATTTGTCTCTCTAAAGCTTGGTTAATATGCATTTTTGAGGCATTTCAGTCTGTCATCCGGCCCTTGCAGGCCTATTACTTCTCCCAATGTGATAACTAGGTCTGAAGTGTTCACTCAAAGCATGTGTCATGGAGAGCCTGAAGCATTATCATTAGAGACCCTGCTTCATTAATTAGCATCGTGGGGGCCTCAGCTGGGCTTCAGGGTAAACCTTTGTGAGCCCTTTTCTGAGAAAAGGATCCACAGCTTTCATTAGAGTCTCAAAGGGCTCCTTCTCTGAATAAGAACCAGGTATAAGGTTTAATCTTGTTGTCAGATGAGGACAATGAGGCCCCAAAGGAGAGACCTGGCTCCCACTCCCCAACCCCAGCCATGTGGCCAGTTCTAGGGAGACCCTGAGCTTCCTGACTCCTATTACAGTGCTCTTACTATTGCCTTCTTAGGATCCAGGTGGCCTCACCTCCTCAAGGTAGGGGCATTCAGTGTGGGCTCTGTGGTCACTCAGGTCACTCACAGACCTGGCCTGGGATTCCCTTGCATGAAGCCGATTCCTACGAAGCCCCAGGCCTGAAGCTTTTGCAGGCTGCCACCAGGGGACAGTGGTGCCCAGGCTGGTGGCGTATTTAGGAATTCTGGACTTAAGCCAGCCTCCCTCCTCCCCTGCACAAGGGCCAGATTCTGAAATGATCTGTCTTTATTATGTCATCAGAAAACAAAAAAATCCCCCGAGTGTAAACAGGAGAAATGTGCTGGTTAAGTTACTCATCATTATCTTATTATTAACAAAATAAAGCACTATCTATGTTTACAGTCATAAAAAAGAAACAGCCTGGAGAGAAGTGGGGGCTCTGAAGATGAAGAGAAGATGGGGGCAGACACAGACTCCACATCTGGCCCTGTGGGATTTGGGGTTCCCATACTGATCCGTGGGCTGTTTAGATCTTTAGAGTTAGGTGACAATGGGATTTGATTTCCTTAGGGAACAAACTTTGTGAAACTGATCAGAGGCTGAGATCCAGTCCCCAGTATAGAGTCGGGGAGGGGAAGGCCGGCAGGTGAGGAGCAGGGCTGGGTGGGAGAGGCTGAAGCCCAGGAGTCTTCTCCACCTCTTCCAAGAATGGGGAGCCCCCCGCCCTGTGCTCATGAGGGAGGAATAAAGACCAGCTGCCATGGAGAGCCCCTCTCCAGGGCCTCTGACGCTGGCAGGAAGGGGAGCACCATCAATCCTCCTGTCCCGACTCCCTCGTGGGATCAGGTTGGGACCAGGGGCGGGGGCACCAGGACAAAGCCCCTTGGAGGCCGAGGCACATTCCCATGCTGATCAGAGCTAAAAATGGCTCCGTGGGAACCGACTGGCAGAGCCAGGGAGGGAGTGAAGGGGAGGGCAGGAGGAGGTCAGGAAGGCTGATGAGCCCAGGGCAGACCAGGGGCCTACACAGACCCAGAGAATCCAGAGGGCAAAGGGAGCATGGACAGACACCAAGAAAGAGAGAAATAAAGGGCCTTGCAGAGAGACAAGGACAGAGAGAGACAGAAATGCACACAAGGAGACACAGAACCTGAGACACCCAGACTGACAAAGAGGTAGCAATTTGGGGACAAAGAGAAGCACAGAAAGAGGCTCCCGGAGAAGCAGGAGTGGCATCGAGAGACACACCCACAGGAACTCAGCAACAGTGCCTGGCACGTAGTGGGCACTCAATAAATATCTTGTGCAATGAATGAACAGATGAAACACACACACGTGCACACGCACACACACAGCAGCCAGAGGCGCAACGGGCTTGGCAGAGATGAAAACAGCAAGGGACAGCCAGACCCTTTCGCACAAAGTGCAAAGCGATCCTGGTGATAGACGAGCAGTCTGGGGGAGTGTGGGGGGGTTGTTGGTCCCACAGTGGCTGGTCCAGCCAGGACAAGAATGGAAACAAAGCATGTGACCCCAGGGAGACAGGTCAGTAGCTGCCATACCCCAGGTGAATAGACCTGCAAGAGAGGAGAGTCACACAGTGTCCCCTGGCCATGAGCCCTAAAGGCTGAGGTGCTCAGCCAGCTCAGCCCATGGCCATATTGCAGTTCCTGCCCACCCAGGCCAACAGCTCCTCAGGAAGGGAGGGCACCTCTCCCCTCATGAATGTATCTACAAGTGCACAGCTTTGCCCATCTCTGGGGCACGAACAAGTCCAAGTACCAACATAGTCTTAGGTTGGCTGGCTGTGCCCATCGGGTTGGGACGAGGTCTTCCCCAGAGGAGAAGGGGCCGGGCCCACCCAGCCAGGATCAGTCTGTGAGCACCACCAACTCCCCATCGCTCTTCTCTTCGCCCTCCGAGTCCTCGTCCTCGCTGTACCGGTACATCTCGCCATCAGCCACCGAGTGCCTGTCATCTGCGCCCTCGCCCTCCTCTCGGAGGCTGCAGGTGTTGACGATCACAGGCATGTTGGGGTCCAGGCTACGAGGGACATAGTGCTCCACCAGTGGCTGTGCCAGCGGCATGCCTGCCGCCCGAGGGTACAGGACATCCGAGGAGCTCATCTGCACCTGGCCAGCCTGCGGGCTGTGGGGCAGAGAAGGGGCACGGTGACGGATGCACACTTGATTCAACCCCAAACCCATCTCCCCTCCAAGCCTCCTCAAAGTGTGCACTCCCACTCCACACACTCTTGACTGTGACTTATATACCCTGCCCCCAGCCTGCTTTCTAATGGTCAGATTCACTGAACCTACAACCCTGCAGATGACCTGCAGACCCAGGGCCATAGATGTGTTCAACAGACAATATTCTTGGAGGATCATGTACGAATCCAGTTTTTAGAAACTGTGTATTTTATGTTTTCTTTACTTATATTTAGAGACAGGGTCATGCTGTGTCACCCATGCTGGAGAAGAGTGTGCAATCACAGCTGACTGCAGTGTCAGCCTCTCAGGCTCAAGTGATCCTCCTGCCTCAGCCTCCCGAGTAGCTGGGACTACAGGTGTGCACCACCACACCAGGCTAATTTTATTTAAAGATGAGATTTCACTATGTTGCCCAGGCTGGTCCCAAACTCCTGAGTTCAAGGGATCCTCCTGCCTCAGCCTCCCAAAGTGCTGGCATTACAGGTGTGTGTCACCACACCAGGTAGAAATTGTATATTTTAAATGCCCTGGGAGATGTCCTGTTTAAAGGAATAGACTAGGGTGCTTGCTTTAGTCAAGTCAGGAACCTTTCTGTGTGATGAATACTTTTATTTCTAGCACCTTTGAATTTCTATTGAGTTCACTGGCAGTGGGATCTACAGGCACTTTCTCCAGGTCCATGTGGCCAGTCCTCCAGTCACATTCCTATATCCTCAGCCACTGAGTAGTCACCATAGTCACATACATAGCCATACACAGTCGAATCGCACGTGCAGGCTCAACTACACACAGATAACACACACACATAGGCATCCACACAGCACCCCTGGGGTCACACACAAAGGCAGGCCACACACTGACACCCAGCCACTCATGAGAGCTACACATGCACACACAGTCTCCTGGCTGCCTGTGGCAGGGGTCTGCTCACGGGATCACATAGCTCTGGCGGGCATCCTGACGCCGGGTCCTCATCAGGGCCTTGTACTCGCCCACACGCAGCCGCTTGCCCTCCACGATGCAGGTGCGCTTAGGCCGTGGCTTGTACTTGTAGTCAGGATACTTCTCCAGGTGCTGCCGGCTCAGCCGTGCCTGTTCCTCATAGTAGGGCTGCTTCTCCTGGTTGGTCATGGACTTCCAGCGAGATCCTGACCCAACCCCCCAGGGGCATGCAGTCAGTGCTGGGCTCTGCTGACCACCCCAAGCCCCATGCAGGACCTGAGAAGATCTTGGTCCCCAGGTAGGTCCACAAGATAATATATGTGCAAGCACTCAGCAAGGGCCTGGCCCGATATGGGTGCTCCTTGGACATTGGGCAAATGAATGAATGAAGTTAGCCTGTATAGGGGTATCCAACTGCCAGCTTAAGACTCAGTACCCACCCATGTTCCTAACAATGCAGCAACTTCCTTGAGCCTCTGGCCTGCCTGATTTTCATAAACAAAAGAGCAGCCACCTCCGGCCTTCAACAACCCAGACAGGCTCCCTGCTCAGGGCAAAATACCTGATGTCTCAGTCGACAAGAGTCCTGCCCTGCGCTGACACCACAGGAGCCTCAGTCTTGAAAACAACTGCCCCCTCGAGCCCCATCTGCCCTGCCCGACGTCCCTCTGTGGCCACCAGTAAGGACATGTAACTAAAAAAAATCTTTCTAGTGACAGCCCAGGAACACTAGTCTCTCCTGTTTTCTGCCAGAGCAAGGGTCTGGACAAACATTTAGATCACGAGTACTAAAGAATGTAAACACACACACACACTCCTTGAGTTCTTGAGGACAGATGCTACCAAACACGTCAGTGGTAAGACCCCAGGACCCAGCTGCCCTCACATCCCCAGCAACTCCTGCACCCCTATCATCAGATTCTACTGGAGTCCAACACAGTATGGAACATCACCAGGCACGCCCTAAATAGACCCAGCTGGCTCCCGCAACCAGGTCATACTGAACCATGGCCCCAGCCACTGGCCCTTACCAAGGATCTTGCTGATGCTGGAGTTGTGCATGTCTGGGAAGGCTTGCAGGATCTTCCTCCGCTCATCCTTGGCCCACACCATGAAGGCGTTCATGGGCCTCTTGATGTGGCTGCTGTTTCGGGACTCGGGGAAGTGGCGGGAGCCTGGGAGACAGGAGTGAAGTCAGCCAGGCAGCCTGTCTGGGGTCCCAAGAGTGCCCCAGGGCCAGCAGGGAGACGTCCCCTACTTGACCAGCAGGAGGCACTGAGGAGGCTCCCACAGCAGTCAGCCAAGGAGGAGCAAGGCAGGAGCAGATGGGGCAGAAGAAACAGCAAGTTATCAGCAGAGGCCCAAGAAAATCACAGCGGTATGGCCTCAAGAGAGAGCAGAAACTCAGCAGCCACAAAACTTAGGAAAGCAGACTCAGAGACAGAGCCAACAGACACATAATGGGACAGTGGAGGCACACACACCTGGAAAGGACCCAACAGACCAAGGGAGGGAAGAGATCAGAGGCAGACACAGCCTGCCCTGGCAGGATACAGAGTTGGGCCCTCCTGCCCATCAGCCCCGCACCTGAGCCCTCACCATCCATGTCACAGCTCAGCATGGCTTCCTCCAGTGGGTGCACGCAGCCGTCTTCCAGCCGCTCCTTGGCTGGGGATGAGTCCAGGCTGATGAGGTCCTAGATTGACAGGGGCAACCTGACATCAGCCTCTGCTGCATCACCCCACTCCTCTCCCTGCTCCTCTCTTGGTGGCCTCAGACTGTGTCTTCCACCCCTGGCCACCATTTGTTGCTGCCTCCAGGTTCAGGGGAGTGGGGGACCTTACCTTACGGAAGGGGGTGTTGGGGGAGCCTTCCAAGGCCCCACTGTGGCTGTGCAGCAGCTGCCGAGCATCCTGGATGGCTTTGGTGACAGCATCCCCTTCACCAAGGAAGCCTGTGGGAGAGGGCAGAAGGGACGGAAGAGAAGCGAGAGAAGCTGAGGGCATCAGCCTAGTGTGAGTCCAAATTCCATCAGCCTCCCGCCATGCCACTCCCATGAGGCACCTGAGTTACTGTTCCCTCCTGTCCTTCCGCGGGGTGGCTGCATTGCACGTCCTCAAGGGGATGCCACTTACACTGGCTATTTGTTGTGCATGTCAATAGACTAGAAATGAGAATCGTACCCCCTGGAACTGTGCGACTCTGGCCTGAATCCCTGATGCTTGGAACACCCAGAGAGATTATGATGAGGGAGAGGAGGAAGGGGATCTTCTGCTAAGAGCAAGTCTAACACCTTGTTTGATAAAATCTGGAACCCAGGGAGGAGAAGGGACCTGCTCAAGGTCACATCATGCCGCTGGCCCTCCCCTAAAGAGGGCTGAGGGACAAGTGCAGGCAGCAGGAGGCTTACCCAGAGGCAGGCTCGGGGGGCTGGACTGCAGGTCCCGTGTGGGGCCTCCATGGCTGGGGGGGCGGGGCGCACAGTTGCTCATCTTCAGGCTTGGGGAGCTGGAGGTGTTGGGCAGCTCAGGAGCCTTGGGCTTGGCTGTGAGGTTCAGGGGCTGGGAGGGCTCCTGAGGGAGACCCGGCAGGTCAGAGGATGACAGACACCAAAGGAGACTCCCACAGCAGGACAGAGAGGAAGGGAGGTGAGCATACCCAGAACACACAAGGAGACGGACAGAAAAGCGGGCGCAGAAGGAGCAGGTGAACAAGAACACAGGATGCCAGGGCTCACCAGTCCACACCCCGCAGTCCCCTAACACGGCAGCCGGCCGTCATAAGCTCGAGAGGGAGCCCCAGGCCAGTGGGTAAAGGGCGGTACCTGCAGGGGGTGGTGGGCGGCCATGGCCCCAGGCCTCTTCACCACTGGGGCAGGGGGGCTGTGCAGCAGCTGCAGCGGATACTCCACTATGGAAAAGGCGGCAAGGAGAAAAGTCCTGGATGAGCACAGAACAGCAGACACCCTGCTTGACGAGGTCCCAGCACCACAAGGTGGGCAATAGCTCGGAGCTGGGCCAGCTTGGTTCCAACCACTGCCCTCTCCAGCCCCAAAGCACTGCTGGGTGGCTCCTATCCCTTCATCCCACACTACCCCTGCACACTGACTGGTATCTTCAGCGGGTTCCCGCCCTTCCCAACTCACTCTAAATAGTTTCCCAGATTCTAGAGTCCCATCCAATGGCACAATGAGAGAGGGTACACCATCTATTCATCCAACAGCTACTTTTATTTTGTACCTACTGGGCACAGGGCACAAAAGCGGCTGCCTGTTGTGTAGAACGTCTCATGTGTATCATCTCACAATAATACATGGTATGTGATATATAACAGGCTGAATACATCATCATCCCATTTTAAAGAAAAGAAATGAAAACCTTAGAAGTCAAATGGGGCCAGGTGTGGTGGCTCATGCCTAGCACTTTGGGAGGCTGAGGTGGGAAGACTGTTTGAGGCCAAGAATTCAAGACCAATCTGGCCAACATAGCAAGACCCCCATATCTATTATGAAGAATTTAAGCCAGGTGCGGTGGCTCATGCCTGTAATCCCAGCACTTTGGGAGGCCAGCATGACCAACAAGGTAAAACCCCATCCCTACTAAAAATACAAAAATTAGCTGGGCATGGTGGCAAGCGCCTGTGATCCCAGATATTCAGGAGGCTGAGGCAGGAGAATCACTTGAACCCAGGAGGCGGAGGTTGCAGTGAGCCGAGATCGCACAACTCACTCCAGCCTGAAAGACAGAGTAAGACTCTGTTTCAAAAAAAAAAAATTTTAATTTTCAAAACTAAAAAAATAAAAAGAAGAAGAAAAATGGGTTGTCCACAGAGCTACGAAATGGCAGCATCAGGATTTGAACCCAGGACCTCTAGACTCCACAGCCTTTCCTTCTCCTTGACATGGCACTCCTACCTACCCTATCTCATTCCCAGGCCCAGCATCCAGGTGGAGAGGTGGAGAGATAGGCCACATGTAGAAATCACGAAGTGCATGGCAGGTGGTGATGAGAGCCACACAGGCAGAACACCAGTGAACTCTGCTCCAGCAGGGTAACTAGAGCAGGCTCCCTGTGGGAGCCGAGGTGTGCGCTAATGCCTGCAGCATGGGCAGGATTCGGGTAGGTGGAGATGGGGTGGTGGCGTGTGTGAGGGTGAGCTGTGGGGAATGAGGCCGGCCATGAGGGCCGGGTTGGCTCCCAGGTCCGTGAAGGCCGAGGTCAGGAGTGTGGAGCCCATGCTGTGGGTACAGAGCACCGTGTAAGGTTTGTGAGCTAGGGAGGGCCACTGTTTGCAGTCAGCTTTTGCAAGGGACCTTGCTTGCTTAGTTTCTGGAGCAAACAAAGAGGGAGGCAGCTGTGCCAGTCCCAGGCTCCCACACCTTATTTACTGCCTCACTTGCCCAGAAAGCAGTTGAGGGCCCTATCCCTGACCAGATCACTGTCCCCTTGCTTCCACGGCTCTCCTCCACATTCATGGGGAGTTGCAATGGTTTGGAATTGCCCCGTCCTCCACCTTCAACCTTCTCCACTCCACATTCCCCCAGCCAACTGGAAACTTCCACATTGGGCCTGTCTTAGTCCACTCGGGCTGTTGAAACAAAGTGCCATAAACTGGACAGCTTACAGACCTCAGAAATTCATTCCTCAGTTCTGAAGGGGAACTTGCTTCAGAATGAATTATACCTTGAGTCTTACCTATAACTGATTTGAGATTTATTATTATTTTTGTCTGTTATGCGACAGGGCCTCACTCTGCCTCTGTATGTCTCGCTCTGTCTCCCAAGAGGGTGTACAGTGGTGTAATCATAGCTCACTACAGCCTTGTCTCCCTGGGCTCATGCAATCCTCCTGCCTCAGCCTCCCAAGTAGCTGGGACCACAGGCACAGGCCACCATGCTGGGCTTTTTTTTTTTCTGTAGTGACAGGGTCTCACTTTGTTGCCCACGCTGGTCTTGAACTCCTGGCATCAAGCAGTCCTCCTGCCTCAGCCTCCCAAAGTGCTGGGATTATAGACATGAATCACTGCGCCCAGCCTAGGTGAGATTAGATGAGGCTCTGGACTTGAAACTTTTGAACTGATGCTGGAACAAGTTAAGATTTGGGTGCCTATTGGGATGGAATGAATTGCATTTTGCATATGACTAGAAAATGACCTGGGGAGAGTCTGGGGCAGAATGCTATGGTCTGAATGTTTTTGCCCCTCTATGTTGAAATCTAATTCCCAATGTGATAGAATTAGGATGTGGGACCTTTGGGGGGTGACTGGGTCATGAGGGTGGAGCCCTCAGGAATGAGATTGGAGGCCTGAGGGAGCCTGTTTACCCCTTTCACCACCTGAGGACACAGTGAGAGACGCCATCTGTGAACCAGAAAGTCGGCCCTCACCAGACACCGAATATGCTGACTTCATGATCTTGAAATTCCCAGCCCCCAGAACTGTATGTGAGGAATAAACGTCTGTTGTTTATGAGCCACCCAGTCCATGGTGTCTTTCTACAGCCCCTGAATGGATGAAGATGGGGCCTGGCTTTCTCAGTCCTTCGTGTTTCCCCTTCACACCACCCTACAGTGCCCGGCCAAAACCACGCAGGAGCGGAGAGCGGGTGGGACTGAGCAGTCTACCCAAGCCCACAGCCTACAGGCCTCAGGGAATTTCCTCTTCTGTCTCTTTCTCACCTGTGGAACAGGGATGATGAACTAGCACAGGTTGCCTTTAAAGCTGTCCACACTCCTGGGGTAATTATGGGCAGCGTCTCTGCCCTGTCCCCATAACTCTCTGTCACTGCCCTAGTTCAGGTATCATCCCCTATTACTAGAATCACCTCAGCAGGTCCTGCTTCTGGCCTCCACTCCCTACTCCTCAAAGCCAGAATGACACACTCACTACTCTAACGTTCACATGCACCCACGGCCTAGAAAATAAATCCCAGACTCCATGCTCCATCCCCAACTGCCCTGCACCATCAGGTCCCACAACCATGTCTGACACATGGCCAGTCTGCTGAATTTCAGTGATGGGGTGACATGGTGTAGGCAGGGGCAAGAGTGTGACATGGCCAGAGTGACACGGTGTAGGCAGGGGCAAGAGTGTGAAGATAGGAATTGTGGCTGTTAGAATTTGGGAGATGTTGGCTCATGCCTATAATCCCAGCACTTTGGGAGGCCGAGGCAGGAGGATCACTTGAGGTCAGGAGACCAGCCTGGGCAACATGGCGAGACTTTGTCTCTACTAAAAATACAAAAATTAGCCAGGCATAGTGGTGTGCACCTGTAATTCCAGCCACTCGGGAGGCTGAGGCAGGAGAATTGCTTGAACATGGGAGGCGGAGGTTGCAGCAGTGGGCTGAGATTACACCATTGCACTCCAGAGCCCAGGTGACAGAACAAGTGAGACTCTGTCTCAAAACACAAACAAACAAACAAACAAAAAAGAATTTGGGAGATTTGTAAACCCCAGTTAATATTCCAGATTTTTTTTTTTTTAAATGGAGTCTCGCTCTGTCACCCAGATTGGAGTGCAGTGGTGCAATCTCAGTTCACTGCAACCTCCGCTTCCCAGGTTCAAGCGTTTCTCCTGCCTCAGACTTCTGAGTAGCTGGGACTACAAGCATGCACCACCACACCCAGCTAATTTTTGTATTTTTAGTAAAGATGGGGTTTCACCATGTTGGCCAGGCTGGCCCCAAACTCCTGACCTCAAGTGATCCAC